>NC_064648.1:159150208-159453958 GCF_023864345.2 Schistocerca serialis cubense | reverse complement strand
GAATATTTGCACAGTAAAATTATTGTCTGAAAATTGATTAGATATTAAAGCTTTATGCTCAGAGTTTGTTACTTACGAATAAGTTGTCGACTAGTATTTTTCTGTGGATGCAAACCTGTGGACCTGTTTCAGCTAACACCTGTGTGTAATAATAATTACTAAACTGAATGGACATTCAAAGGGTTGTGGTAATCCAACCACGCACTTTCTGTACAAGTGAGCATCATTATGCAGTTTAGGCTTGAGTGGATTACGGAATGGGATATGCTAGTTGTTAGAAGATCAAAGAAATCAGCCAGGCACTTCACTTCATAATAATTTTAAAATTGTATTTCACACCCAATATGTAGATAGAGGAGGAGAAATAATTGATGCGGTGCGCAGACCAAATAAAGCCAAATGTTAAGATAGAAAATTTACCTCAGAAAGAGGGAGAAGCACTTTGCTGTGTCACAGAAAAGTGTCAAACTTTTAGGCATTAAAGTTGCGGAAATTGGTGCTTCAGGGAGAATGACAATAGTGGAACTGATGGAATATTTTGGAGGCCCGTGAGTTGAAAGTTAACTCGGAAATAATATAGGTGGGGATGAACAGTTTTGTCGGTTTAAAAAAAAAAAAAAAATAGTTGTCACGTGCCATCTTTGTTCTTCTGCACCCAACACTATTTTGTAACTTTTGAGGAAGGAGCTCTCGAGGAATTAAGTTTTCGTCCTTTCAATTCGGGAAACGATAAGTCACTATCAGTGGTTCGCATAATCTGATTGGAGGTGCAGTTGCCTGATACTTCTAAGCACAGTTCATATCGTGCAGTGTGACGCAGAATTAGCACTTGGCAGAAGATAAAACAGTTGAAGCTGTGTAACTGGTTGTCAGTGATGCAAGACTGATGTTTTCCTCTATCGCATGCCAGGTACGACAGGGTGTGCTGGTCAACGCAGCTCGTATTGTACGATACACAAGGAGTGAAATTTAAAGTCTTCCGATTTGTCTGAGAAAAAAAAAGTAGATTTCCTAGTCAAAAATTTACTTTTCGCATAAAAATAAAACTACTGTTCTCGGATTTGCACGTGTTCTTTGCGTTGTGGTCTTTCTCGTTAAAAAAAATCTGTGTGTTATAGCACCAAATCACAGGTGGTTTCCATTCGTTATTGCCAATAGTTCTGTGTTACTTCAGTGTAAAGTACAATTCCATGCATATTTTAGTGTTTGTAGTGCCACCGAGGAGGACATGTCTGGATTTTCCTTGTTATTGTCTTCTTCCATTTCTATATACCGCACGTGATTAGTTTTCTCTTGTAACTACTTCTTTTTCGAACAAGCGCAGTAGTACTGGGCGGATTTCCCCCAGCAGCCAAAGCAACTTTCTTTCACATCCAATTAAACTTTCAAATAGTATGTGATGTTAAGCTGTGAAGTGGCCTGGTATATCATAACTTGAGGTTGTCATTTAGTAGATTTTTAGAGTCTGAGGCGATTAACAAATATGGTTATGTTATAGTATAAAAAATCTGCCTGTTGGAACAATACATGATTACACGTGGAATCTGATTAGACAGTATTGTGTGCAAATGGGCACCAGTATGCAGAGCAGCTTGGAGTTTGATCTCTTAACTGCTAAGAAACGGTGCAACAGTAATTAGTATGTGCAGTGGTAGCCTCTTATGCTTGTGTGTATTGAGTCACTGTTTACTGACAATCTTAGTGGTAACTAGTGGAATACTCAACTCATCCTTTACCTTTTTATGATTGTCATGATTGTAGTGTGCTAAATGTGCAGAACAAGTTTGTATATTTGATATGCCACTGATTATAGCATGATACAGGTTGTAATATGTGCATTTTTCAGTTCTACATTAAAAAATAAATACTGCTTTAGATTTTACATAAAACATCACTGGTTGTTTTTACGGTGGTGGTGGTTGGTGGTTTTGGGTTAGTGCACAGGTCCGAGCAAACACATTTAAAGCCGTTTTGGTCCCGAAATTCACCTAGTGTGTTTTGAATCTGCCAGATTGAGGGGCCCATATAAGCAATTTTTACTCCATGCTGTAAAATGAAAAATTTGATTTAATGTAATTTATACACTCTCAGAATTGCATGTTTGTACTGTCAGAAAAACACATTGAGAGTTCAGGGAGCGGGATTTTTATAGAAATGTTAAAATAACTTTATAACCCTTACAATATCACCTTAAAATAAGCATTTTGAGGGTTTTGAAATGCTGTTCCTGTTGGGGAGAGGGATTTCCAGTCTCACCTCTTGCCAGAGTGGATAGTGTGGATTTTGAAATGCATTAAATAGTCTTTAAGACAACACCAAAAGGAATGCAGGAATTCTTTATTTGAACAAATATTCACACTCGTGTCCTCTCCTTTATTATAGTGTCAATATTGGATCAGTCCTTATTGTCAGTGTTCCTCCAATTATAGTCAGACTGTTTTGTTGATAGCTTAACCGCATCTGACAACATCTGGGATTTGTTTTCGTACGATTTGTTTTCACTTGAGATCGTTTGATATCTGGTTGAGTTTTGACGTCCTTTACTTTATACATCAGTTCTAGATGATTGTTCCTCTTGAGCTTCCACTTTGACCATGTAGAATTTCAAATTGTGTTAAACAAGATTCTTGAAACAGTTGCTTCCTTCTCCCAGTTGAATAGTTGCAATCTTATCTGAAAGTGTTTGAAGCAGCGTCATTTCTCTTAGTCGAGATAGTCAGTAATATCTCTTCATACAGAAGCAATAAAAACTGTGTTCTGTTTTCTCATTGTTGCTTACTTCATTACAAGGTCTTTCCCTGCTTTAACTTTTCTCCTAATTCTGAACAAACACTGGTTCTAGGACTCCCAAACCCTATATCGTCATTGATACAAAAACTGTACAAAGGAAACACTCTTTGGTCTTCAATTTAGATTAGACAGTTTCATCGTACACTTGCCATACCTTCTTAATATAAAGTTTAGGTGGTAAGTACAACCTACTCACATGTTTCCTACTTCCACAGCAGTGATGTTCTGTGATAGTAGACATTTTTATGTTGCTTACTGGTGAGGTGTGTTACTGTAACTTCCTTTGTCGCCTCCCCTAGTTTCCCTTGCTCCATCGCCACTAGCAGCATGTGATCATCTTAGAACACCTATTTAACTACAAATTATCAAGAAATGTTGACCTACACACTGACAATACATCCACATTTGCCTGTCATAAATGGTGGAGGTAGGTTTCTTTTAATTCTGGTCGTGACGCAGTACAGTGATTTTGAAGTTAGCCTGACTGATCGTGTTTTATGAAGCATGTAGGGCTCAGTTAAACTAGAAAATATTAGGTGTGTTTTTTAAGTAAGTACCGTTTTGAAATTAAAAAGAGACTTGCTAAGATCTCAATTTTATTTTTACGTGAAAGCCTGTACTTTAATCTACTTTATTTTTTATAATTTCCGTCAATATTGCGGCACTTGTCATGACGTTGTACCAGTATTTGAATTCCCTCCTCATAGAAGTCTGCCGCCTGACTTATTAACCACTGCCTCACCACTGTCTTGTCTTCGTCATCTTAGTAGCTGACCGCCCAGGTGTTTCTTCAAGTGCAGGAACAGATGGTAGTCGGTGGGAGCAAGATCAGGGCTGTAGAGAAGATGATTTCTAGTTTCCCATTGAAAAGATGTGATGAGCTCTTTAGTTTGATTTCCCACATGTGGGCAGGCATTGTCTTGAAGCAAAATGATGCCCTCGCTCAGCTTGCCATGTCTTTTGTTCTGAATTGAACGGCGCAGATTGTACAATGTCTTACAGTAAGCTGCTGCATTGATTGTCTCATTACGAGGCAGAAATTCCACAAGCACACTCCTTTTCTGTCCCAAAAAGCAGTGCATATGATTTTCCGGGCAGAAATTATTTGCTTAAACTTCGTTTTTCTGGGTGAATCTGAATGCCGCCAATCCGTGGACTGTTGCTTTGATTCTGGTGTGACGTAAGCCCCCAGTGTTCCATCGCCCGTAACAATTTGGCTTCACAAATCATCACTGCCGTTGTGGTACCCCTCAAGTAAAGTCAATGCACTATCTAAACATTTGGTTTTGTGCCCATCCGTCAACTGCACAGATCTCACGCTGAATATGGATTGCTTTTTAGGCCTGTAACACTAAGGAATCATATAACAGCCCATACTTCAGTCGGCGGGACTCACGATTATCGGAGGCATCTTAAACACTCGGTACAAAATGCAATCGAGGAAGACTCGGACTGTAATAGCGTCAGTGCGTAGACAACAGACGTAGGTACCCATTGCCCGTGCGCAGAACGCCGGCCGCAGTGCTGTGGCCGTGGTGTGGCAGAACGGTACTTAATAAAAAACACTCCTCGTATCTGCCATTGCGTGCTGAATACTTGCGTGTCTTTTGTTATGTTTCCATTTGGGATGAATGGGTGGACATGTAGCAAAAAATATGAAAATGAATTTTATTGATAAAATAGGAAAGTTTGTGACAGCAGTTGAAGCAGTCAGTGGAACAATATTATGCCTACCCAGTGTACAAAACTTCCCTTGGCATATCTGTAAAGTCGTTCCGACTTCCTCGACCTTGTCTCGCCCTCGCCATGGATTGGCTTTAGCGGTGGAAAAGCTTCACCTCTCATATCTGACTCAATTATTCCCCTGAAATAGCACTCTGTAAATGTTTTCATACTGCGCTACAGCTATAATGATGTGATATGGCCAACTTCAGATTTTCTGACTCCTTGATACCAGTGAACATTTTCAAGATTTGGTATTTTTGTTTGTAAAATCCAAAGTATTTCACATATGTAAGGCAACGTAAATTACGGTTGTGTTTCACGACTGTTAACTTCCTCAATCAAAAAGCACTCCAGTATAATACTAAGGACCTACACAACTGCCATTTTCAGCTGCCGAGAAAGAGGAACGCCAGGCCCGAACGGCGAGCAGCAGGACACCTTCTCGATCGTCGTCACGCGAAGGTAGCTCGGCGAGGCAGACTCCCGCTCCGTCATCTTCACAGAGCCGCGACGATCTGGCTGCTGTGGTGCAACCTGTGGCTTCCGGTTCTTCCGCCATCTCGGACCAAGATACCCGCAAAAACTTGCCGCATCTGAATCCGGACCAAGTTGCCAAGAAGATTCAGTTTATCTTGGAGGAATTTGTGACCAACAACAACTTCCAAGTAATTACATATTAAGTATTCTTTACAGTATTAGAAACAAAGCACCTTTGTCCTATAGAGATAACACTAAGGTAACTAGTTTGTTAAATTTAGAATGTGAGACCTCAAAACTAATAAGAAATGTTTAGTGTGTGTTGTCGAAGCAGTTTAATACAATTAATGGTTACCTGTGCTATGGAAATTGAGGTCTGTTTCACTTGCAGGAGAGTGCGCTGTGTGTATCGGAGACATTCCCACCTTCCAACATGGGTAACTTCGTCGTAGAAACGATGAACATCTTACTGGAGCGGTCGGCGACCGTCCGGAGCGGTGTTGGAAAGCTGATGGGCCACCTCATGAAGGAGGGCATCCTCACTACGGAACAGTTCCTAGAAGGGTGAGTTGTCACGCTCCCAGCAGAAGTAATTTGATACTAGTAGCAGATGACTACAGTGACGTAGTTGATCCAACAAAATTAAATATAGGACAGATTGGCTAATTTGTATCCACAGATGTGAAAGGCAGGGCAGTCAAAGTTTTAACTTACTGTGTTGGTGACATGTTTCCAAAAATAGTTCGTTCCTAGTGTGATTCTTTGCACAGGGCTTTGTCAGTGACACACTGTTTTTGGTCTGTGAAGGAAACTGTGCCCAAATGAGTTATTTCGTGAAGAAATAGAGGGCATGTTCTATCTCGTTAATAAATCTAAGTTAGTTGGCATCCATTCTGTAACTTAGCACTGAAACGATTTACACTCCACTATTGCTGTGGAAGAAATGTTGAAGGTGCAATTGTGTGAGCCATATTGCTGGTAATGTGTGGTTGCAACACAGGGCGATTTTCTTGTGTGGCTGTGCAATACTCCTGATAAGGTAGTCTGTTGCAGATAGCTGCCAGGGTGTTTAATATTCTACACCTGGTGTAGATCGTACCTTGTGTGGTTGGGCAATCTCTGTCTTTCTGTGTAAATACTTACTTTCTCTCAGCCTGGCTTCCTCCTCCTGAAGCTAACAGCCCTGCAATGCTGAGTCACGTAATCTGAGCGGTGAGATTGGGTGGGAGGGGGGGTGTTCGCTTGTACTGATCACAAGACAACCAAAACTCAGTATAGCATTTACAAGTTACGGGAAGAAAGCTTTTCAAAGAATCTCACTTAAAAGTGATATAAATTCTGCATTGTGACGACCTGCATTTTTGTCATTTCTAATACTGCTGAAACAATTTTTTCATCCATTGTAAAGTGGTAGGTCGATATCAGTATGCCTTCATTTCTGTTGCCTGTTTACATGTCAGTTGTAACACAAAAAATTACATTCTGTAAGGGCTTTCTCTAATTTATTTTTGTCTCCTCGTATAGTTTTGCATCAGTGAACATTTAACGTTGGTTTTATCTGGCAACTCGTATCTGCTGTCTAAGTCTAAGGCATGAACAAATTTTTTCAAACCTCAATGGTGAGAAGATCTATACATCACTATATCACTAGCAGGCATATGTGCACAAGGAGAATAAAGCTCCTTTTTTTTGTTCTGTTGAAATAATGTTTTATAGAGCTTATCAATCTTACGGTTGCACCTCCTACACTTGTACTAGCTCAAAAGTTGATCACTCACCTTTGTTCTATTTCTTTTCTATAGTTCTTCACCATACTTTCTGTTTAAATGGTTTCGTAAATTGGTTGTATTCCCAGAATGTAGATATTCAATTCAGATGGTACACTTCACGAATTATTACCCCCCACTTTCTTGAGAGTTCCACACAGATGATTATTGATCTTCACTATTCGTTTTCAAAACAATAACAAAGAACTCTATTTATGCACTTCTGACATTAACAATCTACCAGGTGCGATATTTCCTCAGCCAACAGAGGAGCGAGTGAAAAGTAGTGATTGTTTAATGTCTGCATCATTCGAAACTCTTCGTGACGACTGTGCTCTTAGTCTTACTGGTGACGACAGTGATTAGACAGTCGAGGCACTGTGGTTGTGTGAACAACAACAATCCTGTTACGTTGGGTTCAGATAACGAAGTGACTGACGAGGAACCCTTTGTTGGCACACGGTCACTTACGGTATGATGATACCGGACAACAGCTTAAGAAATACATACAGGATCAGGAGTTTCCGCAAAAAACATTCCTGGGCATTCACCATCAGCTCTTGGCAAGAAGAGACTAGTTTTGCAATGGTGAGAGCTGATGGCATGTAAATACAGCTGTGTATTTTAGTGAGTGTTTCCAGCCACCATACAAATAAAAAACTGTACACTCGACAGGTTATGATTTTGCTATATTCAATTTTGTGGGAACTGGTGCATCCTTTGAAGGGACAAGCTCTGGTAATTGGACATAGCAGCCAACAGTGAACATCATTTGTACTACTGCAAAAGCAGATGCGACATAATGGATTGCACTGATGTTTCATATTTTTAAATCACCTTATATGTAAACAAGCACAATTGAAGACACTTGTAAGTACAATGAAGACTCAGGAACAGAAAAGAACAATTGAGGGTGTGTTCAATTAACAGCAGCAACAACTACTACGAGAATGATAAAAATCATATTTATTTTAAAATGTATAACAGTACAGTCACAGAAGCTCAACAAATGATTAAAATGTCATTTTTCCTGTAATAACTGCTTTGTATAAAAACAGCCTTATTTACATTGTTTTCCTTGTTACTAGTAAGTATGCCCACACATTTGAAGATGGCAGTCTGCATAATGCACATTCATGAATCCGTGTTGTTAAAGTATGTAATTTTTACCATAAGGATATGATTGGTATGAGGTACCCAAGACTGAGTGTTGGCTGTCATCACTGGAAGAAAAATAATTTCCTCTCACATGTCCCCTCCTCCAAGTGGCCACTCTATTAATATATGTTTATAAACAGCATATAGTGGCTAAGGTGCCATCATATTTGATGTTGATTGAATAACTCTATGCAATCTACTTTCCCTCTGGTCTTCACATGCCGTGGAGGTAACAGGATCTGACAATTTTTCGGCTGCCAGTTAAAGATGAATGGCATTATGAACAATATGACTATTGATAGTTAAACCAGACTATCGATACTGACGATAGAGCAGATGCCATCAATTAATCGATAGTTTGCCGATGTTTAAGTAGCAGTAAACTGCACTCACGTCCAGTAACTTGCTTTCGCAATATACTGGCCTGTATAACTACTAATGGCCCAGAAATAAGTTTCTATCAACATTGTCATGCACCAGTGGCCAGCATTATTGCGGAAAATGTGGTTGACATTGCCACAGTATATCGTCAAAAACATCAAATTTGCATGGTCTGTGTAAGCCTACTGTAGATGGCATAAAAGTTTCCTCGGTGTGTTACCACGTCATATTGTATAAAACTACTCCTGGGGAAAACAAATGTTTCGGCCACGATTGCAGTGGCATTCTTGTGTGTCTACTGGAGATGCAGGAGGAGGCCGCTGCAACTGTGGAAGAAACGTTGGTTTCCCCAACAATAGTTCTATACAATGACGCAGCACCGTATCCAGAAAACTTTTATTGACTTATACTGAAGATGCTGTGAAATTTTCCACAAAATAAAATACTTCCTACATTATTGTTCAGAAAAAATACTGGTGTAAACTGCACTAGCAAAGTAAGTTGATGAGGTTCACTACCACATGATGACATAATGTATCTCCATATTTAACTGTGATGGAATAAGCTCAACAGGGCTGATGGAAGTGACACCTACATTCACTAGTAAATTTCAATGTGCATGTTCAAACTGTGAGATTTTCATTAAATTTTTTAATTACAGGTTCAAAGAGATTGCGGAAGTTGCTGATGACTTGGCCATAGATGTGCCGAAAGTGTGGCTGTACTTGGCTGAAATCCTTGGTGAGTCTGTAGGATTATTCTCTCTCTCTCTCTCTCTCTCTCTCTCTCTCTCTCTCTCTCTCTCTCTCTCTCTCTCTAACCTGCTAGCATAGTATCTTCATACCATCACAGCTGCTAAGAGATTATTTTTTTATTGTGGTTTTGGAACCTAATATCAGTATTTTCCCACTCTGGATTCTCTCTCTTTCTGGTCGTGGTAGGAATAAATCTCATCTCAGTTGCCTGAATTCTGCTAATGCCATTACTTGTGGTAGATCGTTCTTAATCCGTATACAAAAATTGATGTATAATAGGTTTAATGGATAATTGTCTTCAATTTTAGTGGTACTTCCATGTTTCATATTCAGTCTCCAGCTATTAAATGGAAGTTTCTTGCCTGACCTCTTAAATGATTACTTAGTCTATAGATCCAGCACTGGAGATACTACAAAGATATCGATATCAGTCATCTTTAGCTCAGTTTCAGCATTCCCCATTGGTTGCCTATACTTTCCATGGTCATAACCTCACTTTTCTCCTGGCTGAAAGACCATAGACTTCTGTAGCTCTACCCCAGGTGTGTTCGTTCTTGAAAGTCTTAAAGACAAGTCATCAGTAAACGTTGATGCCATATTCGGACCTCTGATGGTTTGGTGTACTTTTCTCTGGCTTTAATTTATTAGAGTAATAAAAAGAAGACAAAAACTCCACCTTACTCTACCCCGGCCTTACGTCAAAGCTGTAATTCATCAGGGTGTTTCATTGTGCTATGGATGTTTTCCTACAGATTCTTGATCCTGTGTACCATGTCATCCTATATTTCAATTTTCCTCAGCATTTGCCACACCTTACTTGTGTTCAGAAATGATGTCTTTATAAGCAGAAAGGCTAACCCTAGATTTAAGTTGTATTCCAATTATTTTTCTATAAATTGGCAGAGAGCAGAAACAATTTTTGATTCACCCTTCCTGATCCGTATTCTACCAGTGATGAATCCGATATTACATTCAAACGATTTTTTTGTAAAGTTTGTGTGTCAGGTGGTACAATGTAGGGGCCTAGGTGTCAGTCTTGCATGTGGGTGCACTCTTAGCTTGTCAAATAATTTTTCTGAAAGCTAGCATGTTTTCATTGTCTTAGTATGTGGATTTCAACTACTTGCCTTTACTCCTAAATTAGCACATACTTTCATAAAGTTTACGTGCTTCAGATGTGAAAGTCATGCCTTCAGTGTTCCAGTTCTATCACTTTTCTCGGCTATCTGGATTATGATGCCCGTATCCAATCACTAGTTAGTGTGTCGTCTTTTCCGTACGTCTCGAGTCTGTCGATCCATTGTTTTCCAGCAACTGCCCTGGTAAACATCTGTTGTGAGACTTGACAAAATCCTTTCCATCTGGGTGTAGTTGGGCTTATTCACAAGCCAACAGGACATGGTAGCAATAGCATACCCTCCAGTACTAGCAGTGATACTTAAAAATTTCTTGTGAATCCTTTTGTCAAAAAATGTTACTTGCTATTGTGCGAACCATCGTGTTGCATACTGCAATTCTCTCCCCTCTTCCTCCATCTGCCTGCCACCCCATTTTCCTGCCATGAGCACAAAGTACTGCCCACCTAAGCTGATAGTTTTTGAGGCTTCGTCTGATGCAGAACCACCAACCCTATCTTAACATGGTTGTTGCTCTGAATTCTAACTCCATTGCAAGTACTATTTTGCGTGATACAGAGTTATTGTTACACTTACCTTGCCAAGTAAAACCTAGGTTGTGCAATAGAATGACATTGTGATTTGTTACAGTTCCAATGCTTTCTACTGAAGCACTAACCTTTTCGGATTTGAAAACTGCCGCCACGGGACTGCACAAGTTGGTCGTCGAAATCCTTCGTCTTCTCGTGAAAGAAAAGGTGAGAATGATGAACGGTTGACCTAGCACGTCAATGTGGATGTTAATTTTGCAGCAGCAAAATAAGTATATCCAGTGTGTAATATGAACATTTGGATGATAAATGTAATTTATATCACTGTATTATTTTCCCCCTATGAATCGATAGGTATTGAATTTTTTTTATTTTTTCTTTCTTTTTGATTGTCTTTTGTTTTTTGACTAAGATAAAAATATTTGTTCCAGGGTCCTGGCTGGGTAAGGCAGAGGTGGGACATAGCTGGAATGAGTTGGAAAGATTTTGCTCCTGCCGACAGTATAGACCGAATTGTGAAAGAAAATGTAAGTCTGTTTTACCTGTCTGAAACATTTGTAAAACTCTGGGAAAACCTGCTTAGTGCTATTAATAAGATGGGTAGTTAATGTAGAAAAAATTGTCAATAAATTACAGGGTACCAATGTTGCACATTTGTAGGTCCCTTATTTTTAGAGGGAAGAGACTTCAAAGGTACCTTTCCTTCGTGGTACTGATGGTGTATAGGGACTAAATTTTTTATTCTGTAAATGATTTAGTGCATTTAAGTTAACCTGTACTTCTACATTGTGTGACAGTATTTATAATCTGTATTTAACCTGATAGTCTTTCTACTAGAAATACACAAATTCTAAGGATAGACTTTTGTTTTTTCGAGAACAAGATTTGGGTCTCTGAGAATGGATGCAACTGAAATTTGAGCCTAGCTTGACTTAAACTGTAGTTTTCTGAACTGTTAGTTCATGCCCTTAACAATTTCTTTGAGAGGTGCTGAAAGTTCCTTGCCTACTTAAGTCACTACTGCTAATGCAAAGTTACGATTTGTTGAAGAGGTGACACTACCACATGATGACATAATTCTTCTCCATACTTAACTGTGACGGTCTTAGCTCAACAGGACTGATGGTAGTGTCATCTATTTTCTGATGTGAATTCCAGTTTGTGTGTACGAATTAAGTTTGTCGCACTGCGGTTCAAGAATCTAGAAATCGTCAGTTTCAGAATAAAAAATAGTGTAACTCCATTTTTTACTTTGGAACTGGGGACAATTGTGAAAACAGGTTTTTAAGTTTCTGTGCTCTCAGAGGTTTTATTGCTATCTCTGTTGTATTGTGTTTACTTTGAAATCCCCTAATAGTCCTCACTGAATTAGTATTAAAACAGTTACTGGAAAGTTAGCCTTTTGGTTTGCATTGTCATACATGTCATTACAAGCACGAGTCAAGATGTAATTCGGTTTGCAGAAGCTGGAGTTCACAGTGGGCCCCGCAGGCGAAGTGGCGCCGTTGACGCCGGAGATGATCCACACGAAGCTGCTGCAGATGTTGCGGCCGGAGCAAGGAGCGCCTGCCACGACTGACGAAGTCACGAAGTGGATTTCTGTAAGTCCAGCTTTTTTGCGGTGTACTTAGTCTTAAAGTAGTTTGCATTTGAGAGCAAACAGTTTTGTCCGCTCCTGCCAGCAGTACACCACCGGTAGCAGATGGCACTGTCTACTCCCCGTGTTCCCTCCGCACAAAGTGTTAGGCAGTGAAAGTACTGGACGGAGGACATCGGCTTTTTTCTACACCACTCCCTTCTAACATGTGGAAACACCTCGTATAGCAAAAGGACTCCCATGAAGATAATTATAGGCATTACAGATTAATGCTGACTGTTATTCTAAGAATAAAAAGTATGAACCGTACCTTCCCTCCAAACACTTTTTTTTTTTAATGAGGTTTTTCAGCAGCTGCAGACTTCAAATTTAGGAGTTAAATATTGATAAAATTATAACAAACGCCATCTTTCTATATATCACACAGTGCAATACATAACTTTGGAGATACAATGTTACAACTTCAAAGCTATTGCTGACATTGGGAGAGCACTCAGCTACGCTGGTGTTAGTTAAAAGCTTAATATCGCGTACTTCCTGTCTCACGAGGATAGAGTGTGTCAGAGGTGGGATTAGTTTTTTGAAGCTATATACGGTTTTGTGTGTTGCCCATCTGCAGAAAATGAGTTAAGTTGTGTTCTTATGTCATCAAAAGCAAAATACAATTAATTGAATAATAGGTGGGTCTTCGCAAATCACAAGCAGTGCAACACATTTATTGCTAATAATTTTTAAAGCACATAGTTCCCTTGAAGACCAAATGTCACAAAAATTGCCCAACTATACTGTAATTATCTGTATTGTTCAGGAATGATGCAGGAAGAAATTGAGAATCAGCTGGATAGCCCTTGGTACAACTGTATGCTTGTTTCCACACCAAACAAACATCCTACTTACTGTTTCTGTCGGTCGTGTAGATTTTCTCACACTTGCATATTGTCAAAGGACTCTTGCACAACGGTTGATACTGCAGCTCTCTCTTTCCTCTGTACAGAAGGATTTTATTTAGTATATAAGTTCCTTAAAAAGGTCCAGAATTTCTTGCGTTACCACCTCAGGTTTGAAAACCCCATTCATCATCGTACAATGACTTATGCTACACAGGAGGGAGTAA
The DNA here is from genome assembly GCF_023864345.2 of Schistocerca serialis cubense. Classification (NCBI taxonomy): domain Eukaryota; kingdom Metazoa; phylum Arthropoda; class Insecta; order Orthoptera; family Acrididae; genus Schistocerca; species Schistocerca serialis. The sequence goes on along the minus strand of NC_064648.1, from coordinate 159,440,529 downwards.
TAAGTTATGTAAATGTCATATTAATATTCTGACAATGACAAAAATATATTAAAGGAGTCCATACAAAACATTTATGTTCCATGTGAATGATTATTTTTCAGACAACGCATCAGGATATGGAAGAAATTGCCAAATCATTTATCACTATTGTCAGTGGCCTAGAAACTTCGTTTCAGTTAGTTGGGTTGAATTTGTACATATGTAAAACTCAAATGTAATTTGGAACCAGTTGGCAAAACTTTACTCATTACCACCAAGATACAAATGATGACTGTCAAATTTTCATGACTAGGTTAAAATTTGAGGTGGCACACACAGAGATTAGATATTCAGCCGATTAAGTGGCTTTTAATTTCCAATGCAAAGATTAATTGCTTTGAATACATTATTAGGTATGCTGGCACAACTCGGGTAAGTGTGGATACAGAAGATATGGAAAAAATTCATGTGTGCATTGTAAATCAGAACAAACGGACTTTAAAAACATCCATGTATTGCCTCTCCCATATGTATATGTTTATATTACTTTCGTTACCATCACTTGAAACTAAAAGTGCACATTGTACAGTTGTGCACCTTAGGGTTGAATGTGAAGCTTTGAAAGTAGTTATGATGCATTGCCTTGAAATTGAGGAACAGAGATGCCTTATGTACCGTAATAATCATTTTAGTCACCCAACCAGTCAGTTGACTGAAATACTGTTTTCTTGTTTGATGGAGTAAAAATGTTAATTTAGTAAATATGCAGAATAAGACAAATGTGGAAAAGTGTGAGCTCAAGAGGGAACAGAACACCCATGTTGGGTATTAACTCTTTTAGTGCCTTTCATAATTCCTTTTGCATTTCGACTCCACAGGCAAATGTAGGAGACCGGGCTAAGACACCAGAATTCATCCGTGTGCTGACGACAGCTGTGTGCGAGAGTGCGTATCAGGGTAAGTGTAAGTGTGACAAATAAGATCATTAATTTTTGCTGTTTAATACATAGTAAGTAGTAATGTTCTTGCTGTTTAATACATAGTAAGTTGCACAAGTTGGTGTTTTGATGTTTTGAGTAACAATCAGGATTCCTCAGGACATATTGTAGTCCTGAAGTTTCCTGAGAGAAACCATAGTGCCGTCATAGGTGTGCAGTGTAAACTTGTCGGAGATAGTAAAATTTGGGTTGGGAGAAACTTTTAGTAATCCATGAAAGATAACTTGTAGGTGACATAGCTAACTTGGAACTGCAAAGTGCAACTGGCAGTAGGTGGAAACATCAGTTGTCTGTAGAGGTATGCCAACACTGAAGCCAGGCATTGCCTTACAGATGTTTACAAAATCACTACACGATTAAAGATGATGTGCAAAGCAGCTGCACACACCACATTGCAACTGTTAGGGATCTCCTTCTGGAGACTCTACTATAGGGACATCGACAAATTTTAGTTTCACTAGCTAGGCATTCTAATACCTTCGTGGGTGGCAGTTGTACTTACCTTGACCAAAATGCTCCAGATCATATATTGTTGTGGAAGCAAGTGACATCTTCGGAATTTTGTCAGCGAACTGCAGTATTTTCTGAGTAACGTATGGCCAGGAATTGTTACCCTGTAACGTGTCTGTTGGGGTTTCTAGTTGCGCTGTACATAACTTATTTTCTGTAAGTGGGACATGAAAGTGTGAAGCCACAGTTGTGACAACCACAGTGCTAGTGGCTTCGTAGGCGTGACTGTTGACATTGCTAGACGGCTTCTGTTCAAGAAATGAGTTTCGTATACAATGCTGCGAAGCACGAGACAGATTTGAACTGCACTATTAGTGTGATCGTTGTTGAATCGCATGTTGATATTAGGCATGTGAATGTGCTCACCTTGAAATAAAGTGGGGATGGCCCATAGTTGACAAGGAAGCTGGATGATGTACAAACACGAAATACTACAAACAGCATCTATAACATAGACAGACAATTTTGATAAATGTCATTTGTTGGAAGAAGTTTCTTCCACACTACGAATGGTGAACAAACAGATTTTTGAGCAGTGCTTCCAGGTACGAAAAAGCACTGACTGGCAGTGTTGTTCGGAGTGAGAATGCCGTCAGCATCTGTGATACTTCATAAAACACATCTATTAACTGCAATGACTTTCACCTAAATGGATTACAGGAGTGTGCCATTAGATGCCCAAATGTGTGTTTTGTGTTACTTAGGAATAACACAATTTCGTCTTGTTCAAAAACATAAGTTTATTGAAAATCTACACATTAATGCTTAACAATAATAATAAACACTTCTGTTGTGGCAAATAGCATAAAATAGTCTGCATCTCGTAAGACAGATATAATTAAATGTAATTCAGATTATTAAATAAAACTGTTCACAACACAAAACTTAACTTTTTCAAGATTTGTCAGAGAAAAGTCGCACTCCCACTTGTATTCCACATATGTGGCTGCTTTCTTCCCTTTCCTCTTCTCATTACACAGAAACATGCACCAGTGAGCAGGTTTACGTGTGAAAACGACATTTGCAGTCGTTTTCTTGTATTCCGTTAGTTGTCTGTTTCTTACTGGACTGTGAAAAGGAAGTTTGAATTTTGTCACCTCCACTTAGGTACTATCAGTACCAAAATATCACATCTATCTTGCCCACTTTTGTCATTTACACAAGCTGTGTGTGGATACAGTGGTCCGAAGAGAATGTAATGTTGATGGAATAATATAGATATCGTGTGCTTTTGGGTCATCCAACTACACAAGTGCTGGAGCAAAAACAGATTGCTAGAAAACTGTTAGTTTATTAGCTTATTAGCAGGTGTGGGCTAGAAGGGTCAAAATTGTCATGTCCCCGTCAAAAGGTTGATCGGTGTGCGGTACTATTACAGGCTCTCGACACAACTGCAGAGGACAAAAATCGGGAGATTTTCCGAACTACTCGGTTACTCGATGTCGAGTCAGTCTTCAGAGTTTTGACGCCAAAATAGGAATTGTCGTTAATGTAGATCGTGTTACGTTTTTTTTTTTGTTTTGCAGCCGTGGGCTCCAAAAAGTTCGAAGAGGCACTGTTCTCGAAGCACGCGACACTGCTCCAGAAGTACATAGACACTAATGAGGAGCTGGAGCTGCACTGCTTGTACGCTGTCCAAGAGCTGAACCACCGCCTCGAGCAGCCCAGTGGTAAGTAGACGTATCAGCCACACCACACGTAAGTGACAGTCTGTCTTGTTTACTCATCTGCACTCAGTTCTTTCTGCCTTTGTGCCTTGCCTAATTTTTCAGCAGTGACTTACTGTAGGATGTGCTCAGTGTTACATAATTTGGTCATTCTGTGAGATTTAGACTTTGATGATACAGAATTTCTGATTACCCATTATTTTGATAGGTACTCGAAAGTCTTTGAACATTCCTTCAGTTATTAGTTTTTAAACTTTCCAAAATCTGCGAGCTGTCTCATTTTGATACTACAGAATGGCCATCTCAAATCTACCTGAAAATGAACCCATTGATTTCTGTACCATTTTATTCCATTTTTATAAGCTTAAAAAACATAAGCTACATGACAGTGTTCCTGAAAATAGTAACTTTTCACTAGACAACGTGTTTCAAATTAAAATATTAAAATAGACATTCTGTATTGAAAAGTCATTCACATTTTTTGTCTGTGTTGGCCAGTTTTCATGATGGTTTTCCAATGGGAATATATTCAGAATGTATTATACTGCAGTTTGCTTAACAAACTGGACGGCAGCTGTACATTTTCAAAATTATGTAAAATGCATTAAATAATTGGTACTTCACAAATAAACTTGATTTATTGCTTTGGTGGCATTTATTTAAAGGTGCCTTTAAGTCCTGCACTCCAGGCAGTGGATTACTTTTGATCATAGCACATTTCAAACTGTAACTAAATGAAGGAATTTTCGCAAGACTGTTGGGAAACAGTTGATCGCTGTTAGGAGACATCATGTTCAAGTTTTTGAAGGAATTGAGAAGAGGAGGGTACATGATGCTATTATTGACACAGCATAAAGTGATTTCCTCTGTTTGTGTTAGGAGTTATCTACTGCTTATGCCTTGCTACTTACACATTTAGTTTTCCAATTAATGTCTCAAAGAAAACTGTCATGAATCTTAATGCATAGTACTGAAGATGGTTGTCTATGATTGAGGAACATAATTAGTGATGGCTGATTTTTATTAGATGGAGGAAAACAATTTTTCCTCTACAGCCTTTAAGTAATGCATATACCTCCAGGGGGCTCACAGTTGTTTCAAGAGTTTGTGTGTGGTGCACATTGGGCCTCAAGCTATTGCAGCCAATTGTTCCTTTCCTGGCTGCATTTCCTTCACCTTGCCGTCCTTCCCTCCCTATCCTCGCTCCTTCCCCGTTGCCATCTCCTTCCCCTCTCTCAGCATTCTGATTTATGTCGACCTTGCTGTCCACCTGGTTTCTGTATTGGTTGCAGTTTTGTTCCTTTTCCCTGTTCTTTCATTCTACTTCTTCAGGTCCCCACTTGAGGTTTGACCTCCACTTCAAAATAGCTACATCTACATCCATACTCCGCAAGCCACCCGACTGTGTGTGGTGGAGGGTACCTTGAGTACCTCTATCGGTTTTCCCTTCTATTCCAGTCTCGCATTGTTCGTGGAAAGAAGGATTGTCGGTATGCTTCTGTGTGGGCTCTAATCTCCCTGATTTTATCCTCGCGGTCTCTTCGCGAGATATACGTAGGAGGGAGCAATATACTGCTTGACTCTTTGGTGAAGGTATGTTCTCGAAGTTCAACAAAAGCCCGTATCGAGCTACTGAGCATCTCTCCTGCAGAGTCTTCGACTGGAGTTTATCTATCATTTCCGTAACGCTTTCGCGATTACTTAATGATCCTGTAATGAAGCGCACTGCTCTCCGTTGTATCTTCTCTCTCTCTTCTATCAACCCTATCTGGTATGGATCCCACACTGCTGAGCAGTATTCAAGCAGTGGGGAACAAGCGTACTGTAACCTACTTCCTTTGTTTTCGGATTGCATTTCCATAGGATTCTTCCAGTGAATCTGTCTTACATCTGCTTTACCGACGATCAGCTTTATATGATCCTTCCATTTTTAATTACTCCTAATGCGTACTCCCAGATAATTTATGGAATTAACTGCTTCCAGTTGCTGACCTGCTATTTTGTAGCTAAATGATAAGGGATCTTTCTTTCTATGTATTCGCAGCACATTACACTTGTCTACATTGAGATTCAGTTGCCATTCCCCTGCTCCCTGCGTCAATTCGCTGCAGATCCTCCTGCATTTCAGTACAATTTTCCATTGTTACAACCTCTGGATCGACCACAGCATCATCCGCAAAAAGCCTCAGTGAACTTGCGATGTCATCCACAAGGTCATTTATGTATATTGTGAATAGCAACGGTCCTACGACACTCCCCTGCGGCACACCTGAAAGAAGTCTTACTTTGGAAGACCTCTCTCCATTGAGAATGACATGCTGTGTTCTGTTATCTAGGAACTCTTCAATCCAATCACACAATTGGTCTGATAGTCCATATGCTCTTACTTTGTTCATTAAACGACTGTGGGGAACTGTATCGAACGCCTTGCGGAAGTCAAGAAACACTGCATCTACCTGTGAACCCACGACTATGGCCCTCTGAGTCTCGTGGACGAATAGCGTGTGCTGGGTTTCACACGATCGTCTTTTTCGAAACCCATGCCGATTCCTACAGAGTAGATTTCTAGTCTCCAGAAAAATCATTATACTCTAACATAATACGTGTTCCAAAATTCTACAACTGATCAATGTTAGAGATATAGGTCTATAGTTCTGCACATCTGTTCTACGTCCCTTCTTCAAAACGGAGGTGACCTGTGCCCTTTTCCAATCCTTTGGAACGCTACTCTCTTCTAGAGACCTTCGGTACACCGCTGCAAGACGGGGGGCAAGTTCCTTCGCGTACTCTGTGTAAAATCGAACTGGTATCCCATCAGGTCCAGCGGCCTTTCCTCCTTTGAGCGATTTTAATTGTTTCTCTATCCCTCTGTCGTCTGTTTCGATATCTACCATTTTGTCATCTGTGCGACAATCTAGAGAAGGAACTACAGTGCAGTCTTCCTCTGTGAAACAGCTTTGGAATAAGACATTTAGTATTTCGGCCTTTAGTCTGTCATCCTATGTTTTAGTACCATTTTGGTCACAGAGTGTCTGGACATTTTGTTTTGATCCACCTACCGCTTTGACATAAGACTAAAATTTCTTAGGATTTTCTGCCAAGTCAGCACATAGAACTTTACTTTCGAATTCGTGGAACGCCTCTCGCATAGCCCTCCTCGCACTACATTTCTCTTCAGGTAATTTTTGTTTGTCTGCAAGGCTTTGGCTATGTTTATGTTTGCTGTGAAGTTCCCTTTGCTTCCGCAGCAGTTTTCTAACTCGGTTGTTGTACCACGGTGGCTCTTTTCCATCTCTTATGATCGTGCTTGGCACATACTCATCTAACGCATATTGTACGATGGTTTTGAACTTTGTCCACTGATCCTCAACACTATCTATACTTGAGACAAAACTTTTGTGTTGAGCCGTCAGGTACTCTGTAATCTGCTTTTTGTCACTTTTGCTAAACAGAAAAATCTTCCTACCTTTATTAATATTTCTATTTATGGCTGAAATCGTCGATGCAGTAACCGCTTTATGATCACTGATTCCCTGTTCTGCGTTAACTGTTTCAAATTGTTCGGATCTGTTTGTCACCAGATGGTCTAATATGTTATCGCCACGAGTAGGTTCTCTGTTTAACTGCTCAAGGTAGTTTTCAGATAAAGCACTTAAGAAAATTTCACTGGATTCTTTGTCCCTCCGACCCGTTATGAACGTTTGAGACTCTGTCTATATCCGGCAAATTAAAATCTGCACCCAGAACTATAACATGGTGGGGAAATCTACTCGAAATATTTTCCAAATTATCCTTAAAGTGCTCAGCCACAACAGCTGCTGAGCCAGTGGGGCTATAGAGACATCCAATTACCATGTCTGAGCCTGCTTTAACCGTGACCTTCACCCAAATTATTTCACATTTCGGATCTCCGTCAATTTCCTTCGATACTATTGCACTTCTTATCGCTATAAACACGCCTCCCCCTTCACTGTCCAGCCTGTCTCTGCGGTATACACTCCAATCTGAGTTTAGGATTTCATTACTGTTTACGTCTGGTTTCAGCCAACTTTGTGTCCCTAGTACAATACGGGCATTGTGACCATTTATTAGTGAGAGCAGTTCTGGGACCTTTCTATAGACGCTCCTGCAGTTTACTAATAGCGCATTAATATTGTTATTCCCTGTTGCATTTTGCCTACTCCTACCTTGCCGCGTCTCGGGAGGCGTCTTGTCGGGCCTAGGGAGGGAATTCTTTAACCTAAAATACCCACGTGTGCACTCCACACGTACTCTGCTACCCTTGTAGCCACTTCCGGCGTGTAGTGCACGCCTGACCTATTCAGGGGGGCCCTACATTTCGCCACCCGATAGCGGAGGTTGACAAATTTGCACCCCAGATCTCCGCAGAATCGTCAGAGCCTCTGGGTCAAGCCTTCTACTCGGCTCCAAACCAGAGGACCGCGATCGGTTCTGGGAACGATACCACAAATAGTTAGCTCAGATTCCACCCCGCGAGCGAGGCTTTCCATCTTCACCAACTCCACCAACCGCCTGTACAAACTGAGGATGACCTCTGAACCCAGACGGCAGGAGTCATTGGTGCCGACATGAGCAACAATTTGCAGTCGGGTGCACCCAGTGCTCTCTATCGCCGCCAGCAAGGCCTCCTACACGTCTCGGATGAGACCCCCCGGCAAGCAGACAGACTGAACACTGGCCTTCTTCCCCGACCTTTCTGCTATTTTCCCAAGGGGCTCCATCACCCGCCTAACGTTGGAGCTCGTGTGCCTGCTTGGACCTTGCCAAAGGAGCGGCCACATGTTCACTCACAGGCAGAGCGGGTGATGCCACACGGCCAGCCTCCACATTGACCCTCTGCCTCGTGCGCCGCGAACGCCGCTGAACCCGCCACTCCTGTTGGGGAGAGGGTGGCCCAACTGCACCCAGAGTTTGGGTAGATACGTCCCACTGACACCAACCTATCAGAACTCCGGAGATGGGAACTTGCCCTTCAGTATATCCTCTCTTCCCGTTACCCACCAGGCCTCAACCTCTGCTAATATAAAGTTGTCGCCGCTCATACCTCACCTGCCATTCAATAGCATCTTAGCCTCTGTACTTCCGTTTCGACTGACATCTCTACCCAAACTCTTTACCATTACATGTGTCTGCTTGTGTCTGTATATGTGTGGATATAATAGAGGGAAACATTCCACGTGGGAAAAATATATCTAAAAACAAAGATGATGTGACTTACCCAACGAAAGCTCTGGCAGGTCGATAGACACACACACAAACAGAAACACACACACAAAATTCAAGCTAGCTCTGGCAGGTCGATAGACACACACACAAACAGAAACACACACACAAAATTCAAGCTTTCGCAACCAACGGTTGCTTCATCAGGAAAGAGGGAAAGACGAAAGGATGTGGGTTTTAAGGGAGAGGGTAAGTCTTTCCGCTCCCGGAACTGGAATGACTCCTTATCCTCTCCCTTAAAACCCAAATCCTTTCATCTTTCCCTCTCCTTCCCTCTTTTCTGATGAAGCGACTTTGGGTCGCAAAAGCTCGAAATTTGTGTTTTTTATTGTTTCTATCAACATACCAACGCTTTCGTTTAAGTTGCAGAATCTTTTCAGATATATTATCATAAAAATAGATGTTTTTGATATTAAATATTTTATAATTGAATATAGTCTCTGCTAAATTGGCAAACGTGACATCGTTACATCTTGCAGGCAAAAAACAGGAGTTGTGCGAATGATAAAACAGCTATTAACTATGAATCGGCAGTTAAAATGTGGGACAGTTGTGCTCTAATGACTTGGTGTTCACTGCACAGGAATACGAAACCTGTTGCTTTAGTTTGAATGGAGTGAGTAAGAGAATGCCATGCTTTCATAATGGTTACGACTGACACCTGCCTCTGAAACGAAACACTAAAATTGATTTGATTTGTAGTTGGCAGTTAGGTTTTTCCTGTGCTAGTGTATTATGTCAAATTAGAAATTTAAATAATGTTGTCCCCTCCCCTAGATTGCCTCGATCATTCTTCCTCTCTTTGTCTGTAACGAATTATTACAACTTTTCCAAGTTGCAGTGACACTGAAATTATTCAGTCAGTTTTGAATACATCTGATTATTTTTTATTTAGCAGAACATTTGTTGTGAAATATTTCCCTGTGAACTGTGATGAAATAATTTATTCATTCACTTTGTAGCTTTTATCTGATAGAATAAAATAGTTTGATCTGCCACCCTTGACAAATAATTTTCTTTACATTACATTACAGAGTTGGCTTGTAACAAACGGATGATAAATTATTTTTATTTCTTACACTAAATAACAAAATGTTTTGACAGTAACGCTTTCTGTAAGTTAGAAGGTAGTATTGTGATACATGGTGAATGGCTTCCTTAAGTGATACGTATGTTATCACAGCTCTTGTAAATTTCAGAAGAAATAAACATTTCATTTTAACAAAACCATTGTTACAAAAACTGGAAAATGTAGATATTGACCTGTTACTGTTCGGGCTGTTAACACAACAATTTGTAGCACTTCAGTTGTCGGTGTTCGGTAAACCTCCAGCCTCTATTTTAAAAGTGAGGTCATGTTTCTGTAGTTAGGACTAATATTAGTAGCTAACAGTAGTAGCTGAGACTACCTTGACAATACCTGTGTAGAGAATAAAACAGCCAAAATGTTTTCATTGCCACGATTAAATAGAATAAACTTATGCAGCTGCACAGTGTACTTATATCAGTGCAACAAATCGTTTTGTTCAAATGTTACTGGTTAATTTATTGTTCACAAGTAGAGTAACATGTTGCGCACTTCGAAGTCTGCAGAATGTGTGCAAAGGCTGGAAAGAATATTAAAGTAACTCGAGTGGCAGGGAACGACCACAAACTGGTGGGAACCGTTCCTCATACCATTCTCTCGCAATGTTGCCTTTCTTGTAGTACTGTGCATAGCTTTCTTGAGTGTGTCCACATGCCACATTTACTGCAGTCTGTCCCATTTTTTCATTAGAGAAAACTTCAGTGTTATGCTGGGCAGAAAGAAAGTTGGGCAATACAATTTTGATTAACAGTAAGTTGTTACCAGGCCTTTAGAATCCTGGGAGTGATCTGACCCGGTTAAGTTGAGGCCTTGGAGCATGCCCAAAGTGTTGCGCATCACACTCTGTATCATGTTTTACTCGTTGTGCTGTTGTGTATCTTTCTAAAATTGACAGTTAGCGAATGCAGTTCTCTTACTATTTCCGCTCTGTTACGTAATTGGTCAATATCTCTCTTGCAGTAGATATGCTTTTATATTTTAGTGTTACAGATACACTTTGTTATATATATACACCTATGTCTTTTAATGGGTTCCAGCCATCTGCTGAAACTTTATGGTGACAGCCTAATTTCCTTCTCTCTCCTAGTCATATTTATCATCTGTTCGCAGGTCTGCTGCGAGACTTATTCCAGGCGCTCTGGGACTACGGCTGTGTGGCAAACGAGACGTTCCTGAGATGGGAGCAGAGCAAAGATCCAGCATTCCTGCAGGGCAAAGGCGTCGCACTGAAATCTCTGACGGCATTCTTTACCGCACTGCGGGAGGCCGACGACGACTCGAGCGAAGAGTGTGCCTCGGGCCAGTGATGAACGGGGGAGGTCTCTCTTCTGTCACGGAGATTTCGACTCGGCACTGGGAACGAGAGAGTAGAGCACGGAACTTCGTCGAACGGCCTCTGTATTCCTTGCCTCCTAAGGAGGTCGTGACGTTTGGACTTGGGGATATGAAAATTTATATATACATATTATTATTATATATAAATACTTGACTATAAATACTGCAGAGACTGTATAAAATTAAATAAATTAAAAGTTTTCCTGTAAAATGCAACACGGAGCAAAAGATGTTAATATTTTGAGGGTAACGTTTTTGGGTGCGGTTACAGAATCGGGGCGTGGGAAAGCAGTTGACCTGTCAGTATGGGGTCCCGAACTGAAGTGGTGTCGTTTCTTTTCCACTGACTCCAGCCAGATGGCATGCTTTAGGAGTATATAAAATATATGAAAGATATCGCAAATCTGTGTTGTGAAATGTTGTTATATTGATTCTTACGGCATTGTTAATAACTTCCCTTCTTTTCTCAGTTTCTTTTCAGTTTTAAATTAAATTTGAATAGGTTTTGAAATGCAGCTCGTCTGATCTAGGTCATTTTTTCCTTTCTCTGCACTCCATATGAAATGGCCCATTTTAAAGCTAGAGAAATTTGATGTGGATACATTTAGGTAACACGTTTATTTTTCTGAGAGACCGTTTCGTAAATTTCTGTTGCGTGCACATGCCTGTCGGTGCTGTGTGTACGCGGTGTTACATCTTGTTTTAATGTTAGGAGCAAGTAAACGTTTTGTGTTTCTGTGATGGGGGAGTGAGAAGATGCTATATTACTAAATGTACACATACTTATTATATATATATTTAAATGAGAGAATGGTAACTGCTGCTATTTGTAATGTAATGTAAGATTGCAAATGCAAAAATATGCTATTTGTGTAACTTGCAAGATGTAAATATTTATATATATATACATATATACATATACACACATTTATCTTTTTTTAAGTATTTAACCTATGTTTTTGTATGCACAAGACCTCCTACCACCTTTCTTCAGTGATTGTGTTTATTTAGTGCTACAGTGGCAACTGCTATTGTAATTCCATAGCAGATTAGAGACCACCTGAATTGCACGTATATGGTGCCGAAGTTAAATGTGGCCGCCCTCTCGGATTAACGTACGACAAAATGAATCCTTCAGGAGACCAAAATCACCTTTGTCGTTTTCAGAACCCCTTGAAAACACTAACAGCTTAGGCTGTCCTGGGAACTGTAGAAACATTAACTCGGCCATCTGGGTCTTTATCGTCACCAGGAACATTCTAGTAATCGTCAAACTTTTGAAAGTATTGTGGGTTCATTAATTTCTTACTGTTTGCTGATGAGGGCCATGCCTAAGGGGAGAAGGAACTTAGAGGTGAAAATAGTAATCACTTGAAATATCAAAACATAAACAAGAAACTTCCATGAAGTTCAACTAAAAGTACTTGATGAATAAACCAAAAGTATCGTACATTGGCTACTGGTGTAAACACCTAAATAGACAAAGTAGTTCAAATGAATTACAGCAGATCACATCTGCAGACAGTGTGGTGCATAAACATGCTGTAGAAGTCCATCCAATGCAATTGTTTGACATTTCCTTTTATTCCTCAAACAGCTATAAAAATGTGTTCCTCAGTCTGCATTCATTCAGTATCATAGTTACCAGATGAATGATTGGTCTTCTCTCCTGTGTCAAGTGAAATTACTTGGCAGTAGATATATATCGCTTAAATGAATTCCTAATAAATAGCAAGAGATCAATGAAAAGCATTTATAAAAACATTCGTTGCAACAATAGAACTAAACACACTGTTATTGTGTAAGGGAGGACATAATATCAAATTTTGGTGAAGTTTCAGTAATGTGTACATGCCACTTGATTTTTGAGGAGAACTTTGGGAAAAACTGAACATTTCTTTAAGAAATGTTTACAGCCATAGTTAGTAAGGTAGAGATTTGAATTTTTGTGGTTGCATACAAGAGCTGTATTTAATGGAGAAATATAGTGAAAGACGTAAGGTTGGTCTTTCCCCACATTTTATTTTTAAATTTTGCATCGCGCTTTAATAAAAAGCTGTAACTAAAAACTAATCGTGCAATCAATTGATAATTTCATGGTAAGATCTTAATGAGGGTTATAAGATCACTGAACTAAAATTAAGTTATTTAAAGTTTTATTAATTACAAAGCTTTGAATTTTCCACGATCAAAATTAGGGCCACCAGGTTTGTCTTCTCCCCACATCTAATCCATCAGGCCTCTGTGTGTAAACCAGTAAGAGAACCATCACCTATTCTCAGCACGTAATGTCTTGTCATTATTTCCTCCATTGAAATATAAGGCTGCGTCACACACACTTGTTTTTTAATCCTAAAGTTCACAAAATGTCCTCCATATGTGTCTAATCCACATTAAATCATTTATGCTTTCATTCACATTGTTTTTTCCCATGAAAATGCTTTCTCAATAAATTAGGGTTTGCAAGAAACCTAAATGTGGGCTTAATCAGTTTCATAACAGGTTGTGATAGCGAGTGCTTATGTCAATAAGCTTCATTCCATGTGTTGTACTTGATCCAGTCAGTTACCTTGGAAGCACAGCTTGTGCATTGCTGTTTGACTAGCGGATGGTTTGTGGAAATAAATGGCCCATATAGCATGTCATAACCTCTGCATTGTTTGTATTTTTCCTAATAAGTGTCCCATAAAATAACAGAAGGGAATAAGTTTCTTTAAGAGTAAACCTGCCGTTTCTTTCTCAGTTGTTTTATGTTCTCAGGCACTTCACCTTCTTCTTAAGTGACAAAGTGTACCACCAAGCGTCTTCTGCATGTGGCACACATGTGAACTTTCCTTTAGTAGTATTTCCTAAGTCTTTGAAAGAAGATTGTCCCATCATCAAGGTATTCAGTATATATAACACTGTACTGGTTGTGTCAGACCTGGAGAAAATCCTCGTAATTGCTGTGGCCTTTCTATCCTCTGCTTTAGCCACTATAAGATTTAGAAGCGGTACATGGTGCAGAAAATGTTTACATTTCCACACATGTTCCTGAGCAAGAGTGGGTGTGTAGGCTTGTTTATACTTAAATTTGCAAATGAGGGAAAGTGTAATTTTGTATAGGTAAATGTACAGGAAGCACTTCCCACCAGACTTACACGAAGTTAGTCGTGTGAATGTTAACACTTGGCATATTTGGAAGGACTAAACAAAACTGTTGACTTAGTTTTTAACATTTCACATACACTGAGGCAACAGTCATGGGATAGCCACAGGTTTTGGAAATCTGGGAATTTCAAACTCGTCAGGGGAATTTCGAAAAAAAAAAAAAAAAACCTGGTGTAATGTATCCTCCTTTCCTCGGGGTTCTGCCTTGAAAATAGAAAATCTGATTGGTTTTGAATTTTGGTGGAATAAGTTATGGATAAGGCGGACTTCGTATTATTGATTGAGATAGTGCTGTAATTTGCCGTGCATGGCAGACCGGGTCGGCAACACTACAAAAAGCGACTGTACGGAAATAGCATAAGAAATTAGTTGCAATTTACCTTATAAGTCTGTTAGAAACGTAGTATTAATTATAATAGTCTCCGTTGCTGTCTTCTTAATTTTCTTGTAGTATGACCTGTTTTCATTGTTCTCCGTCTGTTGAAAATTTCTTAAAGTTGTCACTGTCAGGATTAATTTATAAATTTGGCGATAACCATTTCTAATCACTATTGAAATAACTTCATTTCATAATATAGTTTTAATTACCACTTAAAAGCATATTTAACACAGCGCTGAAAAATACACGTCTTTCGTATGAAGACAAGGGAGAGGGACAGAGTAATCAATTAGTTGTTAAAAACAAACACCTACGCAAAAAAAAATTCTAAAAATCGGTCGCTGGCGCAGCGCTCTTCCGCATGCGTGATCGTAAATCGTATCTTTGTATTGGTGGAGGCGCGGTAGTCGAAGTACCGTTACACTGGAAAACCTCATTTTTGTCTAGATAGGTGAAATGGTTGGTCTACTGAGGTGTCGTGCATTGTTTTTGGCTGGGTGCAGCTGAGAATACGAACTGCTACCCTACTCCCTCATTCTTACTGCTTCTCCCCTTCCTACCACTTCCCTCTGTGCTACCACCACCTCATACCACTAGCCTAGCAGCTGCCAGCGAGACGAGGAGGTGCGAGGAGTGATTTATTTGTTTGGATTTGATTCTGAGATATTGTACACACAGTGGCTGGAGACAGAAGTCTTGTGTGCACGAGTTGTGTCGGAGTGATTGTGTGAATGTGTGTGCACTCTCGTTTTCTGACAAAAGCTATGGCTGAAAATTTAGTTGTGAGAGTGTGATTCTTTTGTGCGTGTCTGTGGCTACGTATCATCATTGTAAGTGATTCTCAGAGTATTTGTACAAGTTATGTTGCATTGTGGTCTCATTTCATTAACATGCTGTGTGTGGCTCACGAATAGCAGGTCACGCGAGTGGATTTCCGCGATGGCCAAAACCGCAGGCCGTTTCTGTGGGTAGCTGTAATGGATTGGGCCTGCCGATCTGAAGCCGTTCGTTTCCCACTGATGTGCAGGCCTTGCCCATTGGATCTAGTCTCGCCGATATTCCCCTCAGACTGGCTGTGTTTGTGTGTGGTGTAATGCAGCAGATTTTCATGGCCTGTCCGTGGACCCAGGACTGTGGTGCTTTACAGCAGACTAGAGGCCACAACCTATAGATTTCAGAAATTGCGACTGTCTCACCGCAAGTATGTTGTACAGTGTGGCATAGCGTTTTAAAGGCTTTTATTTGTTCTAGTACATTTCGGCTCTTCAGAAGTAGTTTAACATGTTAGAAACTATGGGTAAGAAGAAGAAAAAGGAGATAGTCAGTTGGTAGCGGTGTGTAAGCTACGTACTCTGGAAAGAAAAATCACACACCGCCTGTAAAGAGTGGGTAATAACCGACGATAATGAACATAGTAGAACCAATATTTTATTGGTGGTCACGTTCAGAGTTGGTCTACACAGTTCTTCCCCCGCCTTATACACGTCTTTCAAGAGGACTAGTTTTTCTGAGGTTATTTCTGAAATCTGTGGAGGTATTTTAAATCTGTCTTGTGACTCCAAGGAAATGCGTATTTTTGTCACCAAACTTGATTTTATTTCAATAAAATGAAACAAACATACGATTTGGCATTTTTGCTCACATCAGGAAACACCTTCTGCTTAAAAGTTTTTTTAGATGTTTCCGTGTTTGCACTAGTGTTTCTTGTACCATAGGTGCAAAGACAGATTGTCAACTTACGTCTTAACTTTTCCTTGAGGTCTCAAAACTTGTCAGGGGGAAAAACGCTGAAACCTGTATGGAAATTGGGGAAATATCGAAATTTAACGTGGGACAGCCCTGGATATGTACGTATACAAATGATGGTGTGTCGTGTACAGAAGATGTAAAAGGACAGTGCTTTGGCAAAGCTGCTATTTGTACTCCGGTGATTCACGGGAAGAGTTTCCAATGTGATTGTGAGCACATGACTGTGGTAACATGACATTGGCAACATTTTCACGACTATGGATGACTGTACAGGCAGCGTGACTCAATATTTCAGCTGGGGCATGCAACCAATTGCAGAGTCCATGCCGTGTGGAGTTCGTGCAGTATGTCGGGAGTATCACACGACTTTTTGTCACATCGGTGTAGAGAATTGGGGCTGCGACACTGCCAGTGGCCTGTAAGTTAGGAAAGCCAAATTCATTTACCCAAATGAATGCAAACAGTGTGTTTTTATAGAATGAGTTTACCACTACAAAGCAACTTCAGCTATAGTGTGTGACCTTTATAGACAAAAAATTGCCCTGCAACACACACGCTACAGTACAGTTTTCGTGAATGAAAAGTGACTTTGTCCTATTTAAGAAAAAACAGCAGTGCTTCCGTGTGTGTGTGTGTGTGTGTGTGTGTGTGTGTGTGTGTGTAATATGAAGTGAGTACAAATGGAACATGCTTGTCATGGCAGTGAAGTTTTTGTGGACTTCATTTCTTGTCAAGCTCTCGGTAGATTGCTGAAATTTGTGTAATGTTGCTGCTTTGGAGAAATATCTAAAATGTGTAACTTTGAAATATCCACAAACAGCTTTCTTTAAGAACCAGTTTGCGCCATTGATGATGCTGTGTAGGGTGTATACGACCAGGGAAAAACCTAGGATGTTTTTCATCTCTGAGAAAATCAAGAAAAACCCAGGAATTTTTTAGAATTCCAGGAATTTTTGTTTTAGTTTACAGTTAAATTTTTGTAATTTTTAACTGGTAAGAATCAATACTCTAACAAAGGATATTGCTGTATCCTGCTACTGAAGAGTAATACTGCAACAATAAAATGTGAACGAGAAAAGAAAACAAAAATAAAACATAAATTGCAAAGGAAATGTGCCATATACAACGAAGAAATGCAGTTTTCCTAAGTGTTTGCCAAAAGCAAAATGTGTGAAAGACTTTAGGACTACTAGCAATGCTTCATAACAACAAACTGCCTCCGATGAGTGTGACGTTACAACTGTTTACACTAGATTTGTTTTAGCAGTTACGAGCAGGCTCGTGCGCAGTTGAATGACATATGAGTAGTACCTTCTCCCGTTCCTGTCCACAGAAATGTGTATGTTGGCTGTGTAAGCAGTCTCAGCAAGCAGCTAGGTGCAACCGGAAAAAATTTTTACTGCTGTGCCCAAGCTGCCAGATTCACGCTTGCACAGCAGGCCTGGGTCTTTGAGGGAGGGGGGGTCGCCAAATTCATATTCGTGAGGAGAAAAAACTTTGTTTCACAAAGCGCCTAGCATCCGGTGTACGTTGGCCTATCGATTACTCATGGTTTTGATGCGCATGCCTGTTGGTTTTTGAACACACACTGTAAATTGATTTCTGAATGAATCATTAGGTGCGCGGGATAGCCGTGTGGTCTAAGGCGACGTCACTGTTCACGGTGGTTCCCCCCCCCCCCCTCCCCCCCCCCTCCCCCACCCTTCCCTCGGTAGTGGGTGTATGTGTTGTCCTTAGCGTAAGTTGAAAGTTAGATTAATTAGTGTATAAGCCTAGTGACCAATGACATCAGCAGTTTGGTCCCAATTGGTGAGCGGGGGTAAAGCCAAATGAGTGAACACCAATTGCTGTCTGATTATGTTGTTGATTGGGTTTGCGAATGATCAGTCTTGTTAGAATTACATTAGGGAAATCCATGGATGCAGACTACTAGAGTGGAAATAAATGACTAACAGGTAAGAAAGATTACATATTATCTTCTCGGTGTATCCAGGAAAATGAAATTGTCAGAAAACTTTTGGCCAGGTCGCTACACTGGTAAGGGCCAGTTGTACAGTTCCTGTCTAGCAGCTGCTCGAGATCTATTCTGGAAGTAGTGCGGAAAATGGTTTGGACGAACATAACAATGCCTATCCGGAGAATAATCAAGGATAACTAAACCGGTGATTCTGGCAGATTTAGTGAAGTTAACCGGCGAATAAGTTTTGACAAAGGCAGTAATAGTTCCAGAATGAGTCATGACAAGATTGATTGTTAGAACGAGGAAGGAGAAGAAACGGGGACATTACACAAATTGGGGAAGACTGACTATTCCAAATTTATATAAAAATCTCATACTACTACTTTTTGATCTCATGCTCGAAATTGCACCGTTTGAATGAAATGTGAAACTATTTTCCAACATAATGATTTTTGCTTGTAGTAGGCCTAATAGGCATTTTATATTGGTCTTCATGAATTACATTCTGCCGTGTTACAAAAATGACCATTTGTGCCAAAACAGTCTCATTTATTTGGTGTGTGTTACAATTTCTGCAGTGTTAGAAAGGCCTACTTTGTTTCGCATAGCAGACAGTGACAAAATAGACATAATCAGCTCAAGAAACCACACCAGTTTTGTACTATTTGTATTAACAGCTTAAGCAGTATTAGTCAACGATATTTCGATTTTTCATGTAGCAAAACTTTTGACGAACTTTGATGAGGTAATAGATTGTCACAGAAAGGATGTGTAAAGCTACTGTATTGCTTGTCTCTTGTCTTTACTGATTTTGTGTATCCTATATTTAATTTTACATCCCCCTAAACAGAATGTCATTAACTAATAGGCAATAGTGTAAATTTTCTGAAGGGTTCTTGTTCTCCAGATTACAAATAATCCCAACCAGTATTAATTGCAAGGGTTTGTCAAACTGGACGACTGGAAGCAGGAGAGGCACTGTCCTGAATATATTTTGATGGCATCCAGTACAAAATATACACGTTTCAATTCCATGGGGCAAAATAGTGACGGGCAATAGAATACTGTGTGAGGAGGGGTGGCACTGCACACTTAAGACCAAATAATGTCTTACATTTCCTCGGACATGTGTGTTTTATGTATCACTTTCTTCAGAAAGCTGTGCGCCACAAAATGAACATATTCTTGAAAATTCGATTTTTTAAATTTTTGACGTCTTATCTCAAACGCTCGCGGGAGGGGGGGGGGCGCAACCTATCTTTGTATTGCCCCGGTTCGGAAATATTATAGATCCGGGGCTGATGCGCAGAGCGGTCTGAGTTATAGTGGGGATGTGTGTAGTCTCCACATGACCCGTGTTAACATATAGTGATTTTGCTTTTCCTCTTCGTTTGCTGCTCTCACGTCAAATGAAAACAAAATGGATTTCTGTGGCAGAGAGCTATCGAGCAAATTAAAATACATTCACATAATTATGGAAGGCTAATATACGTTATTAGTTATAGATTTTATTTTATTTCCACTTTTCTGACAGCCATGCATTAATAACCTTGTAGAACAACGAAGTAATTTTTGTCGTGTGCTAAATAAATTTGGTTTTTATTAATCTTCTACGCTGAGGCAGTCAATGTGTTTGAAACAGTGTTTAATTCCACACTATTCGCCAATTTCAACTGCTCGCTGCATTTCAAGTGCAAGTTTTCATTTTCTAGCACGTATGGTAATATGCCATAATAAAGACTCAAAAATGAGTTACTGCAGCACTGGTACTCAAAGAAAATTTACATCCTGAAACCCACACTGAAAAGCTTAATATCAGGTCGAGGCCTACTTCATTGGGAATCTGGACATACGAATGTGCTCTTAAAGTATACACTTTAAATGCGCACCTTTTAATATGGTTCACGAAATTCCAATGCTCTTGCAGTAATCTCTGATGCCTTTTTTCTTTTATGACATAATGTAAGATCTTTTAATGTTTTACACGTACGAACATACAGGCTTCCTGCGTCATAGCAGTTGCCAAAGCATGGTGGCGCCTGTTATCTGGCGCTCTGACAGCAACTGAAACGAACCTATTTCTAACAGATCGTGGGGAATGGTGGTTTGAAAAGTTACTTTCAAAGTAAATTTCCTTTTACGCAGGTTTAACTATGTGCGAGAATGTACGATGATTTGAAATGATAATTAAATAGACGCCCTAGCTGCAAACAGGCGTTGATGTACTTCATTGGCTACATGTTGAAAATGTGTGCCCCGACCGGGACTCAAACTTGGGATCTCCTGCTTACATGGCATACTCTCTATCCATCTGAGCCACCAAGGGCACAGAGGATAGGGCGCCTGCAGGGACTTTTCCCTTGCATGCTCCCCGTGAGACCCACTTTCCCAACATGTCCACACTACTACATTTGTAGTGTGCCTAATAGATGTTTGCCCATCATACTCATTACTCGCGGCAGATTAATCTACCAAGTCCTGTACGAGTTCGGGCATAGTGTGTGCGCATTCGCACAGGAAGGTCAATGGCCGGGAAGCCATATTTTAACTATGTGACGGTAGTATCTGTTCCTGAAAGAACAGTTGGCGTAGTTGACCAAGCAGCTCTCACAGGGAGCGTGCAAGGGATAAGTCCCTGCAGGCGCGCACTATCCTCTGTGCCCTCAGTCGCTCAGATGGATAGATCGTCTGCTATGTAAGCAGGAGATCCCGGATTAAGAGTCCTGGTCGGGGCACACATTTTCAGCATGTCCCCAGTGAAGTACATCAATGCCTGTTTGCAGCTACGGTGTCTATAAAATTATCATTTCATTTCTACCAAAGCTGCATGGTCATCTACGGTAACTGTTCTTTCGGGAACAGATACTACTGTCACATTTATTATTATTATTATTATTATTATTTATTTTATGGCCTTCATTGGACCACTGTAGTCAAAAATACAAAGTTCTAAACACACAATGTACGATGGATTTCTTAAATCACAGTGTTTGATGACGAGCCATTTAGAAGTATTTCGAGCCCAGATCAGACATGTCGTTACTAAGAGCAAATTGTTGTAGTGCTACGGGGAGCGCTCTCTCCTCTGTGGTAGCTAATTTATTTGTGAAAAACTTTGAGGACTAGTCACTGGACTCTGCTAAAAAATTTTACTGGCACATTTGTGTGATATATCTTAAAGTGTAACACGCGCAAAAAATATAAACATTATATGCGAAAGCTTTGCTTTTCTTGTAGCAACACTATATATATTAATTTTAAACATTAACTTTTCCTGTTTGTGTATCTGTGCTACTTAACAGTGATGTTGCTAGTAGCTGACTACATCACGTGCCCTGCTGTCTTAATATCTGCTGCCATCGGCTGGCGAGATCACGTGACATGCGCTGTGACGCTTACAAAAGCGCATCGCAATCTCAATTACAATGGTTCAGAAAGTAACATGCGGTGTTTGGTTGAATTCGAATTTATACTTTTGTAATACGAAAATGTGCAGCGTAAATGTTGCTGCACGTCAAAAATCTTTCCAAAAGTAGTTTTCTTCCCTGAGTTTCCTTTTTTAAAGGGCTGGGAAGTTCTATGCCCGTGTATAAAAACATAACCATCAAAGGATTGATAAGTTTTACAGTTCCAAGGTAAAATATAGTGTCACTTAATAACATGGAAAAAGTGTTTTTTTTTCATCCGGGAGAAAGTGTACTTTTATCCGGGAATTTTTTGTCTTTGTCCGTGTATACACCTTGCTGTGAAACAAGCTTCCATAGGAACGCAACACAGGCAGCTCAAATAGTAAAACTACTGTCTCAAACATGAGTTCGCATTGGAACATGCATAGAGTAAATCAATAACTACAGTACTTTCTTAAGATCGTCATCTTATATGGTATGAAGTTTTAGTATTTTTAATGTGTCTGAAGAGACAATGAACCAATGGAGATAGTGGAGAAGTTTGAAGTCTGTATTCATTATTAAAATTTTGTCAAAGTTAATTTCTTTGTCCTTAGTCCAAACAAAAGCTCGTGCTCCATTTGAATTACTGAGTGGTTTGCTAAAATTGTGCCGAGACAGGCTAGTCAGTACTTACCTCCAGAAGGTTTTGTGAATACTACAGTAAACAGCTTTTAATGTCTGCAGGCAAAAAACTGTTTTATTAACAGAATGGGGAATTGTACCCCTTGAAGGTTATGGCCAGCCCATCTTTATAAATAACTATTAATAAATTTCTGACTTAATTTTCAATTGCAAATTTATGTTCTCTAATCTTAAGTTCATAGTAGCCCCTGCAAAAAACCCATAAGAAACTCTAAAAATTCCCCTCTCTTACATTTATTCCTAATAAGCTTTACCTCTACTCTGCATCTGCACTTTACTTCATCCCATTTTGTGCCTATAGATATTTGATGTGGCCGAATGTGCTAAGTGACACAAAAAGCCAGATGATTCGCACTGTGGGGGTGGAGTTGGTGGCTGAGTTAGGGAATATTGTAGGCTGTTGCAGAGATGGGAGATTCAAGATAGGAAATGCTGATGTAATTCACGATTGGTGTTGCCAACACAACTTGCAGTGTGGACTTCACCGTGCAGTTGTGATACTACTGCTGCTAGGTTGCAGCAGCAATTAAAAAAGAGCACAGTTGACGCTAAGTGTTCTGGACCGAGTCAATACGTGACGGAGGGGTCCGGCCGCCACATTTTCTTGTGCAATTAATGACTGCATCTTGTCTTTAAGCGTGTACTGTCTTCTGCAACAATGTCAATCATCATCCTTTTAAATTCAAAACTGAGTCTTGAAGAACATGCTCAGTCTGAATCGAGGAAATGTTTGCCATTTCCAACTAGTGCGCTTATTGGTTGGTGACTCGTTAAATAGTCACCCAACAGCTAGTGCAGCCACAACTGTAAACTCGCACACATTAAAGTTAACGGACTTCAGCCTACGAAACATTCAAAATTCCTAAAGTACTGGATTATAAAGTATAAACAGGCACAGACACTATAAATCAAAGCTGTGCGATAATTTCATTCTTGTCTTTGTAGGTAGCAATTTTACTGAAATTCATAACATCAACTGTATAAATAATAATACTAATTTGCATCTGCGTGTGAGGATGAGAATACAGATCAGATAGTTAATAGTATTTCAAAGTATTAAGATTAAACAATGTTATTTCCTCACTTATTGTCTGATGTGCAAACAATGGCATTGGTGGCTGTGGTCATGAGTTTGCTAAGTATTTTTGCATTACCATGTGAAATATCGGACTTCTCGCAGTAAAATTGCCATAAAGATTGCCTTAAGATTCTTTTATGCTAGGACTTATATTTTCCATCAGTTTGCGCACAAACCTCTGCCGTGTTGCAGCCTTAAACACCATTGTTAAAACTACTAAAATGAAAAGATGTAGAGATATATTCAAGAAATCACAAATTCTGAATAGAAACTTACATATAAATAATAATTGTCGTTTGGCAGCATATTAATAGAGACTAATACATCGTTGCACCTCTTTAAATCTGCCAATGTTCAGTATGTAACACAATGTCTGGGGTTATGGAGCGATGACAAATGGTGTCTGTACAGAAACAATTATCCCACCGTTCTGAGCAGTGCCAGAGGAGAATAAGCCAAATTACAATATTAAAACAGTTGCTATTTTTTCACCGCAAATACACATTGTTTGATGGCTCTTGATATTGTTTTTGACAGCGAGAAAAAATTATATTATCGCTTTAGAGTACAAATGAGCCCTTAAAACTGACATAACTAAAATGCAAATTTACAAACAAGAAATTCCAAATTTTATCTTGTATAATAGCCTATTAATGGAAAGTTTTTTTCACTAGTAATACTGCATGGTACATAATTTTAAAAGGCCATCACTTTGGCTGATAATACACAAGGTAATTGAGCCATTTTCCAACACACGAATGCCACAACTTGTACCTTAAAATACACAGTCGTGAGAGTTATTTCATTTTATGGTAATCCCAGAAAGCAAAATATGGTGAAATAAACTGAAAAGTATGAAATATGGTGAAAACTGCTGGATTGATCATCTCGGATGCTTGTAACATCTCTGTTTGTTTTTCACCTGCAGCCAATAGCTGTATAGCATATCACACTAACACAGTGCTTCTAGCGCACAGTGATCAGAACAAGCCACCAACTAGGCTTGTGTTTAAGTATGGCTGATGTGATCGGTGTATAGCAGATGGAGTGACAGTGGCTCCCACTTAGGTTTATTTTATATAGTTATACCTTGTGTGCTCTTCATTACCGTGCACTAATTTTACTTACAGCAGTTCTGCTCGGAGCCTGTCAACAGAATCCGGAAAGTATTGCGCCTCTGTCAGAAACCAAAAGGTTCAAACTACAAGTGGTGTGCGTTGGCAAGACCGCAGAAAACAGCATTTACACTACTAAGCCCAAGGAAAAGTTTGCGAGAAATTTACTAGAGGTCACTGTACTTGCATCACCATAGTATGTTGTCCTGCCATTGGTACAGAAAGAAAACAGATACCCCCATGTTAAGACACCAGTGGAAACACGTTTCTGTTGGAAACACTGTTTCCTACAGTGTTTTGCACGTGTTTCAGAATTTCTTTCATGTGTCTGTGTTGACGCTGGCAGCAAACATTTTTCAGTGTATTTGCGCCATCTGCAGTACTGTTTGTGGTGATGTTTTTGTATTGCCTGCCATGTCATGTGTAGAGACGAGGAAACTATAATCTGTGGTGCTGCATTATTAAAGCTTTGAAGGTTCACGCAAACGAAATGAGACAGCAACATCATTCCTTCTGGATTTGTTTATTGTTTCTTGTGACCTGAAGGCCGTGAGCGTTTTGCAGTTTTACAGAATATGGTTTATCAAAGAATACAGGGTGAGTCACTTAACATTACCGCTGGATGTATTTCGTAAACCACATCAAATACTGACGAATCGATTCCACAGACCGAACGTGAGGGGAGGGGCTGGTGTAATTGGTTACTACAAACCATAAAAAAACGCACGGAAGTGTTTAACACAAACCTATGTTTTTTAAATGGAACCCCGTTAGTTTTGTTAGAACATATAAACAAATACGTAATCAGTGCCGTTTGTTGAGTTGTAAAATATTAATTACATCCGGAGATATTGTAACCTAAAGTTGACGCTTGAGTACCACTCCTCCGCTGTTCGATCGTGTGTATCGGAGAGCACCGAATTACGTAGGGATCCAAAGGGAACGGTGATGGACCTTAGGTACAGAAGAGACTGGAACAGCACATTACGTCCACATGCTAACACCTTTTTATTGGTCTTTTTCACTGACTCTCATGTACATTACCATGAGGGGTGAGGTGCACGTACACACGGTTTCCGTTTTCAATTACGGGGTGGAATAGAGTGTGTCCCGACATGTCAGGCCAATAGATGTTCAATGTGGTGCCCATCATTTGCTGCACACAATTGCAACCTCTGGCGTAATGAATGTCGTAAACGCCGCAGTACATCTGGTGTAATGTCGCCGCAGGCTGCCACAATACGTTTTCATATCCTCTGGGGTTGCAGGCACATCACGGTACACATTCTCCTTTAACGTACCCCACAGAAAGAAGTCCAGAGGTGTAAGATCAGGAGAACAGGCTGGCCAATTTATGCGTCCTCCACGTCCTACGAAACGCCCGTCTAACATCCTGTCAAGGGTCAGCCTAGTGTTAATTGCGGAATGTGCAGGTGCACCATCATGCTGATACCACATACGTCGACGCGTTTCCAGTGGGACATTATCGAGCAATGTTGGCAGATCATTCTGTAGAAACGCGATGTAAGTTGCAGCTGTTTGGGCCCCCGCAATGAAGTGAAGAGCAATGAGGTGGTCACCAATGATTCCGCACCATACATTCATTTACAGTCGCTGTCGCTCTACCTGTCTGAGCCAGCAAGGATTGCCCACGGACCAGTAATGCATGTTCCGTAGATTCACTGCCCCCGTGGTTTGTGAAACTCGCTTCATCGGTAAACAGGTAGAACTGCAACGCATTCTCTGTTAATGCCCATTGACAGAATTGCACTCGATGATTAAAGTCATCACCATGTAATTGCTGATGTAGCGACACATGAAACGGGTGAAAGCGTTGACGATGCGGTATGCGCATGACACTACTTTGACTCAGTCCACCGGCTCTCGCAATGTCCCGTGTACTCGTGTGGGTTCACGGCAACAGCAGCTAACACACCAACTGCACCCGCTTCTCATGTGACGGGCCTGTTACGGACCCGTTTGCGTGCTACGACCATACCTGTTGCATACAGTTGGCGGTAGATGTTTTGCAATGTGCGGCACGTTGGATGCTCTCTGTCCGGGTACCGTTCTGCATACACCGTGCAGGCTTCAGCTGCATTTCGTCGACACTCGCCATAGATGAGTATCATCTCCGCCTTTTCAGAGTTAGAATCCACAGTTCCTACATCACTACACTATCACAGACGTCTGGTAACACGGTGTACTACAGTTGGTCTGCGTGCGGAGACGAAAGCAGAAGAACAATAGCAGCAAGCGCTACATGCGGACACTGCGACAGCTAGACCAAACCACAACAGTGCACTACAGCCACACTCGTAAGCACGGTCGTCATCGTAAACATGTCCCTGCAGATGCTGCTCGCCGACTGTGGCCCGTGTTTGTTACAACACGCAGCTGAACGTCGGAGGTTTCAAGCGTCAACTTTAGGTTACAATATCTCCGGTGTAGTGGGACTTTGAATTTCGCCGCGCTACACTCGTTCCCTCAGATAAAAAATATCCCGTCGCAGCGGTATGAGCGCTCGACGGCAGAGAACCTACTAAAACTGTAACTCTTTTTTTGTTTTCTATTCGTTTCTTAATTGTCTCTTGATAGCGGAAGCTGAAGGCAGACGTGATCTGATGCTGACGTAAAAAACTTAATAGCTAGTCTTGATCTGATTGTAATGCGTAGACATTGTGGAAGTTGTTATGAAATTCGGAGGATGGAGAGAAGCAACTAAAATAAATTGTATTTAAGATCAAGACGGTTTTGTATATATTAGAAATTCCTGGACAATGAAACTTATTACAAGATTTCGGAGCAGACTTTTCACGCCGAAATGAAGGAGATTTTTGAAGACCTGGACGCCGCATGAAAGAAGACATTTAACCTGGTAAAGGATGAACTCTTATCTATTTCATTTCCCCCTGTCAGTTACATTTTGTTATTCTCTGATCTTTTTCAATACTTTTTGTAGTGGAAATTGGTTTTAACTTTTGCTCAAAAACGCCACCAGGACCAACCCCAACAATAGCTTTTCCGAATCACGAAGTCCGATAGCTTTTCTGTAATGCGAAGTCCGATCTGCATTTCTTTCATTCTTTCCCTTTTTTTTTCACGGTCATTTACGATTTTAAAACCCCTTTTTTTTATTCACGATTTCTTCCACATTTTCAACCTCTTTTCTTTCTTATTTTTCTTCTCTTTTTTATTGACCACTACACCGGATGTAATTAACATTTTACAATGCAACAAACGGCACTGATTACGTATTTGTTTATATGTTCAGATGTGCTAACAAAACTAACGTGGTTTCATTTAAAAAAACGTAGGTTTGTGTTAAAAAACATACTTCCGTGCAATTACACTAGCCCCTCTCCTCACGTTCAGTCTGTGGAATCGGTTCGTCAGTATTTGATGTAGTTTTACGAAATATATCCAGCGGTAACGTTAGGTGACTCACCCTGTATATTTACTCTTACAGCAACAAAGTCTTAAAACTGCAATAATATTATGATGGAGTGTTGGTATACTGTAGTAGTTACTAATGGTTGATAACATCGGATTACCTGTTGTACGAAATTTATTTTTTGGTTTGCATACAGTAATAGTCTTTGGTGAGCAAAAACATACTATAGAATAGCTGGTGGGAAAAACTTGCTACATATGGAAACTGAATATGGAAGACAGTTCTAGTTTCATTATTTCTCACGGATGTCATCTAATTTGTGGCAAATATGGTATCACTGCTTCTTAAAGAGGACAGAAATTTCAGGAAAGTTTGTCAGTCTCCATTTTCTCTACAGCAGATAGGATATAAAGTGTAGACTGGTAATGGCTATGAAAGCGTTTCTGAAGAACAGAAATTTAGCATAAGAGTATAGATTTGTGTTAGGAAGTCTTTTCTGAAAGTATTTGGAGGGTAGCCATGTATGGAAGCGAAAAATGGACGATAAATAGTTTGGACAAGAAGAGAATAGAAGCTTTCAAAATGTGGTGCTACAGAATGCTGAAGATTAGATGGGTTGATCATGTAACTAATGAGGAGGTTCTGAATAGAAGTGGGGAGAAGAGGACTTTGTGACTAGAGGAAGGGATCGGTTTGGTTGGTAGGAAGTAACAGAAAGTGTTTAATTTGTAATTACATAAACCGAAAACCAGCTTTTCTGTGAGTTCCTTTTTTCAGTTTGTATTTCTGTCTTTGCAAGCATTTTTCCCCAGGGCCACTTTGGTGTATCTAGATGAAAGTGATACGACGTACTAAGGTCGGTGGTCGGTTGGCGGTGTCAAAGTGTGAAGCTTGTAAGTGAAGTCAGTGAGAAGTTACGGGTGTTTATGTCGCATGTTTGAAACACTAACATAATCTATCCCATTAAAGGCAGGGCTACCTGTGAAACCAGTCATGTGCTTTACAAGCTAAGCTGCAACCACTGTGCTGCAGTCTATGTAGGGATGACAACAGACAAGCTGTCTGTCCACATGAACGGGCACCTGCAAACTGTGGCCAAAAAACAAGTGGGTCCCCCTGTTGCTGAACACACTGTCAAACATGATATCCCTCTGCCCAATGACTGCTTCACAGCGTGTGCCATACGGATCCTTCCCACCAACACCAGCTTTTCTGAATTGCGCACGTGGGAAGTTTCCCTGCAATACATCTTACGTTCCCCTAACCCTCCTGGCCTCAACCTTCATTAGTCACTGTCCTCGTACATCCAGCCCCCTCCCTGTTCCCATTCCAGGGCTACACAGTCGTCATTTCACCGCCACAACCAGTCTTTTAATTTCTTTTTATTTCTCTTCTTTCTGCTATTTACCCCCCTCCCTTTGTCCGCACTTTGTCTCATGCCCTCCGTCTAAACTGCAACACTTCAGTGTCCGCCAATGCCACCATACTATCCCTCCCCCTCCCCGCCACAGCCTGCTCCTCGCAGTGTGGTTTCAGCTCAGCTTTCTCAGACTGAATGTGTGTGTGTGTGTGTGTGTGTGTGTGTGTGTGTGTGTGTGAGAGAGAGAGAGAGATACTGCTGACAATGGTCTTAATGGCCGAAAGATATAATTGTGTGCAACTTTTTGTTGTGCTGATCGCAACTCAGCATCTCTGCTATATGGTGAGTAGCAGCTTTCCTTGTCTGGTATTGTTACATTCCGTTCTGGGTTTTCTATTGTTTGATTTGTAACAGTAAATGTAAATACAGCCGACTAAGCATACTGTCATGGGATATTGTGACTGTATTGCTGGAAGGTTAATCAACAGATTGGGCATAATACATTCTTCAATTGAATCACAAATGTCATGAAATTTACTCCCACAGACTGTAGAGAAGTTGTAAAATGTGAATCAGCTTGCCAACTTGCTTAACATACTATAAGAGCATTTACACAACAAGAGTGGAAGGTAGCACTGAAAATAACCTTTCAAATTTAAGAGCTGTTACATGATTCTAAAGATTGTAAATCACAGTGCAGATCTCAATGTTTGATTGCTTCTGAGGCTCTGACACGAGCAGGACCTGGTACTCCTGGAAATATTTCCCATCGGTCAACTAAATGAGTAATTACGAATGTTTAAATTCTTCAGTGAACTGCAGACACTGCAAGACCACATTTTGCACCCCGAGACATCCTTAATTTCACCGAATCTGACTGTTAGGTCAATTGAAATGAGGACCATATGAACTAGTAGAAGCCGACCTCGGGGAAGATCAGTTTGGATTCCATAGAAATGTTGGAACATGTGTGGCAATACTGACCCTACGACTTATCTTAGAAGCTAGATTAAGGAAGGGCAAACCTACGTTTCTAGCATTTGTAGACTTAGAGAAAGCTTTTGAGAATGTTGACTGGAATACTCTCTTTCAAATTCTAAAGGTGGCAGGGGTAAAATACAGGGAGCGAAAGGCTATTTACAATTTGTACAGAAACCAGATGGCAGTTATAAGAGTTTAGGGGCATGAAAGGGAAGCAGTGGTTGGGAAGGGAGTGGGACAGGGTTGTAGTCTCTCCCCGATGTTATTCAACCTGTATATTGAGCAAGCAGTGAAGGAAACAAAAGAAAAATTCAGAGTAGGTATTAAAATCCATGGAGAAGAAATAAAAACTTTGAGGTTCGCCGATGACATTGGTTTTCTGTCAGCGACAGCAAAGGACTTGGAAGAGCAGTTGAACGGAATGGATAGTGTCTCGAAAGGAGGATATAAGATGAACATTAGCAAAAGCAAAACGAGGATAATGGAATGCAGTCGAATTAAGTCGGGTGATGCTGAGGGAATTAGATTAGGAAATGAGACACTTAAAGTAGTAAATGAGTTTTGCTATTTGGGGTGCAAAATAACTGATGATGGTCGAAGTAGAGAAGGTATAAAAATGTAGACTGGCAATGGCAAGGAAAGCGTTTCTGAAGAAGAGAAATTTGTTATCATCGAGTAGGAATTTAAGTGTCAGGAAGTCATTTCTGAAAGTATTTGTATGGAGTGTAGCCATGTATGGAAGTGAAACATGGACGATAAATAGTTTAGACAAGAAGAGAATAGAAGCTTTCAAAATGTGGTGCTACAGAAGAATGCTGAAGATTAGATGGGTAGATTACATAACTAATGAGGAAGTATTGAATAGGATTGGGGAGAAGATAAGTTTGTGGCACAACTTGAAGATAAGAAGGGATCGGTTGGTAGGACATGTTCTGAGGCATCAAGGGATCACCAATTTAGTATTGGAGCATGGAGGGTAAAAATCATAGAGGGAGACCAAGAGATGAATACACTAAGCAGATTCAGAAGGATGTAGGTTGCAGTAAGTACTGGGAGATGAAGATGCTTGCACAGGATAGAGTAGCATGGAGAGCTGCATCAAACCAGTCTCAGGACTGAAGACCACAACAACAACAACATGAATTGAATGCAATTTTAACTGTTACATGAAACATCTCTTAAATGTGTGTAAGTAGAAAGATGAGACGTCTCAGACCCTCTTAATATTTTCATCAGTTAACTACATTAGCTGAATAGTAAACTATTTAATATTAAGAGCAGATGAAATCCTATTTAGCACATATGACGGGATTGCCACAAGTTATGTAAATCAGGGAATTTAAAATGTATCAGGTAAATCTCGTCTTCGTGTCAGTAAATAAAATGGTTGGTTTACTGAGATGTCGTGCACCATCACTGGCTAGGTGCCGCTCGCTTCCTTACCCCCTCATTCCTACCGCTTCTCCCCTTCGTAGCCATTCCCTCAGGAAGCAGTCAGTGCTGCCACCATTTACTGCTAGCCTAGCAGCTGCCAATGAGAGGCAGGCGGGCACGAGGAGTGCTTTGTCTCGATCTGATTCTCGGAGAGCGGCCAGAGATGGTAATGTGTGCGTGAGTTGGCCGAGTAATTGTGTGAATGTGTGTGTGCTCTATTTTCTGACGTGGACTATAGCCAAAAATTCAGTTGTGAGAGTGCGGTTGTCTTTCCTACGTGCCTGTCTGCAGCTCAGTGGCTGTCTTCACAGTGAGCTGCTACCTCTCCTCACTGGTACTGATTCTCAGAGTATTTGCTCCAGTTCTCTGTTGCACGGATTCAGCACTGCGGTCTCATTTCATCCACACGGTGTCTGACACACGAATAGCTGGCTAAATGAGTGGACTTCTGTGACTGGTCAAAACTGCTGGCCATTTCTTAGGGTATCTCTAGTGGATCAGGCCTGCCAATATAAAGCGCATCATTTCCCACTAACGTGCGAGGCCTGCCCGTCGGGTCTAGTCTCGCCGATGGAGCCGCAGGTCCGCGTCTGTTCGTGTGCGGCATAATGGGGCTTATCCGAGGACTGGGGCTCCTCGGTGGGTGAGAGGCCCCACACACGATGGATTTCAGGAATTGTGACTGTCTCACCACAAGTATATTGTACAGTGCAGTGTTTTATAGACTTTTTTGTACTAGTATATTTTGGCACCATGAAAGTCGTTTAGAAAGTATCAACAATAAGAAAATTGTGTTAGTTGCTGGTGGTTTGTATGTAGTTGAGTCAGGTATCTCAAAGAAACGTTACGCAATACCTGTGAAATAAGACATAACACTGTGGTAATAACTGACAATAATGAGCATAGCAGAACCAGCATCTTACTGGCGATCACCTGTAGTGTTGGTTTACACAATTCTTCCACACTTTACACTTCTTTCGAGAGACCTACATTTTTCTGAGGTTATTTCTGAAATCGGTGAGGGTATTTTAAATCTGTCTTGCGACTCCAAGGAAATGAGTATTTTCGTCACCAAAGGTTTTGTTTTATTGAAATAAGTGGTTTTGATGAAACACACATACCATTTGGGTGTGTGTGTGTGTGTGTGTGTGTGTGTGTGTGTGTGTGTCCTCTGCAATGCACTTCATGGTATTTTGCTGAGTGTGGATGTAAGTGTAGAATTAAATGAAAGAATGCAGAAAGCGTAAATGTTGGTAATAATCAAATGATCAGAAAACATTTATTTGCACAACTTTTGCACAGTGGACGCACATCTTTCTACTACATTCGAACCAAATTGACTGACTTCGTTTAGTGCATTTACATGCTGATTTCCTTTCCTATGATGTACAGCACTTCATACATATATTCTTTACCATTCTATTAGTTGGTATACATATGACATGTCGTCAGACGATTCTCCTATATTAGAAATTTGGTAGGCATCTGTACCAAAATTCAACTTTTGCTTGTAGTCGAAGCATTCCTCCTTTCAAAATGTTGTGTTGTGTTTTTCTTGCTCTAATTCAGGAGATTCTGAATGTCTTCACTTGAAATTATTTGGGCTATAAAAGACTGACCCTGGTATGAGTAATTATCTGTAGAACTGGTCGTATCAGAATGAAATTATCACCTTGCAATCGATTGTGCCGATATGAAACTTAGTGGCAGATTGTGTGCTGGACTGAGACTTGAACTTGGGACCTTTGCCTTTGTCTACCATTAGCTCATCTCCTGCCTTCCACACTTCACAGAAGCTCTCTCGTGAAACCTGCGAGAGCAGCACTCCTGAATCCAGCCAACTGACCAACTGGCACTCCCTCAAGTTGGGAAGGTAGCAGACAAGACACTGGCAGAAGTAAATCTATGAGGCGCACAGGTAGTGAGTTCTCGGGTAGCTGTCAGTTGAGCCCTTTCCCACAGGAGGTGAAGGTCCCGACTAACTATTGGACTGACACCCTGTGTTAATCTACCTGGAAGTTTCAGGTCACAACAGCCTCTTTTACCACTAAACCATTTCCTTTGCTAGTACCCCTCTGTTTTGTAGTGACCATCAGCCGCATCAAAATCAGAATTGTCAAAAGTGTCATCGTTCCAGTGTTTGATTTCACGTATATTGTAACTGATTTGCTCCTGAGCTTCAAAATCTTGACAAACTGAAGACATCTTATTCGTCTTAAAAAGTCACTCCATGCTATGCTCTCTCTCTCTCTCTCTCTCTATGTAAGTCACATCATCTGTGTTTTTAGATATATTTTCCCCACGTGGAATGTTTCCCTATATATATATATATATATATATATATATATATATATATATATATATAAAAAAAAAACAAAGATGATGTGACTTACCAAATGAAAGTGCTGGCAGGTCGACAGACACACAAACGAACATCATCTTTGTTTTTAGATATATTTTTCCTACGTGGAATGTTTCCCTCTCTCTCTCTCTCTCTCTCTCTCTCTCTCTCTCTCTACATTCCACGTAGGAAAAATATATCTAAAAACAAAGATGATGTTCGTTTGTGTGTCTGTCGACCTGCCAGCACTTTCATTTGGTAAGTCACATCATCTTATATATATATATATATATATATATATATATATATATATATATATAGAGGGAAACATTCCACGTGGGGAAAATATATCTAAAAACGCAGATGATGTGACTTACCGAACGAAAGTGCTGGCAGGTCGATAGACACACAAACAAACACACGAAATTCAAGCTTTCGCAACAAACTGTTGCCTCATCAGGAAAGAGGGATATATATAAAAATCGCTCCAGGCAAATGCCGGGATGGTTCCTTTGAAAGGGCACGGCCAACTTCCTTCCCCGTCCTTCCCTAATCCGATGAGACCGATGACCTCGCTGTTTGGTCTCTTCCCCCGAACAACCCAACCCAATCCATGCTATAGCTGAAAAATAACAATTTCATGCACATAATACAGTGCCTGTTAGGACCCAATTTCACACTGACTTCTGAACAATATACTTTATCATTAGAATGACTAAGTCAAGCTAATTGCTGAATGTTACTCTACACACGGCACATATTAAAATGAAGATACTGAAAGACCATCATTTCTTGCAGTGCTAAGACAGTCAGTGTTCGTAATGAGTGACGGGTATGATAAATCGATGTATTGGTTTGAGGGTTAAGCCAGCTTTGTGATTAAGAGGAGGAGACTGGTCCTGAGAGCACGGTGTACAGGTTAAAAAATGAACAGCAGTGTCATACTTCTAGCCAGTGCTGGCAGTTATCAAAGCAGAGATACAGATGTCAAGACATGAAATACGGTGGCACTGGGTAGCAATTTCGTTACTTGCCAGACTGGCAGGATAGGTGTGATTATACAGACAGTGTGCCCATTTCCTAATGGGAAAAATCTGTGCAACTGAGTCTTTTTGGGAAGGGGGGGGGGGGTGATTTTTTTCACTTAAGGACTTGAGTATTTATTGGGAGAGATTCATTTCTGAAATATCTGCTTGCTTACTAACTGCAGACAACATGAATATTATTGAAATGGGGGACTTTTCTGGCTCGGTTCACCACGTCTATCGCTTCCAGACTGTTGTCACTTAAGGCTTTATGGGAATGAATGGTCTACAGCCGGATAGTACTGACAATTCTACTTCTATAGGCCACATCGACACAAGACCAACAACAAAATGCTGATGTTTAAACCTTGTGGATCTAATACAGAGTAGGAAACACATGAAAATAAGCAGTGATAAAATATGTTCGAGCTAAGAGTAGCCATCACACACATTTAGATACGGCAAGAGAATGTAGTTGTTTGGTACATTTACAGCCAAAAATTTATTAATTTGCTAGGAATTCAGAAAGAGATGTGAATGTGGGACATATGCTGCACATGTAGAATGATAGGTCTTCAAATGAAAGCAGCCTTCAGATTAAGCATTAGGAGCACTGCACCAAACTTCCTTTAATATTGTTTGATTGGAGCAATTAGTGACCTTTTTCAAGATGATGAGGAGGTGGTTGGGCAGAGCATTCTTCTATCAACTGATGAGCACTGCATCTCCATCACAACCCTCACTCTGTGGAGAAATATATGTAGAACATTAAAATATGACAATCTTCAGTTTTGGGAAAGATAAACTGTTCAACATTCATTTGGATCCTAAATCTGAGTATTTAAAATACATGAATAATACATTCCTTGTACATTCTAAATGTATCTCTACATGGCTACTCTGCAAATCAGTTAACTGCGTGACAGAGGTTCATCAAATCCCCCTTCACACTAATTCTCTATTATTCCACTCTTGAACAGCTGTATCTTTGTGTGCAACCTCTGGTTTCTCTTATTTTATTATGATGACAGTTTCTCCCCATGTATATTGGCATCAGCAAAATAATTTCGCGTTTGGAAGAGAAAGTTGGTGACAGAAATTTAGGGAGAAGATTCTGCCGCAACAAAGAACGCCTTGTTTTAATGGTGTCTATCTCAAATCCTGTATCACATCTGTGACTCTTTCTCCCTATTTCACGATAGTACAAAACATGCTGCTCTTATGTGAACTTTCTCGATGTATTCTGTTAGTACTATGTGGTAAGGATCTCCCAGAATACACAGCAGTACTCTAAAAGAGGACGGACAAGTGTGGTGCAGGCAGTTTAGTACATGTTACATTTTATAAGTGTTCTACCAATAAAACGGAGTCTTCAGTTTGCTTTCCCCACAACATTAAGGCATATTAATCCAGCAGAGCAGTGTTAGCGATAGTTACTTGGAGTTTGTGTAGCATTGTTGTATATCTGAAAACATGTTTTCACAATGTAGCTTTACGTAGTTCATAAATCGTGTCAAAAGTTTCACTCAGAATGTTTCTACTAAATGTGTGTATAAATTTAGAAATACAAGTTTGTGTTCAAACAGTAACCAAACTTTTCTTTGTACTCAAAACACAGAAAAATGTTAAGTAACCATGATTAAATTTGTTCTTCGTGTGGTTGGTTACAGAATGAAAAATTTAAAACAACTATATGCAGTCAGTTCAAAAGAAATTCAGGTATAGGCAGTATAAAAGTTCCTTCACATACTTAAACCATCCATCTTTTGTTACAATTGAAATCCCAATGAAATGCACCAACCACCTATAAGACCCGTACTTGCAACTTGATGGTACGTCATACTGCCAAAAGTTGCTCTCTACACTTTTACACCTGACATAACACATTCATGCAGTTCAGAATTTTGTTATACAGCAGGAAGAGCAAAAGTTTTGGTTGCTTTGACTTTTAGTAGCTAATGCAGAAAAGGAAATGAGTTAATTCCGGCGTAGAAATAGTCAGTGGATTGTCATTTTGACTCTCAGCTGCTTTCACATTATCTCTGTGCAGCCACATTCCCATATGTGAGTGGTCTTTGGGCACGCTTTGAATGACAAGGCATACCGCAGTTAACTTGTAAACAGTTCTCTCCATAACTTCTCACTAAATATTTTAGTTCCCTGTCCCACACATTTCTATGCCCAGAGTAGTTACCTGTAGGATTGTCTTACATTTTTCTACAATTTTGAACATTTACATTGTAATGGTTCCACCTGCTTTTAATTTCTTTGTTTGTCGGTTGTCCTCGGTGTCGACATACAGCATTGCTACACTGGCTCAAAATGGGTTGTGGATTCCGACACACACAGTACTGTAAATCATGTAGCCAACAGGTACACAGTTGCGTTTCACAGTACTTTCATTTTCACTTTGCACAACCCCAAATATTACACAGTTATATGGCCAGTGCACTATTATTTAACCTTTGATAAGCCTCATTAATAGTTATCAGTCAAAACTCCACATACTGCTACAATAGTTTCTTGTTGAACATCTATGAGCAGTATAACCTAACCCAAAGTTCACAGTTCCTTGAAGAATAATCAGGTATGTATGGAGCATAGACTGTTGCTGTTTTTACACATGGCCTAAATGTTTAACATTTGTTCCACAGTTAATTTGAAGCATTGTTGTTCGAACCAGCGTAGGTTACTCGTCTGAAACTTGGCCATGGACTGACTGTCTCATGACCAAAAATCTGGCCCTTATATATTGTCACAATAATAAGTGCTGAAACTACACATTGTTCGAAGTTAAATTATATGTCAATAATAGAATTTAAGTTACAAAACAGTCACTGATTTCACCCACGATACTAACTGGGAATAGTCAAAATAAATTGAAACATAAATTACATACATAAAACTAAGCACAAAATTAGATCTGGTGTTATTTACTTTAAAACTGAGGGCCAATCTTTATCTTTTATGGAAATGCAGATTATATTCTGTATGTTAATGACAATTAATTAGAAGTAACAAAACTAATTTAAGGAGGCAGATGGCAAAACAAGAGGGTAATTAAAATTATCCCGGCTTGCTTCGTCACATCAGTGTAGAGTGTACATTTTCTTGCCCAATGTGATAGGTCCAGTACGTCAAATTGTTAACCGGGTTGGTAATATATACTGGCAGTGCGCCACTGGTTGCCAATGATTATGACTCCTGTCATAACTAATATGCACTTTTCCGTTGTGTTAATTGAATGGAAATGAATTATCAAGAGGAAGGAGCCTAGTAAATTGTGGAGTAGCTGGCGAGACAAATTATATCGGCTACTTTATTAATCAATCAAGGCTCCAGTTAAAATATCATAGGCTTAATAGGAATGCTGAGTGCTGCAAATCGGCTTGCTACACAGTCAGCACTGTTACACACCTCTGCTGCAAGAGCTTCCAGCTACAATGTCCAGGGCCATTTTGTACACTGCACTGTCCCTCTGATTGTTGACTAATCTGTTCACAAGAGCTCCTACCTCATCTATCTTCTGTGTAGACTTGTGGAATAAATCTAACATCTAAAGTCAATAATTATTGTAACGCATGGGTGTATTTACATCAGTACAAAAAAATCCTAAATTCTTGTCCGATTGATTTGTATGGTTACAGTGACATAACTGCAAAACAATTAATTTGTGTTTGTCATTTCTTGTCTGACATAAAAACCATGCTGTGTCAGTGGTTTCCATTCCTGGCTAATAGACATTTTAAGTTTTGTACCTGTTAGTGAAACTTTCCTCGTAATACTGATTTAAAGGTGATTCATTTCATTGATCAATGAGTATGTAGTGTCATTACTTAGCCAACACTGGTCATAAATCAGTTATTCAGCAACAGTTCCATTATGAAAAGTCTTTCCACCATCAACACTAAGTTACAAAAGATAACTGCTACATAAAATGATGTTAAAACAATATATACTGCCACAGAAAGATTTATATTTGTTCATAATTGCCAAAAAGAGAGAGAAATTACAAACAACTGATAGTTTTGTAAACCAGGAAGTAACAAAATTAATACCTACAGAAATGCTGTAATTCATACCTAAAACTGTGACTTGGCTATTGTTGAACAGCACTTTTCTCCCCATTTCTCATTATTTAATAGAGGTACTCTTGGCATTCAAGTACATAAATATTACTGGAGAAACTAAAGCGTTTGAAGTAAAAAAGGTTGTGGAAAGGTGTGTCAAGCAATTTATTATGTTTAGGAATATTTCAGTAATGTTAAGTCATTCCTTGTGCTAAGAAGTGGATCTGTAATTGTAATGGTTTTAAAGGAAGTTACAAAACTCCTTTGCAAATTATTATTGGTGTTAAGTTCAAAATAGTGGAAAGATACACACTGGATGAGATTTGTCTTGTGATTTCTTTAAACTATGTGGGGAAAGTGTTAGGAACTGAAAAGCAAATTATAGTTTAATGGCAAGGTGTCACTATTTGCTGCTCGGCACACAAGCCAAAACCGACATCATTGTTAAAAATGGAACATAAAAAAATGTTGCATGTACCTCACATTACAGATTCGAGTCTTGCCAGACGTCAAGTACGGATCAGGGCAGCAGTAAATACTAAGACTTACGTACGGAGTGCTAACTTTTGGATTGCGGGGAGCCACCAATGCCACAGGTCAGTTGTGGTCTCTGCACGGTCCTCGGTCAGAAATGGTAGGTGACATGTCGGAGGTGGTTAGTCTCACGTTTCTGGCAAATTGCCTTTTACAGTACTCGAGCTCTGTTACAGTCCTCCAATGCTTCTTCCAGTGCATTTATTATTTTGAGCATTTACTGGGACCTTTCTCTACCCATATGGCGTACATGTTCCTTCATTTGTTCATTTAGGTCATTTATACCTAGACAGCCATACAGGTGGACCGGTACTGCCCTGGATTTCTCGCTTGTGTTCTCACCACTCGTACCTCACTTCCGTAACTAAGGCTCGATACTGCTGTCGTGCTTTTAATGCATTTTCCATCTCCAGTAATACTTAGGCTAACAAGATTTCTAAGAAAAAACTGGGACACTTGGGTTTATTTATTTATGTTATTTATCCATCGTTGACAATAAATATTGTATGGATGTCGCCAAGGGTACATGTAAGCCATTTCAAAGAAATGGGACACAAACAATATACGTAAAAAAGTACAAAACAAAATAATACAATGAAGTTAATAATAATACAATGAAATTAATATAGCCTATATACATCCCTGCTTGTTATTTTAAATGCATAGTCTGTTTTTCATAAGGCTTTAGTTTTGTCCTCCCTAAATGGCAAGTCCTTATATACACAACACTGCTTAAGTATATATTTACATCACACAATAGCTGTCCTTTAAGTATGTAAATGTAATGAATGATTAGGTAATGAATGATTAGGTACAGATAGAGTATTTTCCATTTTGCCTTTATAAATATCATCAGAAAAAAATTTATTGACCTACATAGTCATTTACAGAATAAAAACATTGTTCTACTAGAAATTTTTTAAATTCTGTTTTAAATTTGTTATCATCTTCTAACTGCCTGATGTTGACTGGCAGTGCATTGACAGTTTGGCACCGATATGGCTCACATGCCTTTGTGTATTCATTCGTTTTGTTTGCTGAGTATGGAGTGCTGCGCTATTACGGGTATTGTAGTTATGAAAGTCGGCATTTGTCTGAAAATCTGCAATGTGGATCCTGACATACAACACACATTTGTATATGTATAATGATGGTATAGTAAGTATTCTAAGCTTTTTGAATATGGGTTTGCAGTGTGTCTGTGGATGGCCCTCTTCTGCAACAAAAAAATTTGTTTTAGGCACCCTGTTGTGGAACCCCAAAATATTATTCCGTATGTGGCAAGAGATCGGAAATAGCCGAAATATGCCATTCTGGCACCCTCTGAGGTACAAACGTTTGCAATAATTCTGAGGGCAAAACAGGCTGAATTAAGTTTCTGTGCAAGTTTTATTACATGGTCATTAAAATTTAAGTTTTCATCCACATGAATCCCCAGCAATTTTGTGGATGTCACTCTGTCTAAGGCTTTGTCACCCCACACCAGATCGAGATTTACATTTTGTCATCGTTTCCCAAACTGCATATAATTTGTTTTATTTACATTCAATGTCAATCTGTTTGCATTGAACCTAGAGTGGATGTAGTTTAGTACTTTATCAGCAGTTGTTGGTAGCAACTGCTTTGGTGCACTTATTATCACACTAGTATCATCTGCAAATATTATTGCTTTGGCTGCATCATCTGAGGTGTGAAAATCATTTATATAGACAAGAAACAATATGGGCCCTAGGATGCTGCCTTGTGGTACTCCTATTTCTACACTTTTTGCCTCTGATACTAAATTTATTTTGTGGTTGGAGTAAGGTGATGTCAGTCCTACAACCTGTGTTCTGTTTTTTAGGTATGATTCAAACCATTTTTTTCCTATCCCATGTACACCCAACACTTCCAGTTTTTCTAAGAGAATGTCCTGGTTCACAGTGTCAAAAGCTTTGGAGAGGTCTAAATTTACTCCTACTACACTATAATCTTTTTCTAGATTTTTGATTATTTGTTCAGTGTAGCACGTTACTGCTGTTTCGGTATTTTTACGTGCTTGGAAGCCGTGCTGATTTCTGTTTAGTAAATTATGGTCACTTAGATATCTGTTGATTCGGTGCTTCATCAGTTTTTCTAATATTTTTGAAAATGCTGGGAGGAGAGACATTGGGCGATAGTTTTTTACCTTATACTTGTCGCTGTTTTGAAATAGTGGCTTCACTTTTGAAATTTTCAGCCTTTCCGGAAACGTAACTTTTTTACTAAAGTCATACTTAGCATTGTCAGTTGACGTGATTTTTTAAAATCGATAATATGACACTGTGGGTGAAGTACCAATAGCGAGAATGCATCTTCATTTTGTGAATCGGAAAGGAAAATGTCGGAACATAATATATAAACAAAATTATTTTCTTCAGAAATAATGACTGACATACTATTTTAATAGCTTGGAAATATTTTTATGCAATGTTTAGTCACAAACTTGGTACAATTTGTTAATCCTAAAAGCTATGTAACATAATTGGTAATCAGATACAGATATCTTCTTACTAAAATTTAACACATAGTCTGACTGCAGATGGTCAAGGTAAGTGTGTATACATGCCAAACAATATCCAATAAGCACTGCTGACACACACGGCATCACTCACATAATTCACAAAATCAACTTCCATATAGCCGCAGTCACATTAGGAGAAATGTAAAGCTGGCTCCTTTACACCTTTGGTTTAGCTTTTACTTGGCTTGAGGGTCATAAAGTGGATTATCAGTAAGTTAGAGGTGGGGATATGTAGTACCCAGTTTTGTTTTCAGCATCTCTCTTACTCTTTCTTCTGGCAGAGGGCTCGTTAAACTAAATGTGGTAGGCCTATATGTCGTGAAAATATGTATTTCGATAATGTTCTACTACGAAATTTGTTTTTGGAAATGCTTAAGTGAGAAATATTATTGCACTCATTTTGTTTCTCAATTAAAAATCAGTGTCCCAAATGGTTTTCTGGGTGCAGCAGGACTTCTGGTCTTCCTAATAATATTAGTGTTGTTGAACCTGATGAGTACCTCTGTTAATGAAAAATGCTATTCAACAATGGTGAAGTTTCAGTCAGGGTATGAATTACAGTATTTTGGCAGTTTCCAATTTTGTGTCATTAGACTGTCCACAAAATTATTGCGTGTTCGTCCATTTATCTTTGGTGCTGACCGAAACAAAACTAACTATTTTATGTAACCATTATATTATCTTTTGTAACTTAGTTTTGATACTGAATATAAAAATTACTGTAGAGAACTACTGCCAATACTGGTTAGGTGATATTAGACACTCATACATTTCACTTGCCAATTAACTTTAAATTAATACTCTGAGCAAAGTTTCACCGACAACAGGGACAAGACTGAGAAGTGTCAGTTATGAGTGGAAGTCATTGGGATCGGCATGGTTTTCGTGTGGGACAAGGAGTGACTGACAAAATGTAATGGTGTTGCTGTGTGCGTGTGTGTCACTGTCACCACACAAATCACTATGATGGG
Organism: Schistocerca serialis cubense; assembly: GCF_023864345.2. Lineage (NCBI taxonomy): Eukaryota > Metazoa > Arthropoda > Insecta > Orthoptera > Acrididae > Schistocerca > Schistocerca serialis. The sequence continues at coordinate 159,397,535 of NC_064648.1, read as the reverse complement.
AATTCAGGATTTTACATACTGATGTGAATGCGAACACTGATATGAATGTGTAAGATTATAGAAACCAGTCAAATGGAATGATACAGGCAACTACTACCAGCACAATAATGTGTGGAACAGAGGAATGGAAATGAAAGTTTACATAATGGGACCAAGGAGTGGTGATGGTGATCACAATTATGTTTGGTTTGTGGGATGCTCAACTGCACGGTCATCAGCGCCCGAGTCCAATTTTTACACAGTCCAATTAGCCACTGTCACGGGTGGTAGTGGTGATAAAATAACACAAACACCCAGTCCCTGGGCAAAGAAAATCGCCAACCCGGCCAGGAACAGAACCCGGGACCCCGTGTCATAGAGGCAGCAACGCTAACCGCTAACAATGAATTGTGGGTGGATGCTAGGGAGAGAACTATTTACAAGTGAACTGATGGACACCTTGTGTCTAATTCAAATCACACACACAGGTCACTTGTACATGGGAAGATGCTCCACAGGTATAACCTGAAAACAACTAAGGTTTACAACAGGAAGGACAGGCCTCTGAGTTTTCTATACTTGACTATACTTAGGGGTTTCCTTCTGTGAATATGTAGCTGCATCTCTTTCTCAGCTTGCTTCTGAAATTCTTTTACAGTTGTTCCACATATGGAAACTAATTTAATTTTTGGTAAACAATTTGGTTGTATTCCTATGTGATGTTTAAAAAGATTAATTTGCTCCAATATTTTATTTTTGAAGACTAATTATGATCTTACTGGTTGCATGTGCTGGAATGTGTGTCAGTTTTATCCAACAAACTAGGTGAGTCAGGAATGACCTTCAAGAGAAGTCACTGCAACATTCTTTCCAGACTTTGCGTCAGCAGAATCAACTCACACTGAAACCTTGTAGAGCGTAACAGAGCAACTGGCCATTCAGACACCGTCAGTTATGTGACTGGCTACTGCAGCTTCTTCATTATGGAACTTTGGTCTGTGCATGCTCATTCCTTTTCTACACTGAGGCACAGCTGCATTTATTAGCCTGTGTGAACTCTCAGAACAGGCAATTTGAGTTTCTCATCAGCTACACCGAGAGACTCTACGAGATGTGGAAACATGAATGTGACATGCCATTAGTGTAACAGGAATTATTGTTCCAAACGCTCTCTACCAAACTTACTTCTGACATGTGAGACAGGACAGAAAGTTGGTCAGCATCAGTCGTAATCATCTTTTTAGTGTCGATCTAGATTTTGGTTAACAGTGCAAAATCAGTGCTGTATATACGAATTGTACAAGAATCAGACAAACAGTACACTGAACAAAAGCCATCTGACAGTTGTACGTAACTCCAATTCCGTGATTACATACTGTTATAATCATATAGAATCAATGTAATTATACCACACATTCCCATATAACTTTGACAAGTACTAGCGTGAGTCCAACTGACACAGCTGTTATTCGTACATTCATACAACTACCTGTTTGTCACACTGGATAGCCAACATCTATTTTGCTACTCATCATAAAACATTGGGTTAAAATTGTATATAAAAGTACAGTGAATTCAGAAAACAATTACAATAAAACACCATTTTGTCTATAGCCACAAATTCAAGAACCCTTACAAGTGTTACATTGCATAGAATCACTTATTCCCATGAAATGCAACATGATGAGACATGTTAATATACTGCAGCCTTCATTCAGAGAACCAACCAAACAACTAAGCATGTTCACACACCACCGACATGTAGGACAGTATTAAAAGCTGTTATCCACACATGGGTAAAAGATACTTACAGTTTTCCTAAAAGTTTTGGTGTGATTTAGAGAACACAAAACAATTGCTGGACATTCATTATGTCGTGCAGATCTCATCAATGAGGATGTACGCATTAACGAAAGAGAAGCAACCCTAACAGATTAGCCTGCACACTGTATTAACAGTTATGGCAGAAAAAAAAGGGGTGGCTGGTTGTATAATGTCATAAATCCAAATAGTGGTGTACTTCACCTGCTGTTTGTGTTTGCTATGTTTTGCCCTGTTGGGTCTGCCACACACTATATTATTTTGGATTGTTTGCCTTTATGAATTTTTCTGACAGATCCACTGCATGTACAAACTTTAGAGATGAAATGAAAGTAGCTTTCTCCACAAACTACAGAAATTTGTCTGCCCTGTAAACAATAAAAATGATAAATTCTAGACTCGAGAATATAGAAAAAGCACACGTAAAACCTGTAAGCTACTACATAGGGCAAACTGGCAGGAATTTTCAAATTAGATGCATTGAACACAATTGTCAACATACATAACCAATTTACAAAATCAGCAATAGGAAAACACACACATACACATGCACGATTTAATGGAGCAGTTTAAAATTTTTGTGCACCATAGAAAGTAAAGACGAAAATTTTTAATGACAAACTGGAGAGTTACTCTTCCTCATGCTTAGATTAATTAGGATCCTTATCATAAATATGTATTTCCACATATGTATAAAATTTAATGGATAATTTGGTACTTAGCAGTTCTAAAATAAATTTCATAACTGACAACTCTATATAGTGTATGTAATGTAATGTAATCCAAAAACACTAACACCTCTGTGAACAAACTCTGTGGAACCATAGTATATTTGTAGTATGTTTTGTTTCCTAAAACAAAAAGTGTAAGTGATGATTTGCACATGTGTGACATTCTGTGTAATGGAGATAGCACAATCCCTCTAAGCAGACAAACAAAAATGCCATTTCTAACATCAGCATTTAAAAATACTGTCATTTTGTCTGATTTTGCATCTGCAATGGGAGACAAGCAGAAATGTAATTATCTGTTGTGACTTAAACATTAATATGATGAAGCCTGATAAGGCTAGCAACATATATGTGAATATTCTAAGCTGTTATGGAATATCCTCCCTTGTTAATTGTCCAACTAGAATAACGAAAGAATCCTCCTCATCTATAGATCATGTAGCTACAGATGTTGCTAGTAAAAAATGTCATATTGTTGTCCAAAACCTGGGCCTATCAGACCACCTCTGCCCGATCTTAAAAACTAACATTCATGTAGAAACTACTCCTAAACTTTGTACATACAAAAGAATGTTTTCCAAATCAGCCCTGTATCAGTTTAAATACCAGCTAGAATATGAAGATTGGAGGGAAGTCTATGCAGAAACCAATGCAAATCAGAAATTTATCAAGTTCATGTCAATTTTTAAACTCAGATTTGAAGAGATGTTTCCCAAAACTCTTTATCAAATTAAAACTACAAAGAGAAATCAATGGGTGACTACAGGTATCAAAAAATCCTCAGAAACTCTTAGATATCTCAACTCCATAAAAAATAATCAATCTAACCCAGAAGTTCTGCAACTCTACAAAAAGTACAGGAAAATATACAGAAAGGTGTTGCTAGCCGCAAAAAAAAACTTTCAAACAACAAAATATTACTCGAAGCTGAAAACAAGAGCAAAGCAGCCTGGAACATCGTCAAACAGGAAACACATAACTCTGCTAAAAAGGACCTCAATTCACATATTAAAAACAAAGATGTACCAGTAGGTAACCCTAAAAAATTAGCTGATGTTGTAAACTCATATTTCAGTAGTATTGCAAAAAAATTACAGCATAAATTTCCAGATACCTATGATTTACCTACTCAGAACCAGCCAACAAACTCAATGGTGCTCTTGCCAACTACAGACAGGGAAGTGGCACTAGTAGTACACCAACTAAAAAATAAAACTTCAGTAGGACTTGATGAAATCCCAGTCTGCGTAATTAAAGCTTGTATAGACTCCATAAAGGGCCCATTAACAGACATAATTAATGAATCTTTCGAATCTGGATACTTTCCGGAGTACCTAAAACAAGCAAAAGTTATACCTATCCTTAAAAACGGAGATGTGTAAAATGTAGAGAACTACAGGCCGATCTCTATACTGTCTATCATTTCTAAAATAATAGAAATACTAGTCAAAAAGAGACTGCTAAATTACCTGAATAAATATAATCTTCTTTCCAATGACCAATTTGGTTTTAGGCCCGGAAAAGGCACACAATCTGCTATAGCACAGTTCACTAGAGTAATTTTAGAAGCACTGGACAAAGGTGAAAATGTAAGTGGTATCTTTTTAGACTTGTCCAAGGCCTTTGATACAGTTGACCACAAAATCTTACTTCATAAATTAGGGCAAATAGGAATAAGAGGTGTGACAAAGAAGTGGTTCAAATCATACTTGGAAAACAGAGTTCAACGAGTTGAGATATCACAAGTTTCAAACAATTCCCTTATAAAACATCTGTCAGACCCTGAAAAAAAAAATGTGAATATAGGCGTCCCACAGGGACGTGTATTAGGCCCAATATTGTTTCTTATATACATTAATGACTTCCCACAAAGTATCAGACATGGAGAAAAAAATACTTTTTGCCGATGACAGCAACATAGTAATAACAGGTGAAAATCCAACACAACTGTCAGAAAGAGCAAACAAGGCTCTCAATGATGTCTACAACTGGTCATTAAAAAATACAGTAACCCTAAATGTAAAGAAAACTAACTATATTAACTTCCAATTGAACAAAAAACACAATGCCACTAGAATGAAAGTTAATAATAATGAATTAGAATGTGTAACAAGTACCAAATTCTTAGGGATGAATGTAGACAGCCAACTGAAATGGACAAACCATGTCAACATTTTGGCAAAGAAATTATCCACAGCATGCTATGCTCTTAGAATCCTTTGCACCAGTATGCAATAATACCTGTCTTAAAATAACATATTACGGATATCTACACTCAGTCCTCAGCTATGGGATCATGTTTTGGGAAACAAGTGCCACTAACATACAAACTGTGTTCAAAGTACAAAAAAGAGCCATAAGGATCATAACAAACAGAAACAACAGGGCCCACTGTCTAGAATTATTTAGAAAGCTAGGAATTCTAACTGTTTCTTGTGAGTATATCTTTCAGAACTTAATGTTCATTAAGAAAAATCTCAACATGTACAACACAAACAGCCTAATACATGACCATGAAACAAGAGCTTGTCACCACATCCATCTAGATAGAAAGAACAAGGCAAAGACGCAAAAAAGTATATTTTATAATGGGATAAAACTGTACAACAAATTACCACAAGAAATTAAAGAAATAAATGAGCCCCTCACTTTCAGACAAAAGCTTAAAACCTTTCTAGTAAGTAAAAGTTGTTATACTGTAAAATAATATTTAACATAGATGTAGATTATTAGCAACATATGACATTATCACCAAAATATTATGTAATTATAAATGTGTGTATGACTAGTTATAAAAACTACACAAAATATGAGAAACCTGTTTCATTGTAAATGTAAATGTGTGCTCATGTGTTGTAAACTGACGACATCCATACAATATTTATTGTTCCATGGATGAATAAATAAATAAATAAATTAAGCAACAGAGAAGTGAGGATCCTTAAACTGTCCATTACCATAAAACAAACTAAACACACTTTTCTGAGACAAATTGTGAGATGTAAATTTTGGTATTATTCTTCCACTAATTTTACTCATCTTGCAGGACTTTTAAAACAGTTAATGTAAGTGATCTTTTATACAGGTCCTTAAGTATGACTTTAAATGCAGTTAACTCTAAGCAGCCTCAAAATAATGTGCTTCCTTTTGTCATTAGCACAACCAGTAATTTTCACTGACAGAATTAAATGCAGTTAATCTTTGAAGCACAAATACTTTGAATTAAAACAAATCAAACATTATGGAGGTTTTCACAAATGCATTACTAACTACCTCCCTTGATTTCAATCAAACACACAGTATTTCTATATATCCTGTTGCATTCAAAATTAAGCAACACCAACCATCACTTATTTTCAATCGTTTATCATATACAGGGTACTCGTATGTTAGTAATTATGTGGAATGGATCCTAAGAGGTATGACGAGAGGAACCAATTCAAGGGTCAGATACACAGTTTAACATAATTTGCCTTATTATTGCACATTAAACAACACTTAAATGTGCTGCTCCGTACTTTGACATAAATCTGACCTCTTAGATTTGCTGAAGTGATGGTGCAATATTGGTGACAAGTACATAGTGGCTACCTGGTTTCCTCTGGATGTATTTGCTCTATTACTTTCTTCTTAGTGACAAAATTACCAATTTTAGAGCCTTTCCCAATAATAGAGAACCATTTTAGAGCCGTACACACATCCGAGGCCTTTCCATATTAATCCAGGTACTGGATGCTACCCTCAGCACTTGCTCTGTTCACTCACTTGCTGCTCAGACCAGCCTTATCCAGTAGCTAGCTGCCAACTGACTGTGATCTCTCACTTGGCCCCCAGACTGAGCATCACATCCACCTGTTAACCGGCGCCAAACCAGCTTGTACATAGTTGTAAACAAACATCTTTCAAAAAATCTTAATATTTAAATACATGAACATGTCAACACAAAAGCCACATAATTATATAACATTTTCCTTCAATTAATACAAAGAATTTAAATGGTAAAGAGAAAACATTTTACACGACTTTCCACTTCATTACAATAGATCGAAGACATTATATAGTAAAAAAAATACATACCTGACATTAAACAGAATTAATCAGCACAAAATATTTACAGAATTAATTATGGTGTTACACACTTCCTATGGATAAAGTGGTGGAGTGAACTGCAGTCACTCTATAAATCAGCAAACAATCAGTGATAATGATCTGCAAGGACAAATTCGTAGAAGGGTCAGGTGGGTCACCCGAAATGGAAAAACCTGGAAGAAGAGGCACCTCAAGAAGCGGGTCACAGATCTCAACTCTTTTTCAGGAACTGCGATTCATCATCAGATATATCTGTATTATTTGAGGAAGGAGTACCCGACACAAAAAGCCACATGCTACCCTTGTAGCAGCAGATCTCTTTCAGAATAGTTTATCGTCCTTGTTAAGAGTCGCGATCAAGTTAGTATTCCACTATAAATCCATTTGTGGCCACGTGCTATTAATGGAACACCAAATTATTGCAGCTTGGCAATAGCCTTTTCTTGGAGTAGTAGGGACAAATTTAGACTGTATCTTTTTGCTTTTTGGAACACGGGCAAACATGGGTCACAGTTTAAAAATGCTGAAGAGATGATATCAACAGTAGTATGGCAACTGCAATTGGCAGAGGAAAAAGAAGAATTGTAGAACATGTTGAGAATACAAACTGTTTCATTTCTAATTGTCAACTGTTATTCACTTCATACGAGACCTCTGACTACCACAAAGACATGAACCAAAATGCTTCTGTGAAATCGTTGCAAGAACAGTGCTTCAAAACTTAATGAAAAACTCATCATCATGGGTAACACTCCATATCATTTTGTTAGACAAAACAAACTGCCTACAAAGGCAACAAAGAAGAAGACTAGTTACAAAATGTAAGCTACCGTTTGACAGTAAATTGACAAGGGCAGAATTATTAGAACCTGAGTCTCAACACATGCCAAACAATACAGTTTATATTGTGGATGAAACAGCAACATAATACGGGCATAAAGTGCTCAGATTTCCTCCCTACCATTGCCACGTCAATGCAATATAACTGATATGGGCTCAGATTCAATGTCGTATTGCTGCAGAAAATTAAAAAAAAAAATACATTGACTGAGGTGGAATGGCTTCTGAAGGAAGCAGTTGAAAAAGAGACACCAGAAGACTGGCAAAAAGTAGTGCACTGTGTGAAAGGGGTGATAACAGTGTGTCAAAGAACTGATAATATCTGCCACTACGAGCAGCGACTCCGATAGTTCGACTGACTGAATTATGTGGTGCCTCCCCATCGTACGATTGGTACTTTAATGAACATCTTACTTCCATTAATTCTTGTGTTTGCAACTATTACGATCAATTTCTCGTTCCTGTTGTCAGACTAAGGAATACTGTTCAGCCCCCTCCCATCATCTCCTTATGGTAAGGCAGACTGCATTTTAAATATATTTCACTTTGTGTAGACACCAAGATGTTATTTCATGTGTGTAGTAGTTTTACAGATATGCAGTGATAGGAGAAATTTCAGATCCGGAAAAGTTTCCTTCTATTTCAGTACCCAATGTAACACTGTTTCCACTGAAACTGAAGAGGAGAGAGACTTTAAACTTCAGTCTTGTTATGAGTTAGTAGCAAAACAATTGTGTAAAAACACCATTTTCAGAAGCATGCGTGTATATAAAGAAGTATTGCTCATAGAGCATTTCTTTTTGGGGATACAGTGTGTTAAGTTCGAAGCTGCTTATGGCTGCAAAAACTTAATCTATTTCACAAAAAATAATGTAACATTTTCCCTCACTAAAATTGAGAACAGAATTTTGACATGCTGAGGTCTACATTGTATGTAAATTTGAGATTTTTTTTTAAATTTGATTTTTGTGGAAGATGCAGGCTTTAAAATGATTTTCTGTCGCTGCAGAGAGCAATGTGGTTTGGCGGCTGCCTCCAGACTGTACTTGACATAACTGAGCCACAACTTTGGAGCCTAGATGTCAAGTGACAACTGGTTTAAATCAGACTATAATGAGGTATGTACTCTTTTGAACTGGTAGGGATTCCCATCTCCTTGCTTTATGCAGAATGGCAACTTGTTGAATACTTTTCCACAGAGTTTATGACTACACTCTGTAACCTAAGAGAGGGGCAGTGTCTACACAGAAATGGTCTTACTCCGCAATTTTGACCATCAATGTTCTACCAAAAACTTGCCATAATTGACAATTAGCACTATTATGGAGTAAATGTGCTGGGAAATGAAAGAATTGCAGGATCCTTAACCAGGCCTCTGCAAGTATTACTGTTATCTGCTTTACGCAGTAGTCTTTCTGCTTAATAAACGCTTTTACATCAGGTACACCACCCCAGAGGATAACTCCACAAAACAGGGAGAGACAATGTGTAAAATGTCAGAATGCTCCTCTTTAGGACAAAACAATGAGATGCGTCTAAAAATGAAACAGCCTGAACAGAGCTTCTTGACAAATTTGTGTTGACTCCAGTTCAGTGTATATCTCATGCTACAAATGTTACCAAAACAAAGATTTGGGGACCCTGTTTCTGATTCTCAATCTCTTGACATACTGATTTACATACAACACCATCACTCTAGGTCAGTGGTCATCAGACTTATTTGCTCAAGAGCTTACACACACATTGTGGGACAGCACCTCTGTGTCATGAGCCCCCAACTGACTAGCTACAGTAGGGCAAACAAGGTGGTCCCCATCCTCCCCTTAGCTCACAGCAGAATTCCCCATCCAACCAACCGTCTTAAAATACAGGCATTACTGCCCATGTATTTTTGATTGTCAGTGGGGAAGAAAACTATACTTTTCAGAAGCCATTAGATTCACTTGATAATATTCAGTTTGGTGGTTTTGTGTGTGTTGGTGCTCCAGCATGCCGGCAAGTGGCGTATGGTGCATAAATCGTTTAATTTATATGAAAGTGGTGATATTCAGTCACCTAAAGCTGTTCTCTGAATTTTAATCACAACTATAGACAGTAACTCAAAGACAAAATACCGCTACACCAAAGTTGTCCGTCTTTCCTTATCATCCCACCTGGTAAGTCTTCCCGACCCGTGGTTCTGGGTGACTTTTCCAAAATCTACACCCTTTCAGAAACCTCTCCAGTCATCTTCCTTCCCCTTCAATCCTTCTGCCAGAAGAAGAAACCTCTGGCTCCAAAAGCTTACATAAGAATAACCTTTTATGTGCATGTTCTGCCACATCTTGGTGAGTATATTAAATTATATACACAAGTTGTCTGGCTGTTGATAGTTACTGCTTCCTGTGCAAAGTCATGGCAGGTCCTACTTTTATTATAAAATACCATGGGTCACACAAGTACTTGATTAAGGCTGCATGTGGCTCATGATTTGATGACCACTATTCTATGTTGTTAATATAATACACATTTCCCATGTTAACCAATCATGAACAGGATTTACACACTAAATCTTCCTGCACTTAACTTGTTGTTCCCTGTGGAGAATCCTGTATGAAGGCCAGCCCAACAGACAGTTATGTTTCTGCTTGATGAATAAGCCTGTGCTTTACCACTGGGCGTCTTTTCAAAAGATTTATAGCTGTGTGTTACTACATAATATTAAACCCTGTCAGTTATGCCTCGAGTCATTGATAAACATAGCAACCCTTTCGGACCTAGTGGTCACAACTGTGTACATGAAGTTTGTTCACTAATATTTCTCTTGCAAAAAATATCAGCTGCATCCAGACCCATTGTACACATTTGTGTACATTCGTTTTAGCTATGTTGAAGCAGCTGCTGCACTCGTGAGCAGTCTGTGAACTACATAGTGAATTATACTCTGGCATTTTCCCTCTGTGGGAAGCCATTACTGCTTGATTTTATTACTATAATAGGCATGTTTAAAATTTTGTTTATGGATGTTTTATATAGTTTCCTTCTTTTATAAACACTTAGCAGTAGTTTAGTGGAATTTTCAGCAAATTCATTCTGTCTGCATTTAAATACAACGTAAACATTTGTTTACAACCTGGTCCCTAGTTGTTTAAAATAGATATCATAATCGAAAATGCGAATCAGATTTGTTTGCATGCCAATGGTAGTTTCGTTTGTTTTTCCCACTTAATTTCAGGATCAGCAGCGGGGTGGAGAATAACTGACATTTACATATGATTTTATTTTCTATATTGGTGTCTGACTTACAAATACGAATAAGAAACATCTCTCTGGGACTTGTTTCTAGGCGTAATTGAAAATAGCAAAGTTTCTGACATTAGTTTGGGGGAAGATGATGATGATGATGTATTACTTATTAAAAGCCATGTCCCACAAATAGCAGAATGGAGAACAGTGTGAAAAATTTTGGAATACAAAACTGTGCTTATGTTTCAGAAATAAGGGGGTAGTGGGACTTCCAGACCAGATGAGAGGAAACAGATCACAGAAAACCGTAAGTGATTACTTATTTACATAAAAAAAGGCAATGTGAACAGTCTGATAATCTAAAACTAACAAAACTATATAGTTATAGATCTCACTGAAACAAAACAAGTAAAAGCAAAATGAGTTTTAGTAGACACAGTGGATAAGAATGATACACGTACAGACACCATATCTGAAGGTGACGAATAGGTGTCGAGTACCGAAATGAACATTTTATGCAATGGAAACAACCCAGAATTAGATAATCAGAGACAACATAATGGTGACACCTGAAGATAAGTATCATTGCAGAAACTTACAAAGCTCCAAATTTTGAAGAATTTGATGTGTGTTCACCAATACAGTACTTGAAAAGATATGTACCTGGTGATCTGTTCAGTAGCGTGGCAGTGTATACCAGTACTTACGCACTACAAGGCAAAGCTTCATTCAAACAGACTGGAGAAGCCACCTGAAAATAAGGACAAATTTTACAAAGTCAGGCCAATCTATACAGCCATTCAAAAACACTGCAATGAACTTAATACAGAAGAAAAAAATTGTGTGGATGAAGGAATTATTCTTTTCACTGGAAAGTTTTCTGTAAAGCAGTACATCACGGGCAAACCAAGCCCTTTGGGAATCAAAGTCTCCATGCTGTATTGAAATAATGAACAGTGCACCATTTTCTTTTGTATCAAAGTGCTACACGTGAACTAAATACTACATGCTATAGAGAATTTGGATTAGAAGGTGAAGGTCATAAATTATAATTTGCCAACTCCTTGTCTTGTAATCATCTGTTTCAAGTTCTGAAATCTCAAGGTATCTAGGTAGGTGTCTAACAAAACAGGTTTGAAAAGAAATTGCCATTTTCAAATGATAAAAAATAATGAAACAAACCAGAGGTTTCTATGAAGAAATAAATAGTGCTGATGCCATTACTATATGTAAGTGGGCAGACAGTACACTAGTTGTATTGTGTTCAAAGTGTGTTGGTAAAGGCACAGTGAGTGAAGTTGAGAATTTGGATAAAGGCCGTAAATATGTGAAAGTCAAAAGACCGGAAACAGTGAAAAGATAACCATGCAATGGGTGGTGGGGATCTGTTTCTTTTTTCCCCTCAGAAGATAAGCTATTACAGAGTGTTTACTACAAATTTATTAAAAATATTATTGCAAGATGATTTTTCATGCTGTTGACTTTGTGCCATTGTACAAAGTTGTTTGGACTATACACGAGCTGCAGAAAACTTGCCCATCCATAAGAAAAAGCAGTTGGACCTTCTCCCCTTTATTGCGAGGGTAGCAGATGGACTCACACTATACCAGGAAAAAAACTCCTGGGAGAATGAGTGGGAGCGGGTTGGGTGGCCTTATGATAAAGGATCTGCCTCAGACTTCAGAGTCATACCTAGAAAAAGAGGAGAATTACACTCAGCAGAAGAAATACAGTTTTATTGTACTGATTATTTACCTTTCATTCTAAAATTTAATGCAGAAAATGTGAAGCACATTTCTTTCTCCAAAAGGACAAAGTGTTTTGTGCAGTTTCGTATTAAACATGAAATTCAAGATGCTGATCATACTTACTTAATAACTGGAATTTGGAATGATTTTTATTATTTCTTCTGTTTAAAGTGAAATAAAGACTGACTAATTTGATCCTTAGTGCTAACCTCATTAAGGTGTGACAATGCTTGAGATGTGATGTACACAACTGTGTTCATTAAATGTCTAGAAAAACTGGGGTCACATAAAAAAAATTCTTAGAAAAAATATTTTCAAGAGAATCTCCTGAATTTAGAAATTAATTTTTATAGGTAAATGAGAATAAAGGTTTGAAAGTGTTAAGGAACATCATCAGAGCCAACAGAATTGCAACTCTCTCATTGCACGATGTAATTTTGAGACTACCTGTTGGTAGTTTATGCTTTTGCCAAAAATAAAATTCGTGCATCAACCCATCTACATTTGGCAGTTTATTATTGGCTCCGATGCTTGCCACCATGTTTGAAGCAATAGTGTTCGATGGCCAATTATCTGAATTTTCACTATTTATGACAAAGCTATTATCTTGATCAGTTTTATTTGTGTTGCTGTTTTCGTTTCTTGTTTAACGTTCTGAACTGCTTGTGCCTTAAGCCCGGCATATTAAGGGTGTTGAGTATAGTGTATACATTTCACATTTTTGGTAGGACCGGAGGATTTTAAGATTTTTGGTGGCAGATAGAACTTTAAATTCAATATTACATCTTTTCTTCTTAGCTCCAGTGTTACTAAGATCTATGTAATCTGCATTTGGTCTTTAATTTTATTTGTATTAGGAATATCACAGGTGTTTTAAGTAAATTGGTAAAATTGAAGTGTAATACTAGTAAACAAAACTGATTTGGCATTACCAAGTAGCACGAAGTGACTTTATCGGAAGTTGAGAAGCTTCTGATAGGTTCTTTCCCTCCCGATTTCAGGTGCCCAAGTATGGCCAACAACAGAGGCACTTTGATTTGTGCAATGTCAGAGCTCCTGGCATTAGGTACAGATGCTGATATTATGCTATTTACCCCTTTGATGCAAAGTGGCTTTGTTTGAGTTCACCTAGCCTCTTCAATATTTTGTTCAGCTGACTGACACGGCTTGAACCAAATCCACCTTATCTCGGTGCAACATAGTTCTGCCATCTGCAGCAAGATGAAGAGAAGAGACGTGCGCCGCCTAGCCCAGGTAGGTTAGTTTGTGTTGACGTACACTGGAAAAATAGATACAGATGATGTTAATGTAGGACAAAGAGGGAAATTTTATTTGTGTGAGGGTCTGGAAAGGAAAGGTTATGATATGTTTGCCATTAGCAGAAAAGCTAAAACAACATGGCATAGACAGTTACGGTACTTCCAGGTATGATCGCAAAGGTGTGGCACAAATGAAGCACGGTAAAAAACTCAGCTGGGTGGAATTTGATTGGTCAATAAGGAATGGTGCAATACCTTCTATAAAAAGGAAGGACACATTTTTTTAACTACTATCAATTTTCAAGATGATGTATCTGTTAGAACAGAAAGGAGGCTGATGGTAGCATAAAGCAAATTTCTTATCCTAACACTGCTAAGGCATATCAATAGGAAAAACTGGATGCACTGTCAACGCTTATATCTTATGGAGCTGGTAGAAAAGCAGCAAGCAGGTCCTCGTTAAGACTGTTTTGGTATTTTGTTGAAGTATCAGTTGTGATGTAGACTGGTAGGAGTTTATGACTAAGAATTTAGAAGTTATGTTTTAACTGGTTTGGTACATACTAGAAATGTGACAGGCTTACCAGGTTCATAATGTAATACATCACACCCTGAGTGATTGAAACCACAGTTACCCACTGGAAAGAGAAATTCAGAAGCAAAACACACGCTGCAGCACGGGCCTCCAAAATGTTGCGCATACTGTGGTGCGGAAAAGCCCTTCATAGATCCCGATGGAATTGTAAAACGTGGTGCTTGTGCTTGTTACTGGTAAGACTTGTGTCATTCCTCTCCATAATTAGTTATGTTGAGTCCATCCAGGGTATATTGCCTGTTGTGTATTTCACCAAGATTTTCGACAGTGTATGAAAAAAGTAATAAATTGTAATTTTCATTTCCTTGTTGCGTATTTGATTTAATTTAATCAACTTCCAAGTGAAATTCAGTGGTTTTGTGCTCTGTGCCTCAAACTGTTGCCAGAGATGGCAAGATGATGGCACACAGTGTAATAATGGCAGCTGGGAGCCTTGTCTTTGCGGCTATGCTGCTGCAGCACGACACCTCAGAAGCTGCCACTGGCTGTGTCCCCAGACTGGACAGTGAAGCTGCCATTATCCACCACCTCCTCCTTTGTGTGTACATGTGCGAGGTCCCAGGGGGCAAGGGAAATGGGCAAAACTACTGGCTGCTTCAGACAAATACGATCTGCCTCTCTTTAAGGAGGCTCGTGAAGACGAGTCGGCCAGGATTTGACGCTGCAGGACGTGGCCGAGTGTGCAGTCCTGGCCCCCCAGCACTGCTGCTCGCGCCTGCCGGACGCCGACGTCGAGCAGATCTGCCGGGACCCCTGGAAGCCTGGAGAACGGAAGGCTGGTGAGGCCGGGTGACCAGCTCCCCCACAGCCGTTGGCTGAAGTTTCGCTGTCGGTTGACAAAAAAAAAATTATGGGATTAGCATTAAATTCTACTTTCCTATCTCCTTGTAAGAAGCATGTCTCTTAAACACTTCTAAAAGTAATGGTTTGAGACAATTTTTAAGCTTCCTCCCATCAATATTTCACTAATGTAAATGTCGCATATCCCACATGACCCACAACCAGCACTGTCCAAATGCACGGATATTCTCTAAGGAAACACTCTATTAGCATTTTTATGCTTTGAAGACGTAATGAAACATTCTTGTTCTCTTGCTGTATTATTGGAGGCAGTCTTGTGATTTACAATCCATTGTGATGATAATTTAATGGGGATATGGGATATACATGTAGAGAGAGAGAGAGAGAGAGAGAGAGAGAGAGAGAGAGACACTCGATCAGTTACACTGGGATTAAATGAAAGTATGAACCATTGTGCTCACTTGTAGAGAGACAAATATTTTTAATCTGACTGTCATGGGCACTAGGTATATCTTACATGTGCACTGTTTTCCTTTTGTGTGTTCCATAGTATTGAGACCCGCTCAGCATCAGAGGGGATGTGGAGGATAAGTTGTTATCCAGCACGAGTGCAGCCAGGCTAATGATCAGCTTGCCGTTGCCAACAACCAGACGGTGGTCAGTGACACTGAGACCAACTCATCCCATATAACAGGTCTGTCATACAATGTTGCAAATAAAGCAGATAAAATTCTTTCAGCAAAAGTTCACCTCCGTTACTAAGTTGAGATGTAGTTTTATTTCTAGAATAGATTTAACAGTGATACAAAGTCATTTTTTACCGAATTAGGTACATACAGCATGACCTAACCAATATCTAGATGATGAGATAGTGTAGGCCGATGAACTGTTAAACATAACATGTGGTGACAGTAATCCTTATTAGTTTCTTCTGACCAGAAGAAAATTTAATTTTGTACATTAACATGTGGTAAATTTTGCTGTGAGTCCTACGTGTGAGTGAGCTACTAGAATTTAATGTTTGATACAAGTTTCAGTACATCAAGATACCAGTATGAACGGTACTACAGACATCACATTTACATTTGGACAGAACATTCTGAAGATGAAAATTTTGGGAACAGCCTTTAACTATATATGACGGTAATATCTGTTCCCGAAAGAATGTAGTGGTGTGGACATGTTGGGAATGTGGATCTCACGGGGAATGTGCAAGGGATAAGTCCCTGCGGACGCACTATCCTCTGTGCCCTTGGTGGCTCAGATGGATAGAGCGTCTGCCATGTAAGCAGGAGATCCCGGGTTCGAGTCCCGGTCGGGGCACACATTTTCAACATGTCCCCAACGAAGTACATCAACGCCTGTTTGCAGCTAGGGTGTCCATTTAATTATCATTTCAACATCCTTTAACTCTGTATTGGGTTAGGCCCGAATCGACTATGCTACACCGATCAAATATTGGTGTTCTGAATGTCTTTAGTTTTACACGCACTCGCTCTCCAAACCAATTCTCTTCTGTGAAGCATACCTATTAGACATTCTGTAATATTTTTAAAAACAAGAGAGAGACTATGATTTTCTAGTTGGTGCCAGCGAAATCTTACTTTGGTCCGCAAAGGTGTTCATTATTCGTGGACACAAATTTTCAATAACTTGCCAGCAGCCATAAAAAGTTTAGCTACTAACAAACTTCAGTTTAAGAGGAGCCTGAAGAATTCATTGGTGGCAAATTCCTTTCACTCCATCGATGAATATCTTAGGAGAATTAAATGATATGTATATGTTACTAATAATATCAGTTAGTGGGAGTATTAGTACAATCTGACATCTATACATATTCAGCTCAGTAATGTGATCATTGTAAGTTTTGGAAAACGATTTTTCTATTTGATGAGGCATGGCTACAATAGTTTAAGGTTCATCATATGCACGTCAGTGCACTGAACATTTACATGTTTTGTGACAGATTATTATTAACTTTTAAATAAAACCTGTTTAGAATTTTGCCCTCATCCTGTAACCACAAGAAAAATTTCACTTGGAATATGTCGAGGTACATTAGCACTTTTTTTTTTGTAAATATTTATTGTGTATTCATCTTTTTCTGATATGTTATACAACAGGGAGGATGTCCTCACTTTGCATCTATTGAAACGAAAATAACACCTAATTTAATCTGAGGAGGAGGAGGAGATTGTGCAATGTACAAATATCTTATGCATGCCAGTAAGTGTATTCCAAACTGTTTTAATTGCCATCATATTACGCACATTGCAGAAAAAGTTCAAAGTTGTCACTGGGTGAGGATTATCCTAGCCCATAGTTTCGGAGACTAGAAAGTGCTAGGAAACGTCAGACTGAGTGAAGACACACTCGTATTACTGTCCATTGGAGAACCTTTTTCCACTTAATAAACAAAGGGCATGAGTGGAGCATCCTTTAGCTGTGATATTATTTATTGTGTAGCTATATTGAAGACTTTCTCGTTCAGCTCATTTTGATGAACAAATGTGGACGCTTCCAGACTAATAGCTTTCTCACTGGCATCTGTATGCTCTCGTACTAGGCCACATAACAATGTGAAAACGCAGCTGTCTTCCTTCAAATGAGTAAGAAGATTATATAAATCCTTTATTTATTAATTATAAACACAAATTCCTCTGCTCCTAAAGTCGTGGTATCAGAAAGCAGAGTCTGATTGCATGTGTCCTGCCAAGATTAAAGTGAGGACAAGACAGACGAGAGGTAAAACCTTAATTAATTTCCCCTTAAGTCCGACTGCCCTGTTGTACGAGGGCAGTTCAATAAGTAATGCAACACATTTTTTTTCTCGGCCAATTTTGGTTGAAAAAACCGGAAATTTCTTGTGGAATATTTTCAAACATTCCCGCTTCGTCTCGTATAGTTTCATTGACTTCCGACAGGTGGCAGCGCTGTACGGAGCTGTTAAAATGGCGTCTGTAACGGATGTGCGTTGCAAACAACGGGCAGTGATCGAGTTTCTTTTGGCGGAAAACCAGGGCATCTCAGATATTCATAGGCGCTTGCAGAATGTCTGCGGTGATTTGGCAGTGGACACAAGCACGGTGAGTCGTTGGGCAAAGCGTGTGTCATCATCGCCGCAAAGTCAAGCAAGACTGTCTGATCTCCCGCGTGCGGGCCGGCCGTGCACAGCTGTGACTCCTGCAATGGCGGAGCGTGCGAACACACTCGTTCGAGATGATCGACGGATCACCATCAAACAACTCAGTGCTCAACTTGACATCTCTGTTGGTAGTGCTGTCACAATCGTTCACCAGTTGGGATATTCGAAGGTTTGTTCCCGCTGGGTCCCTCGTTGTCTAACCGAACACCATAAAGAGCAAAGGAGAACCATCTGTGCGGAATTGCTTGCTCGTCATGTGGCTGAGGGTGACAATTTCTTGTCAAAGATTGTTACAGGCGATGAAACATGGGTTCATCACTTCGAACCTGAAACAATACGGCAATCAATGGAGTGGCGCCACACCCACTCCCCTACCGAGAAAAAGTTTAAAGCCATACCCTCAGCCGGTAAAGTCATGGTTACAGTCTTCTGGGACGCTGAAGGGGTTATTCTGTTCGATGTCCTTCCCCGTGGTCAAACGATCAACTCTGAAGTGTATTGTGCTACTCTTCAGAAATTGAAGAAACGACTTCAGCGTGTTCGTAGGCACAAAAATCTGAACGAACTTCTCCTTCTTCATGACAACGCAAGACCTCACACAAGTCTTCGCACCCGAGAGGAGCTCACAAAACTTCAGTGGACTGTTCTTCCTCATGCACCCTACCGCCCCGATCTCGCGCCGTCGGATTTCCATATGTTTGGCCCAATGAAGGACGCAATCCGTGGGAGGCACTACGCGGATGATGAAGAATTTATTGATGCAGTACGACGTTGGCTCCGACATTGACCAGTGGAATGGTACCGTGCAGGCATACAGGCCCTCATTTCAAGGTGGCGTAAGGCCATAGCATTGAATGGAGATTACGTTGAAAAATAGTGTTGTGTAGCTAAAAGATTGGGGAATAACCTGGTGTATTTCAATGCTGAATAAAACAACCCCTGTTTCAGAAAAAAAATGTGTTGCATTACTTATCGGACTGCCCTCGTAAAATAGGAATCCAGATCCCTCTGCGACTTCGCTGTTGTCTGAGGGAGAAGATCACATAATTCCGATGAAAATATAAAGGAAACACCGATTATGACTTAAAATTATGTATTAAATTTTCTATTTCATGAAATGAAACTCTGTACGAGATTACAACGTCTGCTGACTACACGTCAAAGAGATTCACATGCGACGTTTGTACTGATTTAGACTTGAGGAGAACTGAGGACACATGAAACGCAAGTTAAAAATTGAGTATTGCCAAGTAGTGCTTACCAAAGTACTTTTTCAGTGGACTGTTGAGTAATAATATAGGTAAACAGAAGCTCTAAGTGTAATGTGCGACAATAGCTGGATGATGATGAGTGAGCATCATAGAGGATGAATGTTATTAGAATGAAAATATTAGTGAATGAAGCATGAGCATTTTAATTTCAGAATTGATTAGGGGTTATTTTATGTGTCCAGAATAAAAAAAATCGCGGTTTGTTTTTATTTGCTTTGAGAAAAAATATTAAAAAATGACTACTAAAGAAGCTGACGTAGTTGCAGAGCATAATGATCTTTCTGAAAAAACGAAATAGTTATTAATTAAAAAAACACAGTTTCGGAGGAATTTAGCAAAACTGACAGTATTTCAGAAAAATTCATCAAAATTAAAGACGTTTACGAAGAGGTAAATAAAATTAAAAGTATTTTAGAAGCAGGTAGCTTATTTAAAAATCTCTGAAAAAATGTTTGCAAAATTAAAGATTGTCAGATAACAAACGCTTCCTTTCGGCAGCAAGGCAGTTCGAACGATGTGTGGTCTATGAATTTCTTAGCTCTTAGCTTTCTAGGATAGCGACTGCACGAGTTACGCTCTGTCCCACTCACGTTCAATGCGTTTGCTTCTAACACATGTGATTATTAAAATGTGGGAAGCGAGTAATCAATAACTCTAAGCACCACACCAGAATTTGTTTTAAATCCTATTTAATTAACGAAACAGGCAATAAATATAGGCAGAGCAGGCACATATGTGTCTAACCGAGCATAATAATGTGTAGGAGTGAGGTTACTTTTCACATATAAGCTGTTGTTTTCGCACAATTTCGCAGATTTCAGCACTGTAAAATAAGCAGATGACTATCATCGGGCAAGTAGTATTGTTCAAAGTTGCAGCTGTTCACTCTATATCGCTAAATTTCGGTGCCACCGCACGAGAATTCTGCCAAGTTAGCTGTAATATGCCACATTAATAATTTGGGGTTTAGCGCCCCTGAATGTTTAGTTTCACTAGCTATGGAACTTACACTTCCTCACTGAACTGTTTAGAGCTCAACAAAGTAGCATTACAGCCACCCGGAATCTGTCTCAGTAACTTTAACTAAGCTTTGCAAGTCATATAACATTCGATTCCGAATCAGCTGTCCCCTGGTTCACACATTGTCCACACTCTGCAGCTGAGTCACTTACTTTTATCACCCAGATACAACGAAATAAAAATAGAACTACACCTTACAACACACATTGAAACTATCGCCAATTTCAAAGCCACATTCACCATACGTGCCGATGTTTGCATTATGTGTTGGGGTTCAGGATTCATTTATTATTTTTTGTCTTGAGTTACTGTATTTTGATTAATTTAAAAGATAGCGTTAGAACAGTGCAATGAACCCATTCATCTCGGAAGGATTTTTCCTACTTTTTCCCTTGATGATGACCATTGGTCTCTAACTTAAATAGTTTGTACTGAATATTCAATTACTTATACATAGGAGTTGAAATGTAATTAGTTGTACAAAATAGGCATTACAGTTTCTTCATAGATACATGACGTTTAATGTTACTATTCTCTATGGTGTTCCTTAACTTTCTTATTTAATTTGTTGTTAATTTGCACTAAGACCAATTACTTACCTATAATAACAAACATAACCTTGAATTTTGTACATAGGTCAAACTTTCAATATATCATTCTCTGCCACATGAAACACATCTTTGAATGACATCTTGATCAGAGCTGTTATTATTATGAAAATTATTAACTTCCAAAGTAAGTGTTAAAATAAAATACTTATAAAATTTATCGTGACTTCCTTATTATCCAGCACAAAATGCTCCTTCTTTAAGCAATCAGTATATTTTTTTTCTGAGTGGATAAATATTACTGGTTATTCGATACTGCTGATGGTGGTAAGTTGTTGCGACTTTATACCGACAGGACACTGAAATGGCGACGTTTTGTTGCAGAACCCAGCGTCAGCTGGCTCCCACACAGGCGTCTAAAGCTAGCGAAATGAGGGATGCTCAACTACCGGACCTACCGATAGATGGCTCTACCAGCTGATTACTGTCGTCTGTATTGCCCGCCATATTTGAATTTGCTAAGAAGTTTCTCTCGGTCTGTACGGTGTATAAGGAATTAAGGATTATCGAAATGGTGATTTCTTGTTCCGCTTTCAAGTGTACGAAGCGATGGAGTAAGGAAAGTGACTTACCATTTCACAGGTAATAGGACTACCGATACAATACGACAACAATACAGACTTAGTGCGTTTGCTAATTCGATGTTTTTGAACAGGTTTCCTCTAAAGCACCCAGAGCTGCTAAAATAGTGGATTACTTCCGTGAAGAGGAAAGATTTTAAACCTACGTCTTGCAGTTTTATTTGCGGAAACCTTTTCCGGCAAGATGATTACGTAGTGATCCCTGGAACGTGGAAGAAACGTCTCAGACGCGAAGCAGTGCCATCAATTTTTGACTTTCCGACACATTTGATGCCACCAAATAAACAGCCACGACGACATGTTAGGATTTTGAGTGAAACGATGCTTCTCCATTTGAGGTAGCTAATTAATTTCCTTGCTATGTGTGTGGTTTTGACTTTTGTGAATTTATTTCGTACGGACACAAATGGGCTACATAGGTCTAAGCAATGTTGTAATACAGTTCCATATTTTTGTTTTTAGCGTTCTGTCCTGGAATCCGTGCTTGATTTGCCCTCTGCAGAAGCTACTGATTGCGTGGAGAATGTTGTCAATGAGAATTCTTCCGTGGAAAGCATGTCCCATTTATCCAATGCAGAAGCTGCGAATTGTGTCGAAATCGTTAGTATAAGGATGTTTTCACACCCCCAAAGTTTTCTTATAATATTTTTTCATCAAGCCTTGAGTTATTTCAATCATATATAACGAAATTATTTCTTTATTTCAGAGTGCAGTTGGTTCTCAAGTAATTGATTGTGGTATACAGTCGAAAGTAGAAATGGAAGACAAGGCGACCAAAACTTGCAATTTTTTCTCAGACATTGTGCACGAATTAAAACGTAAACTGAAATGTCCGTGAAAAACTTCGAAGAAGAGAGAAGAAAGTGTTTTCCATGGATGACATCATAAGTTCATTGAAGGAGAAGGGGCATCTTCCTGAGAAGTTACATTACTTCCTCAATCATCAGAAAGGAACACAAGTGGAATTAGTATGCAATTTAGTGGACAACTCTCTCTCGTCAAAGGGTAATAGATACACAACAAATGTGAAAATATTTGCGATGACTGTGTACTGTTATTCACCAGCAGCATATGAATACCTGCAAAAATTAATGCCTCTGACCCATAAATCATTGGTTTCGAAATGGGTGGCAAGTGTCGACTGTGAAACTGGCTTCTTAAAAGATGTTTTTAAGTACGTTGATTCGAACCCAATCGTAAGGGACCAGTCCAGCGATTCATGTCTAATTGTAGACAGTGTGGCACTTAGGAAGCAAGTAGTTTGGGACCAAGGAACTAAGCAATACACAGGTTTTTTAGAGTTTGGTGGGGAAGTGCCTCAGTCAAAAGAAGTAATAGAGGCATCTGAGGCTCTGGTTTTCATGCTTGTCTCTATTAAAGGCAAATTTATATGCCCGATTGCATATTTCTTTATCAACGGTGTACAGGCAAATAATCAGGCCACACTGATGAAATCCGCTTTAGAGAGGCTGCATAGTTCTGGCATTAGGGTTTGGTGTGTTACATGTGATGGCTGCAAGGTAAATATAAGCACTTTACGTACACTTGGCTGTACTTTAAAATTTTCCAAGGGTGATTTTAAGAGCTACAATGTTTATTGTATGTTGGACATGTCATATGATGAAGTTTGCCAGAAACGCTCTAGCAGAAGTATCTGCTATTGAGTCTCCAACTGGCATTTTTAGATGGCATTTCATTGAGCAATTGTACAAGGTACAACAAGAAGAAGGTATGACATTTGCCAACAAACTATCAGGACAACATATAAGTTATGTAAATAGAAAAATGAATGTTTCATTAGCTCCACAGACTTTGAGTTCTAGTGTGGTAGATAGTATAGAGTTTTTGAGGAGGGTTGGTGATCCAAATATTACAGGAAGTGAAGCAACAGTAGAATTTTTGTATAATATTGATAGGATTTTTGATATTCTGAACTCCAGAAATCCATTAGGTAAAGGGTATAAGAGCCCCCTGAGACTTGACAACAAATCTTATTGGCTTGGTATTTAAAAAAAAATTAAATTAAAAAAAAAAATGGTTCAAATGGCTCTGAGCACTATGGAACTTAGCATCTATGATCATCAGTCCACTAGAACTTAGAACTACTTAAACCTAACTAACCTAAGGACATCACACAACACCCAGTCAACACGTTGGTATTTTCAGACACACTGAAAATTATATCAAAAGCTTAAAAATCATTGGTGTTCCATTGCTGCTCCATGCAAGAAATACTTTTACTTTTGGGATCATTTTCAATATGCAATCAGTAAGGCACATAGCTCTGACAAGTATGCTTCGTGTTGAATCTCCTTTGAAGCATTTGCTAACATATAAACTGTCACAAGACCACATAGCGCTTTTTTTCCCCTGCATGCGGTCCAGATGTGGTTCGAACAACAATCCAAATGCATACCAGTTCAAATGTGCCATGAGAAAGTTGCTCTTGGGTAACAGTGTCACTGCAATGAATGGGAATTGCTCAAATTTTAATGTGTGTTGTTTGCCACCTGTTTATGATTTTCATGCAAGAAAGCATGTAGTAGAAAGTGATGAAAGTGCTGCAGAAAATGAAGTAGAGGAGTGGTGTGCACTTCTTGATGATAAGATTAAGTTCTCATTTCACAAGAAAAACACACTCTATTATATTGCAGGGTATGTGTCATTGCGCCTTTCAAGGCAGATCACATGCAAAGACTGTCTTCACATACTGAAGCATTAGAATGTGATTCTCTCTATGCTTTTCCCAATATGGCCAATAAAAATGCATTTGTAAATTTTGTTAACTGGGGAAAACTGGTTAAAACAAGTGACTGCGTGTACTCTGTTGTAGAATACTCAGAAACTGTTTTAGATGTTTGTGACTGCTGGGGATATGTGACAGAAATATATACAGGCAAAGATTTTGCATTGTGTTAAAAATAAATTTGTAGATTACCCATCTCCTGCTCTTGGTCATGATTACCGTTATGAAATTAGGATTGAGGACTTACATCAGACTTAACTTGTTTGTAAGATTGCATCCCTATACTCCTGCATACGCTTAAAAACGTGTGGAAAAAAAGCCTGCTGAGAAAATTTTAAACACCAAATCAAGTATAAGGCAGAAGTTAAATAAACTCATATTGTTTAATCATGTATAGTGCTCAAATTGGAAAAATTATGTAATGGGACATTCCATGCAGATGGGTGTGACATTTTGACAGATTTTTTAAAACTATTTTGTCCATAGATTTGTTGTTGTGTAATGATGAACTTCAAAAGATGAATCACATTGAAGTAAAATTAAGTCTTTACATCCTGTGTAGATATTGTAACAAAATTATAATTGTTTATTATATAAGATTATTTTAAGATGTTTGGTGTTACAAAATATGCACTTGCATTAAAAATGGGTGATTTGTGTGAAATTAATGAAAAAAGAAATTTTCTGAGACTTCCTTGACAGATGGCTTTCAGTGTGAGAAAATATGTCCCTCAATAACTATGTTAACTTGAATTTTTCTCTTTAAGAAAACAGTTTAATCACAGGATGGGTGTGATCTAATGAAGTATGCAGTGGCCCTATATTTCAAACAGTAATGTTTGTGGATACTCTGCAACATAAGAGCAATAAAATTGTTACTCTGTTAATTCTTGTTTTAATACTTCCTATAATGAACACAATGTTCCAGTTGATCATAAGCATTCTTATTACTTTATAACCATTCTAGAATAAGGGGACCTGAGTCAGGCAAAACCTAATTTTCTGAATTTTGTCTTTATTTTGCTAGGATGTCTTTCTATTATATTTTCCTGTGTTGAGGGGGGGGGGGGGGGAGAAGAGAATGCAAATAATCATATAGAATTATCTTTCTAGCACTACAAAGTGCAGAATACAGTGATTACAGGTACACGTGGAAATCTAGGAAATTTCAGTATTCATGTTACATGCCTAATTTTCATTAACATTTACCTTAATTATACGGTTACACTTTTTGTTGATTTGAACTGTGTACTGCATGTTAAAAAGATTTTGTTTGGTCATAGTAATAAAAGCATTTCATTTTGTTAGTTCATATGTCCCATGCGGAACTGAAATTATCGAGTTATGATGACAAAGGAAGGAAATAACATTAAGGAATCTTACTTCACAGAAATTATGTAACAATGGTTACACTTTTTGCTAGTTAACTTTAACATAAACCATTTAGTTTTCCATTAAGAGTGAAAGCAGTTGCACGAGTCACCTAAAGAACAAAGTTTCCCATAGGAAACTAAAGTATTTTACGTTTGAGTTATTGCAGATCCAAAGTATTGTGATCTTCATATTTCTATTTAAAAAAGTTTGTAACTCAAATTCACAGACATTTTGGAATCTGTACATACATGTGTGTAGCAAGGTACTTTTCATGTGCCATGTGGAACCTTTAATTTTCTGGTTTAAATATAATTTATTTCATGAATTACCTTTAATACCAGCACTGTCTGAATGCATTATTTACCATTTAGTAGAAGAAGTATTAGTGTACAGAATAACAAACCTCATGAAAAATGCGAGAGATTGTTCTGTACAGAACTTGGAATGGCTCTTTATCAATAGCAGGTAAAAAATAAGGCTTCTATTAAAATGTTCAAAGAAACCAGTCAGTACCTCTTAATTCGCCATAGAGGTGATACAGTAATAAAACAATTTACTTTTTTCAGAATTTCTGCTAAGTATTAAAAGTGTGAAGACGTATTCAATTAGTATTTGCTTTACCAATAACCTGTAGTACAAGCACACGTATAAGCAGATAATTATGGGAGTCAAGAGTTATGTTAAAATTAAAGATACTGACTGTTATTACTTGCTCACAAAGCATTGTAGTTGCTGTACAGTTTATGCTGTATGTGGTGTACCCAATGTGATTCCTGGAGGACATAATATTCTGTTATCCCATGGGAGTGCACTGGTACCACACCTATTGAAAGTACGTTTTGTTGTGGAATAGTTGTATCAGATGTCTGTACCAGAAAACAAATCTCCACTGTGACACCCTTATGTTCTTGGTATGCTATTAGCTATTATTACAGGAATACTCTTCACATGGAGGAGGAAGCATAGTGAGATTTTCTTTTTCATCATTTCCAACATTGTACACAACTTTCTTGCACTTTTATGTTATCACATTTTTTCCCTTGATAATCGAAAAGAGAGGGGGGGGGGGGGGGGGGAATTAAGCGAGCTTTCATAACTGAAAACTCTACTTGCTTCATTTGTTATTTTGAAAATGTTACTCTCTTTCCAAATACTGTCCTATTTCTTCAAACCAATTTTGAATTTCTCAGGTTATTACATATTATTTACTGTACATTGTCCACCAATACTTCTGTTATTACCAGATAGTTTGTAATGTGGCACTACCTTTGTGCCACTGGTATTGGCTAGTGTACTTTTGCAGATAAGAAAATCGACTGGACTAGATTGTCCTGTCAGTATAGGACAAATTCAGACAATATGGAACTTTTTACACTAAATTTGCAATATAATGTCACCCTTGTCTCACACAGATTGTAGCAGCCATTGGGGTGCCTGTCTGGCCAGCTTCTGCAGCTTTCACTTTCAGGTTTGTTTTTTGCTTGGGCCGTATACTGACAACCAGTCATTCCAGTGATTGACACCATGTCAAAGACTGGAACCAAGATTCACAGAAATAGAAGTCTATGGTTGTAATTCAAAGTGTAATTAATTTTGCTCACTGACATGTTTTGAATTCAATTTTAAAATTGTTTGGGTGTCAGACTGGAAAATTACAGTTTTAAGACACCCCAACCTTAAAATTAACAGCTGTGATCGAGGTTATTTTCAACAAGTTCCTTCACTTCCTACATCATCATGGATCAGTCCAATATAATATTATTACTAGACTTAACTTCCAAATGATACAAGTCAAGCATTTAAGAGGAGCCTTAACGTTGGGCTTTGTGTTTATCTCATTTAAATGTATTTCTTGTCTCGTATCAAAGACTGTAGCACTGTTAAAAACTGGTGCTTCTACCATATCACTCAGTTTAAATACACCGTGTCATGTACAGGCGTTAATAAAATCATGGCATTTAAATTACTGATCAAAGAGAGTGCCAAATTCGTAAGTGCATGTTGCAATTACAGTGTCAGCATATATGCAGATCGGTAATGCATCACTTCAGATAAAGAAAAAATAACGATTTTTTCTGTTTATACGTAGGTAATACTTTAATAGTTCAGTTGTAATTTCTGTTGTCAGTAAAGATACCCCTAAGCACACGATGTCAACTTTTTTCTCAAGAGACGTCTTCACTGGTGTCCACACTTGATTTTCCGAATTATACCAGTAGTTAAAAGCTTCGGCAAGTAAGGTAATTTGTTGACCCCCATTGAATCTTAAATAGTGTTTTAAAACGGGCAAATAAGTAAAGCACTCATAAAATAGTAAACAATTTATAGGTCAGCTTGTCAAACTTTCAAAATACACTCGAATTTAGGAATTTCATAGCAGAACTGTCACTGTTTTTTCTCGCTAGATTAGAAACACTTCATTATGTTGATGTGTAGATATCTAGAACATCCAATATAAAATAGTTATGAGGGCGCAGAGTGAAAAACATTTTCATACGTGTTTTGACACTTCGTTTTTTTTTTTTGTCAAATTCAGATATGGCGGACACTCAATGGTATAATCTCTTGCCGGCACGCGCTAGAGCCATCTATCGGTAGGTCCGGTAGTTGAGCATCCCTCATTTCGCTAGCTTTAGACGCCTGTGGCTCCCACACTCAAAGTTCTTGCATGACGACATTCTTCTGTTGTCACGTCGCTGGGCTGGTCAACTATGCCACACTCGTGCACCATTATTCAATGTCATGTCTCAAGAAGTTAAAATTAGAGCTATTTTGGAAGAAATTAGCGAAACTTAAGATGTTTTGAACAAATTTGGCAGTATTTCTTCACGTGTTGTATCTAGATTCGAGAATGGACAGAAGAAAAGGCTGAGCAGACAGAAGAGATATTGGATGCGAAATTAAATGCATGAGAGATAATGTGAGGTGCAGAAAGGTAAGAGGCTATACAGAAGCAAAAAACATAAACTGATCAATATATATGACAATTTGTGCATCAGAAATTTGAAAAATATGAAAGCAGTGCCGATATCAAGGTCAATACGTTTGAGACCAAGATAAATGACATCACACAAACTGAAATGAAAACTGTGACTCTAAGTACAGATTTTAAAGTTAACACTCCATCACGTTCTGTGGGAGCAATGAAGATTGACATACAGTCCACGTAAAGTCAATCAGACGAACTAAAATATGGAATGAACAGGGCATTAAACAGTACCATACTTATTTAGATTGTAATTTCAGAAGGTACATCTCCAGGTGACAAACCACGACAGAATTTATTGGTTTTCAGACACGGACAGTGCAATCATTCTTTCATTGAGGGGCCACAACTACAAACCTAACAACTTACGTAATAGAAGATAACATGCTAAACAAACATTCACATTGGGAAGGAAAGGTGTTCGTAAACTCATGTTTTTCAAAACATTCCATAAAATACTTCGCAGCAACTGAACTGACAGCCACAAAATTAAATATTGTAGGAAGATTTCTGCAGGGAGAGCTCCACTGTGGGCTTCCAAAGTCACAGATAGATACATCGCGAAATTTTTTCTACAAAAATACTGATCTGTGGGAATATAGTAAAGATAAATGGAGGAGGTAATTTAATTTGTGTGAAGGCAGTCTCCAATGTTATTATGAAAAACACTTGAATAATGTCAGATATTGTGAAAAGCAGATTCTGCAGACCAATATCTTGAAAATTTTGAAGAACGGGCTCCTCAAAGAGAGAAGAGAGAAGTTATTGGCGGGACTGGACGAAGATATCGAAACAAACCGCTTCTTTGTAGACTCTTTGGACGTGTTAGAAGACGATCAATGGTTTTTTTCCCCTTGGGGAAAAAGCAGGGAGCGAATTTCCAGGGAACAAATACAACAGCCAGAAATGGCGACCCTGGCAGGTATGACATCCATCGTATTAAAGCATAAGTGAGAGGAAAGACTTTAACTAAGGAAGAGCATGAAACACACGCGAAGACAGAATGGGAAGATGATATCATAGATGAAATTGGACAGAAACCATACAGTTTTTACCAGTTATTTAAACAATTTGTTATCTTGTGACATGTGTGAGACTCGAAACTCATTTCAGTGCTGTTACTTGCCTGTGATCACTGCCATTCCTACAGCTGCATGTCCACTACTAATGAAGATGTTGACAACAGTTGGTTAGCACTTTTTTACTGATGTGGATGCGTGAGCATGTGGCATGCATATGAGATGTTAACCCCACTTCTCACTGTTGATACCAGTCAATCACTTCTCACTGTTGATACCAGTCAATCACAGAGTTATTTTAATCAGATTACATTTCTCATGTTGTACTCGTGTCATGCAGCTCACTCGCTACGAAGTAAAGGACTGTGTATCATCTTAGTGAGCCAGTCTTATGATGTGATAGTGTGGAAAAGATTTTGACTGGAAAGATTGCCTGTAGTTCTAGCTTACTAAGTGTAGGTAGTTGTTTCATTAGAGAGTGTACAGTCTGAGTAAATTAAATAAACTCTACCATTCACACACAGAACTGTGCATTCGAGATGTCTACTTAATATTTAGTACACACTTGGTGGCACTCATTGTTATTTTTTAAATGAAAATACCACATAGCTATTTTTCAAGATGTTTACTTCAATTAGCTTGTGAATTTGGACATGATGAACAAACTTTGAGCAGACCAACAGCTAACATTATGCAGAATCTAGAGACGAAGATTTAAGTGAAGGTTTCCTACAGTTTTTCTTGACCAAGTTATACTGTCGTCAGCCTACACCAGGAAGTGGATTTATGGAGAGAGTACAGAGGTCAGCGTACACAAGTAGAGCAAGCATAAGCCAGCCAGCCTAGCCTATGATAGCATCCACACGTCCGACGTAGCCATACCACTTCATGTGTCTCCTTTCAACTCTCTCTACCAATGACATGTATTTCCACCATTCTTTTGATATTTTCATTTCCTACCCTGTACAGTATTGTGGTTCTGCAACACAGTGTCCGGTATATAATTTCCGCTGCATAGATCCTTTCTTGTACTTTCTTTGTCATTGTCGAAGTTCATGTCCCATATAACAGAGCTTTCCACACAAATCTTCTAAAGTATGTTTACCTTGATCGTAAGCACATGACGACATTGCGGTTATGCAAGCTGGTGTAAGGATATCCATTATCTAGTTCTTCACCACCAACACAGCATGAGATACTTAGATTTGTTGGAAGGATTATTAGAAAGCGCGGTCATCTGTTCTGTAATTTGCATACCACAGACTACTGCAACGTACTATAATGCATTACCCAAAGTTTACTATCCTCATTATGCAGGCGTGATGCCTCATGGTAAACGAGTTTTAAGGCACAATGACTCACCTGCTACAATGACTGTAGCAGGTGAGTGCTCTGCAGAGGAAATAGTATCTGGTTCATCAGGGATCTTAATTCTTTTTTTAATTTTATTTTAATTTGGTATGCGTATTCCATAGATCCATACATGCGAGTGATTCGCCTGGATGTGGAACGTGTCAATACAATTGTACAAATACAATTAATGCTACAGAATAGTAATATAATACAATGATATAGATATTAATAAGTATCACTTTTTCTCATTTACAAGCTGTCACTTCACTAGTATACCAATTCTCAATATAACATTATAACATTAACATAATATTGTATCGTCCATCTAATAACTAAGAGACTAAATACATTTATTATTAAGGGAGGGCATTACTTCTGGAAAAGAATTCATCTAACGAGTACAGTGGATGGTCAAGCAGGTATTTTTTTTAACATACCTTTGAACAGCATTTCATTTTCTCTTGTACATTTAATATAATTAGGCAATGCATTAAAAGTCTTTATAGCAGCATACTTTACTCCCTTCTGTACAAGTGTTAAAATTTTTAGTTCAACATGTAGATCATCTTTACCTCTAGTATTGTAGTTATGGTATGAACAATTTGTTTCAAACTGAGCATAGTCTTTATTAACTACATTCATCAGAGAGTATATGTAGTGACATGTTGTGGTCAGAATACCTAACTGTGTAAAAAGTTTTCTACATGAGGTTGGTGGAGGAACCCCACACGTGATTCTGACTGCTCTCTCTGAGCAGTTAAGATTTTTTTTGAGGCTGGTGAATTACCCCAGAATATTATACCGTAACTCATTAATGAGTGAAAGTACCCTAAGTAAGCTGATTTTAAAATGTTGATGTCCCCAAAATGAGTAATGACTCTTAGAGCAAACGTTGCTGATGAAAGCCTTTTTAGAGTAAGGGACACATGCTGTTCCCAGTTGAGCCTACTGTCAATGTGAACCCCCAGGAATTTAGTGGGTTGCACCTGTTCTAGTTCCTGGTTGTCATGAGCAATTACCATATTTTCTAGAGTTTTATTTTTGTGTGGAACTGTATAAAATTAGTTTTTTTAATATTAACTGAAAGAGAATTAATTGAAAACCAAGCTGTAACTTCTCTGAGTATATTATTTACATCAGTCTCCAGATCAGCAGTAGACTTACCATCTACGACAATGCTTGTATCATCAGCAAACATTGTGAAATCACAATTTTTACTAATGGACAGGGGTAAATCATTAACATACATTAAAAACAGCAAGGGTCCAAGGACAGATCCCTGGGGAACTCCATGCTGAATTTTGCCCCATTCAGAATCCACTAGATTAGAAGATCCTTTGTTGCAGCCATTTAGAACCATCTTTTGTTTCCTGTCTTCAAGATATGATTTTAGCCAGTTACCTGTAGGCCCTTTGATTCCGTAATGATAGGCCTTCTCCAAGAGTATCTTGTGGTTTACACAATCAAAGGCCTTGGAAATATCACAAAAGACACCAACTGGTGACTTCTTACTATTAATAGACTCCAAGACATCATTTGTGAGTGAATATATGGCACACTCTGTGGAAACCCCTTTTCGAAAACCAAACACTCTGTGGTTAATAATATTAAGTTTATCAAGATGTGCCACAATCCTGTTAAACACTGCCTTTTCAAGAACCATTGAAAATGTTGTTAAGAGAGAGACAGGACGATAATTTTTGACATCTGTAGCATCGCAAGACTTGAAAAGAGGTCTCACAATGGCATATTTCATTCTCTCTGGAACAACTCCCTCATAAAGAGACGTGTTGCAAATGTGAGCAAGTGCTACACTTACATCATTACTGCAGGCTTTCAACAGTTTACTAGAGATGTTATCTATACCTGAAGATTCTTTACTTTTCAATGACTGAATTATTCTTTTTATTTCATTAACAGTTATCGGTGTTACATTTATATCATTAAAACATTGTGGGAGGTTAAGTTTCAGAATGTCTGCAGCTTCCCTTAGGTCACCACTGCAACCTATTTGAGAGGTGACACTTAGAAAGTGGTTGTTAAACGTGTCTGCTATCTGTTTACTATCAGTTATTTCCAAATCGTTAATTTTTAGGACAGCAGTTTTTTCATTGTCAGGTGGTGCAGTACCTGTTTCCCTCTTTATTACATTCCAAATCGTTCTGATTTTAATGTTTGAACAGTTAATTTCAGATTGTATGCACATACTTTTAGATTTTTTAATGACTTTAGTTAATATTTTGCAGTATGTCCTATAATATTTCATCTGGAGGGGATTATTGGATTGTCTGGATATTATATACAGTTCTCTTTTTTTCTGGCATGATATTTTTATGCCCTTGGTGAGCCATGGTTTTTTGCTTGATTGCCTGTTCTGTAGTCTACAGACCTTTTTTGGAAAGACATTTGCAAATATACCTGATAATTCATTAGTAAATAAATTATATTTTGTATTAACATCATTTGCAAGATAAACATACCTCTAGTCAGTCTCCCGAATGCATAATTTGAATTTTTCGATATTTTCCTCATTCATGTTTCTAATGGTTTTCCACAGTGCACTAGCTTTGTTCTGATTTGTATTAAAGTTGTCAATTGTGAGTATTTGCCCATCATGATCAGAGAGACCTACTATGGCTTTTTCAACTTTGATGTGATTAGTTTTACTCATATCTACAAAGATATTATCTATTAGAGTGCTGGAAGTGGCAGTAGTTCTTGTGGGAAAACTGACAGTGGAGACAAGGTTGTAGCTATGCATTAAATTTGCAAACTCTGTCTTACAAGATGGGCTTTCTAGGAAATCTATATTAAAATCTCCAGTCACTATAATGTCCCTATTTTTTCTTGTGAGATGCAATAGCACAGAATCTAATTGTTTCATGAATACTATAAAATTACCAGATGGAGCTCTGTATACTGCTACGATTACCAGTTTCTTGTTAGCTTCTACTATTTCTGTGACACATGCCTCAAAGTCTTTCTCTACACAATATTTCTCTACATCTATTGTATTAAAGGACAGGCTGTTTTTCACATAAATAGCTGCCCCACATTTGCACATATGCTTTCTACAAAATGACGTAGCTAAAACATAGTTTGGTATATTGAGCATTTCGATGCCAAAAGTGACATGGTGTTCTGTCAGACAGAGAATATGAGCACAATTTGCACCTGTTGGTTCATCAATATTTACAATAAATTGGTCTAACTTACAGAACAGGCTTTGAATATTTTGGTGAAAAATTTTGAGCTTATTTTTAATTACATGATTGGTTGTGGTGCTGCCACTGTTGGGAATGAGTTTTATTTCTTTTGACATACCAGTATTACAGGAACAGTTTTCTGCAGGGAAGAGGGAGCTGTTGTTCTGGTAACACTCACATTTGTTGTAATTAACTACATTACTTACATTCTGATTGGAACCTTCCCCCTTCTGCCCCAGTACCATAAAAATCCCCATTTGCAGCTGAGGACTTTCTTGATCTGAGGCACATGCTATGTGGAGCAGCTGCAGTCACTACTGTGCTCCTGTTTTCCATAGAGGGTGGATCTCCTGTTGGTGAGGTTTCTACACTGTCCGCTTGTACACTTGATCCAGTGGGGGTTGGTGTTGCTGTTTCTGCTATTGATGACTGTTCTTCCTCCTTAAATGCTGCTGCTTCATAAGTTGGCAGTGGACTAACGTTTCCCACTTAAGTTGTACCTGCTGGTGCTGTCTTGCTTTTGTATAAAAGACCTGTTTGTGTTGATTCACATACAGGTGCTGCTGCATATGAAGTCTTCCCTTCAGCTGTTCCATTAGGTTTGAAGGAGTATTTTGACGACACTGTCTGTATTTCTTCCAATGGTACAGTTCCAATGGGCACAGGTGCTTTCAGAATGATTGGAGGAGTGGTGTTTTCAAATAGTTTGAATGTTTCTGCTAATAGTGCTTTAGCGAGTACACGTTTTCGTAGCCGGTTCCTGTGCATTGCATGTCGAGTAAAATGGTTTCTCTCTTCGGAATTACTATCCAAAAACTTCACGTCCTTGAATGCTTTGCATACCTTTTGAAACATGAACTGTTTATTAGGTCATGTCTATGTGGGATGCTAACGACGATTGTTTTTCTTGTCGAGTAAAATGGTTTCTCTCTTCGGAATTACTATCCAAAAACTTCACGTCCTTGAATGCTTTGCATACCTTTTGAAACATGAACTGTTTATTAGGTCATGTCTATGTGGGATGCTAACGACGATTGTTTTTCTTGGCGAGATTCTTTCCCGTGCATTTCGCAATGCTGTGATTGCATTTTTCGACTCATTTTTATAAACATCGTTAGCTCCAGCAATAATTACACAAACATCGTTTTTGGTTGAGGGCTTAAATCTTTAATTATTTGCTCGAAAGGAGCCCCGGGTTTTACTGTGGCAGTAACGGAAAATTTAGATTGCATATTCGTAAGAATAGTGGCTAAATCTCGTCCATGGCTGTCTGCAAAGATACAAACTTTTGGTTTTGTCTCGTCTTCTCTCAATAATTTCATTTGTCGGTGTTTCTCTTGTGCAATGGGCGCAAACGAGTTTTTCGTAACTATAGCGGATATTGGAGCACTTTGAATTTCAGTAACGGTTTCTTTGAGAGTGTTGTAGTTTTCACTTTGTACGTTTTTCACACAAGGATTAAAATCGACATTCAAAGAATTAATTAACGATTCGATGTCATTCATATATTTTTAGCTATTGCGAGTTCTTCTTTCAGCACATCAGAGATGAGTTCTTCAGTACCAGCATTATACATCTTGACTGCACTTTTTCGACCACTGCAATGAACAAAGCCACATACACAATTCGGATTTATCACTTTTCTGTTCTTCATACACGATAGATGGATCCATATATGTGAGAAAGAGCACAAACGGATACCGCTATGAACACTGTTTTGGCAGACTATGCACTTTAAATGTAATACGATTTTCTACGGCGCAATTTACTACTGCTTGCATACTCAACGTCATCTTAGGGCTGTTTTGAAGAAAGGTAAGCTTTCTGAAAAACTCTGTTTGCTAAATACAGAAAATAGTTACTGAAGCTGAAATGTGCAACGCTTTTCTTGTCTGTTTCGTTTACTTGCACAGGTATCTTCAAAACAACAGCGGGACATTATGCCACATATGGAGCGTGATATTCGCTAGTTTTGGCTTCATTAAAACAGCAAATACTTAATACTTTCAACCAGAAGGGAAATACTTGTTTATAAAAAATGGTTAATGTATAATAAGGCGTCCCATAGCGAT
The DNA here is from genome assembly GCF_023864345.2 of Schistocerca serialis cubense. Lineage (NCBI taxonomy): Eukaryota > Metazoa > Arthropoda > Insecta > Orthoptera > Acrididae > Schistocerca > Schistocerca serialis. The sequence continues at coordinate 159,361,066 of NC_064648.1, read as the reverse complement.
GGCGGAATTTCCTAAATAATGTAATTCGTCGTCTTTGGCCGGCAACATAAACAGAAGAATACGGATCGATATGCGATCCTTCACTATTTTGTTCGCTGGAGAACAAATGAAGCCTAGAGCGCTAAACACTTGTACTGTTTTCCTTAAGTAAGACGACTGCAGACTTGTGGCGGTCTGATCTAATTTTTTACTAAATAAATAAAAACGTGTTATGTCTAAGTTTGAGTGAAGTGTAAAATAGAAGAACTGTTATAACTTACCGTGGCGACGCACGAGAGACTCAAGAAGACAATGGCTATATAAAAGAGCGCTCAATGGACATGATACGGACATAAAAATCTACCGTCATTGTAGTACTAAGCTTAAGGTACGATATATGTTTTAGTTATAATAAATATTTGTTCTGGGAATACTGAATCATTTAGCAGTGCTCATTCCTATCATCTCCTCAGTACTATTTTCATTTTAATTATGCATTTTGCTAAGATTACAGACACCAAGATCAGCAGTACAATGTGTGTGTGTTACATTGACAAAAAGAAAATTGTTTTATCGTCTTCTTGCATCAGCTGTAATATTGAATTTCCCTTTTATGTGATGTTACAGTCGTTTTTGCGCCCTTAAGAACTTTCTGGTCCCTCAGGAAATTGTTTTGCCGCAACAATAACTTCACGACCGGGTATGATCGTATCTACCATCATGACGTAATTAGAAAGACGATAATGCAATTTCTTAATCAATAGCACGCTAGCTGTGACTGCTTCAAGCCACGCGGAACTGCAAGTGAAGACTGTTCAGATTTCATAATGCAATATTTTATGACAATGGTCAATCCATGATTCTTACACCAATTGTGATTGATAAAAGAGTAAGCGAAATGTCAAATTTCTACTTTTCCATTGAATAACAACATCACTTTTATTTTGTTATATCACAGGAGGTAATAGAAACAGAACTGCTATGAATCAGACCTACTCTGTGGCATTTGCTCTGCAGTGCTCAGGTCGGCTTCCATTTGTCAACATCCATACTCTGCAAATCATTGAAGTACATGTTAGCTGATGCTTTCTGTTGTACCACAGAGCCAGCTGCCTTCCTTTCTGTCTTCGTGTCGAGCTAGTGAAGAATGATTCCATAATTACCTTCTAAGTGTCTACAATTAGTCTGACAATATCTTTGCTGTCCCATACGTAGAGGGTTGTGGTACATTTTTCTATTCCTGAATTAATGCCAGTTTTCGAAGTTTTTGAGTGTTCTTTCACAGGACAGTTGGGTCTATTTTCAAGCATCTGCCAGTTCATGTCATTCAGTATTTCTGTGACGCTCTCTTGTGGATGAAACAAATTTGCAAACTTCCCTGCTGCCCCTTCTCTCTACACGTTCATTGTCGCCATTTAATTCTGTTCGTTGTTGGTTACTACTACACAAACTAGGTGTTTTGTTACTGTTTTTTCCACTTGCCAGTCAGTGAGCGCAAGTGTATTTCCTATTTTATTCATAACTGAAAAGATGTTATTCCATTCCATATCACCACAAACTATTTTACCTAGGTATCTGTATGAGTCGGCTGATTCCAGTTGTCGCTCACTAACGTAGAAAGTATAGGGTGCTATGTTTCTGCACTTTGCGGACAGCACAGTATTACATTTATGAACACTTACAGCAATTATCAAACTCTGTCCCACTTTAACTTGTTATTCTCATCGCAATATTTATGCAGTTTTTTTTTGGTCAGGTATAACTTCATCACAGGCAACTCTATTACCAACGAAAGCGCTGACCTTATTGATATTGCCTGCCAAGGCATTAACATAAATACAAAGAACAACAATAACTAAGTAGTTCTATGAGAAACGCCTGAAGATAATTCTGTTGATGCCTGTCCATCCAATGGAAGATGCTGCTTCCTCCCCTCTAAGAAAAACTCAGTGCAGACGCAAATACACTACTGGCCATTAAAATTGCTACACCAAGAAGAAATGCAGATGATAAACGGGTATTTATTGGACAAATATATTATACTAGAACTGACGTGTGATTCCATTTTCACGCAATTTGGGTGCATAAATCCTGAGAAATCAGTACCCAGAACAACCACCTCTGACCGTAATAACGGCCTTGATACGCCTGGGAATTGAGTCAAACAGAGCTTCAATGGTGTGTACAGGTACAGCTGCCCATTAGGCTTCAACACGATACCACAGTTCATCAAGAGTAGTGACTGGTGTAGTGTGACGAGCCAGTTGCTCGGCCACCATTGACCAGACGTTTTCAATTAGCGATAGATCTGGAGAATGTGCTGGCCAGGGCAGCAGTCGAGCATATTCTGTATCGAGAAAGGCCCGTACAGGACCTGAAACCTGCGGTCGTGCATTATCCTGCTGAAATGTAGGATTTAGCAGGGATCGAATGAAGGGTAGAGCCACGGGTCGTAACACATATGAAATGTAACGTCCACTGTTCAAAGTGCCGTCAGTGCGAACAAGAGGTGACCGAGACATGTAACCAATGGCGCCCCACACCTTCACGCCAGGTGATACGCCAGTATGGCGATGACGAATAAACGCTTCCAATGTGCGTTCACCGTAATGACGCCAAACACGGATGCGACCATCATGGTGCTGTAAACAGAATCTGGATTCATCCGAAAAATGACGTTATGCCATTCGTGCGCCCAGGTTCGTCGTCGAGTACACCATCGCAGCGTCAAGGGTAACCGCAGCCTCGGTCTCCGAGCTGATAGTCCATGCTGCTGCAAACGTCGTCGAACTGTTCGTGCAGATGGTTGTTGTCTTGTAAACGTCCCCATTTTTTGACTCAGGGATCGAGACGTGGCTGCACGATCCGTTACAGTCGTGCGGATAAGATGCCTGTCATCTCGAGTGCTAGTGATACGAGGCCGTTGGGATCCAGCACGGCGTTCCGTATTACCCTCCTGAACCCACCATATTCTGGTAACAGTCATTGGATCTCGACCAACGCGAGCAGCAATGTCGCGATACGATAAACCGCAATCGCGATAGGCTACAATCCGACCTTTATCAAAGTCGGAAACGTGATGGTACGCATTTCTCCTCCTTACACGAGGCATCACAACAACGTTTCAGGAGGCAACGCCTGTCAACTGCTGTTTGTGTATGAGAAATCGGTTGGAAACTTTCCTCATGTCAGCACATTGCAGGTGTCGCCACCGGCGCCAACCTTGTGTGAATGCTCTGAAAAGCTAATCATTTGCATAGCACAGCATCTTCTTCCTGTCGGTTAAATTTGGCGTTGTAGCACGTCATCTTCGTGGTGTAGCAATTTTAATGGCGAGTAGTGTATCCCACATGACGGTATTTTGATTAATGAACATTGCTGTGGCTATTATCGAAATCGTTTTTTAATGTCAAGGTACACTCTAAGACAAAAACAAAAAAAGACGCACTAGGGAGGAATTATCCGAAAAACGTGATGTGCATGTAAAGAAAAACGTGATGTACATGTAAAGAAAAACAAATTCAAATTTATTATAACAATTTTAGAAAAATTGTATGATTTATTCAAGACAAAAACCTTTACACATTGGGCATGTCAGTAAGGGGTTGGTCCACATCTGGCCCTTATGGAAGCAGTCATTCAGCTTGTCATTGATAGACAAAGTTGTTGGATGTCCTCCTGAGTCGTTCTGCTATGAAATGAAGTAGCATCCGAGGATGCCTCTTGCGTCAGTCATGTTGATATTCCACCACCGTCTGGGGCATCTGTAGACACGTATTTGCTGGCCACTGGGGCTCGGTTCCAACAGAGCAACACTACTTAAGACAATTCCACTCCGGTCAACGAGATTCCAGTCCAAAGACGTGTCTAGAGACGCTGCAGACGGCGATGGGATACCAACCTCACTGTTGCCAGCCACATGAACCGACAACCTGGAGTGAAGGTGCCGCTTCTTCTCACAGCGGGACCTCTTTGGTTGTCATCCACGGTACCTGACACCACACACGTATGTTGCCGATATTATACGGCCTGTTTTCTTGCCCTTTTTGAGAAGACATCCTGGGCTTACATTTCAGCAAGACAATGCCCACCTGAACGTGGCGAGAGTTTCTATGGCTTGGCTTTGTGTTTGCCAACAGCTAACTTGGCCATCAAGGTCGCCGGATTTCTCCCTATTTATGAATACCTCGGAAGAAAAATGAAGGGAGATTTCTACATCTACATCTACGTGATAACTCTGCTATTCACAACAAAGTACCTGGCAGAGGGTTCAATGAACCACCTTCAAGCTGTCTCTCCACCTTTCCCCTCTCGAACGGCACGCGGGAAAAACGAGCACTTCAATTTTTCTGTGCGAGCCCTGATTTCTCTTATTTTATCGTGATGATCATGTCTCCTATGTAGGTGGGTGGCAACAGAATGTTTTCGCAATCGGAGGAGAAAACTGGTGATTGGAATTTCGTGGGAGACCTCCCCTATTTCACGATAATACAGAACGAGCTGCCCTTCTTTATACTTTTTCGATGTCATCCGTCAGTCCCACCTGATGCGGATCCCGCAACGCACAGTAATACTGCAGAATAGGGCGGACAAGCGTGGTGTAAACAGTCCCTTTAGTAGCCCTGTTGCACCCCCTAAGAGTCTAAGTGTTCTGCCAATGAGTCGCAGTCTTTGGTTTGGTTTACCCTCAACATTATCCGTGTGATCGTTCCAGTTTAGGTTATTTGTAACTGTAATCGTTAAGTAGTTCGCTGAATTAACAGCTATCAGATTTGTGTCGCTTATCGCGTAATCGAAATTTAGCTGATTTCTTTTAGTACTCTTGTCAATAACTTCACACTTTTCTATATTCAGGGTCAGTTGCCACTTTTCGCACCATACAGATATCTTATCTAAACCATTTTGGAAGTCGTTTTGATCACCTGACGACTTTACAAGACGGTAAACAAAAGCATCATCTGCAAACAATCTGAGAGGGCTACTCAGATTGTCTCCTATGTCGTTAATATAGATCCGCAATAATAGAGGGCCTATAACACTTCCTTGGGGAACGCCGGATATTACTTCCGTTTTACTCGATGGCTTTCCGTCTATTACGACGAACTGTGATCTTTCTGACAGTAAATCATGAATCCAGTCGCACAACTGAGGCGATACTCCATAGGCACGCAGTTTGGTTAGAAGGCACTTGTGAGGAACGGTGTCGTAAGCCTTCTGGAAATCTAAAAATATGGAATCAATTTGACATCCCCTGTCGATAGCACTTATTACTTCATGAGTATAAAGAGCTAGTTGTGTTTCACAAGAACGATGTTTTCTGAATCTGTGCTCACTGTGTGTCAATAAATCGTTTTCTTCGAGGTACTTCATAATGTTCGAATACAGTATATGTTCCAAAACCCTACTGCAAATCGACGTTACTGATATAGGCCTGTAATTCAGCGGAACAGTCCTACTTCTATTTTTGTGTATTGGTGTGATTTGAGCAATTTCCCACTCTTTCTGTGAGCGAGTGGTTTATATATAATTGCTAAATATGGAGATATTTTATCAGTATACTCTGAGAGGATCCTGACTGGTATACAATCCGGACCGGAGGCCTTGCCTTTATTAAGTAATTTAAGCTGCTTTGTTACACCGAGGATATCTACTGCTATGTTCATCAATTTGGCACTTGTTCTTGATCGGAATTCAGGAATATTTACCTCGTCTTCTTTGGTGAAGGACTTTCGGAAAACCGTGTTTAATAACTCTGCTTTAGTGGCACTGTCATCATTGACTTCACCATTGTTATCGAGCAGTGGAGGTATTGATTGCGTCTTGTCACTGGTGTGTTTTATGTATGACCAGAATCTCTTTGGGATTTCTGCCAGATTTCGAGACAGAATTTCATTGTGGAAATTATTAAAAGCATCTCGCATTGAAGTACGAGCTGTATTTCGAACTTTGCAAATCTTGGGGATTTTGCGTTCTTTTTAATGTGGCATACTTTTTTCGTTGCTTCTGCAACAACGACGTGACCCGTTTTGTATACCTTGGGGGATCGGTACCATCACTTATTAATTTACGTGGTATATATCTGTCAATTGCTCTCTCTTGAAAACATTCCACGACTTTTCTTCACTTACAAGATCAGATTGGAAGGAGTGAAGACTGTCTCTTAAAAAGGCGATAAGAGCATTATTATCAGCTTTTTTTAAATAGACATACTTTGCATTTCTTTTTGATGGTTGTAGGTGTTACGGTATTCAGCCTAGCAGCAACTGCCTTGTGGTCGCTAATCCCTGTATTCGTCACAATACTAACTATTTGTCCGGGATTATTTGTTGCTAAAAGGTCAACCATTTACTCTTCGAGTGGGCTCATGAACTAATTGTTCAAAATAATTTTCTCAGAAAGCATGCAGTAAAATTTCGCAATTTCGGATGACGTTTTATGCCTGCCGCCGGCTTTAAATGTATAATTTTTCCAACATATCGAGGGTAGATTAAAGTCACGACCGACTATAATTTTATGAGCGGGGTACTTATTTGAAATGAGACTCAAGTTTTTCTTTGAGCTATTCAGCAACTATATCTTCTGAGTCGGGGGGTCGGTAAAACGATCCAATTAATAGTTTGGTCCGATTGTCGGGTGTAACCTCTACCCATACTATTTCACACGAACTATCTGCTTCAATTTCGCTACAAGGCAAACTACCTCTGAATGCAATAAATGCTCCACCACCAACTGTATTTGAACTATCTTTTCTGAACACTGTTAGGTCGTTTGAAAAAATTTCGGATGAACTTATTTCCGGCCTTAGTACCTACAACTATTTGAGCTTCAGTGCTTTCTTATTAGGGCTTGGAGCTCTGGTTCTTTCGCAACACAGCTACGACAATTTACAACTACAATACCAATCGTTTCTACAGCTGCCTCACTGTGTTTTACCAGCCCCTTTTTAGACGGACGCCATTTCTATGGTTCCCTGAGGCCCTCTAACCGAAAAAACCGCCCAGTCCCTTCCACACAGCGCCCGCTACCCGTGTAGCCGTCTCCTTTGTTTAGTGGACTCCTGACCTATTAAGCAGAAACCAGAAACCCACCACCCGATGGCGTAATTCAAGGAATCTGCACCTACACGGTCACAGAACCACCTGAGCCTCTGATTCATACCCTCCACTCGGCTCTGCACCAAAGGACCACAGTCGGTTCTATCGACAATGCTGCTGATGGTGAGCTCTGCCTTAATCTCAGAAGCAAGAATGGCAGTCTTCACTATTTCCACTAGCTGCCTGCAACCAGACAGAATCTGCTCCAATCCAAAGCGACGCATGTCATTGGTACCGACATGAGCGACCACCTGCAGTTGGCTGCACCCTGTACTCTTCATGGCATCCGGAAGCACCCTTTCAACATCTGGCATGACTCCCCCTGGAATGCACACGGAGTGCACACTGACTTCCTTCCCCTCCTTGGCAGCCATGTTCCTAAAGGGCCCCATTAGGTGCCTAATGTTGGAGCTCCCAACTACCAGTAAACCCATCCTCTGTGAATGCCCAGACCTTGCAGGCAGAGAAGCTTCCTCTGGAATGGGGTGGACAATTGCATCCGGCTCAAAGACATCGTCAGCCACAGGTAACGCCCGAAACCTGTTCGTCAAACGAACCGGGGAGGCCCTACAATCGGCCCCTCGGAAAGTTTTTTGCTGCCTGCCAGACTTTGGAATGATCTCCCACTCGACTACAGGTGACGGGTCAGCCTCAGTGCAGGCAGTACCCAGGACGGTCACAGCAGTGGACCGATGGGGAGACACGTGGGACGTGCTCGAATTCTCTCGCATCCCCGCGTTCGATCCCCCACAGCGACGCCTCTTGGCAGCAGGCTCAAGCTGTGTGATAGAAGCCAATGCAGCCTGGAGCTGTGAGTGAAGGGTCGCCAGCTCAGCTCGCATCTGTACACAACAATCACAGTTCCTATTCATTACTGCAGTCGCTTGTGTTTTAAGCTTGTAGAAATATGCAGCAAACGGTGCACTCGCCTTATTAGCAGCGGGAGATCGAAGCGCTCTCTCACAGACGGTCTCACCGATACTGAGCTTTTCTAACCAAACAAAGAAAAGCTTGTGCGATACGAGGGTCGATACAATGGTCGATAGCAACGGCGGTGCTGTACACTACACTGTTATTGAAATAAAAGGTTGGGCCTAGTAAACACTCGAACATGCAAGAAATTACAAAAATAAACTAGTTACTACACAGATAACTGAAAATAAGTCGCTCCTGTTTGAAACTCGTAAAAGTGTGTAACAAGCGAATGGTGAACTCGCCTTATTAATAACAGGAACTAGCGGTGCGCTCTCACTGACGGTCTAACCGACACTGGGTTAGGCTTAATGCCCCATCGACATGATCATTAGAGATGGGGCACAAGCTAGGATTGTTTCAAGGATGGGAAAGGAAATCAGCCATGTCCTTTCAAAGGAACCATCGTCGCATATGCCTGGAGCAATTTACGGAAATCATGGAAAAGCTGAATCAGGATGGCTGGACATGGTGTCCAGTGGATGAATTTTTTTTCGGAAGTTTGATGATATACCGCCAGTCTCATACATTGTACTATAATAATCGTTTTTTTGCCACTACTTCTAATGATTTCAGAAAGTCCAAGGGAATGTAATCTATCCCTTCTGCTTTATTTGATTTTAGGTGTCCCAAAAGTGATATAAATTCTGATTCTAACAGTGGCTCTCCTATCTCTTCCCTTTCTTTTTCTATCACGTCATCAGAAAAGTCCTTCCTCTCATAGAGGCCCTCAGTGTACTCTACCCATTTATCTGCTCTCTCCTCTGATACCTGCACTTCAGTTAATTAAAGTAACACTTTTCCATCTGAAAAATTAATATTGTCAGTTAAAATTAGTTATTTGATTTATGGGACAAAGTAAAGAAATTTATTTCTTGTACTTTTATGATTTTTATCACTGGCTGACCTGATGATTGTACCCAATGTCTGTCACATATCGAGTGCAGTGCTGTGAAATATGTGCTGTGTTCTTACGGCAGCCACAGTTAATGTCATATCTCCTGCCTCAACTGCAACTTTAATTCTCAAGAAAGTTTCCTTTTAATGACTAAAAGTATATATGACAACGTTATGAGGATGTATGTTTTGTTTTTTCATCTGCTAGTTTTCATATCTGACATTATATTTGCTTCTGGTCACTTTTTCAACTGTTTTACAGTAAATGAAATGAATGTTTGGTACATATTGTGTTGTAGTCTGTTTGACTATACCAAGATTCTGCAACTAAATTTATTAAGTTTTGAGTAGGATTATGAAAATTGCTGTTGCATTATGGGTCGTAAGATAGTCTGTAGTTACTACTTTCCTGTCAGCGACAGTCCCCTTATTGACCATTGAACTGCTTACTATTGTATTTATTTTAGCAAATTGTACATTAATTCTGCTTGTTGACCATTGAACTGCTTATTATTGTATTTATTGTAGCAAATTGTATATTCATTGTATCTGCAGAGTAATTACATAAACTGTGAAGTTCCCAATGCATAGTAGGATGTACACTGAAGACTTTGGGAAATATGGAAAGCTGGAAAATTTGCTGTAGGGCCCTCTAATGTGGCAGTGAAGGCAGATTTTACCTCAGAGAAGTTAGTATGGAACTGGAGCATTCAGATGTGCGAGAATGGGATAATCTGAGATGGCTCTTCGATTCTCTTTAATTAAATGTAAACTGATAATACGACTCCAGATTGTAGGCCTATGATGTGGAGTGATTACTATTACCAATGTCACATTGTACATTCACAAACTATTGAACCATACGCATGGTAAATTCTGTCTGAGATGCATTCTAAACACAAAGCTTATACGGGAGTAATCTGGATTTGGTTCAGTTTACACTAGATTAGCATAGCACTGTACATGCCATAGCAAACACATTTTAATAATCAAATAATGTAAAGGAATGGGCCGAATAACTTACAGGGATCCAAATAAGTTTAACAATCATTGATATTTTGCGTTTTTACCTTGAAAATTGGGTGTTCACTTAGCGAATCATCAGAGGCTATTCAGCATCTTGCCCAGCTGCATTCAAAAAAGTTGCTTGAACATTTTATGTGCTGGGAGAAATTTAAGGTCAAGACAGAGAACTGGTGTTTATTGGTAATAAATGGAATGTTTTTCAGTAGTTGATTGCTTTTTTGCAAAATTATCTGGATAAATTAAGCTCAGACCCTTTCCTTAAAAGAAACATTACTTATATTGTTCAGTGATAATCTCGTTGTGGTGTGACTGGTGTAGTTACATCATCTATTATGTATGTAATAATGGGTATAAATGAATGTTGGTAGGATTGCTTTTTTGTATTCTTTATTATAAAAATAACGAAAAGCCGTTTAGTGAAGCTATAATTGTTTTATTCCAGATGTTCATAGTACAGAAAGCTTCACGTCAGCAACTCTACCAGCTGCTGATTGTTTTTCTGCCTGGCGATATGACGTGGGGTGGCTCCACTGTCATCTCTCGCTCCCCTATCAGCTCCTGCCTCCAGCAGCACAGCCACAACCTCTGTGTGCCCATAGGCAGCGGCCCTGTGTAGCGGCGTCCACCCATCCACATTGCTGGCGTTGGGGTCAGCTGAGGCCGCGACCAGCAGCCGAACCACAGCTGCATGGCCAAACCTTGCAGCTGAATGCAGAGGCGTGTTGTGCACGTTGCTCCTGGCGTCCACTTCTGCTCCACCCTCCAGCAGACATCTCACCGCCTCGACGCGTCCCTCCACTGCTGCCCAGTGCAGAGCAGTCGTCCCCTCCGAGCCCCTAGCCCCCACGTCTGCCCCTGCTGCGAGCAGTGCCTGCATCTCCCCCACTGCTCCCTGCTTAGCTGCCTGGATCAACCTGCTACCTCTCTCCGTTCTAGAAAGTGTCCTGCACAAAACATCGAGATTCTTCCACTTTACTGTAATCGCACTGTAAGTAGGCTGTTTAGGTTTTTATACTGGTAACACCACGAACTGTGACCTCTCTGACAGGAAATCACAGATCCAGCCACATAACTGAGACGATATTCCATAAGCACGCAATTTCACTACAAGCCGCTTCTGTGGTACAGTTTCAAAAGCGTTCTGGAAATCCAGAAATACGGAATCGATCTGAAATCCCTTGTCACTAGCACTCAGCACTTCATGTGAATAAAGAGCTAGTTGTGTTTCACAAGAACGATGTTTTCTAAACCCACGTTGACAGTGTGTCAATAGACCGTTTCCTTCGAAGTAATTCACAATGTTAGATGTGTTTGGTTATCGCAATGATCACTACATCTTTGAACTATCATATATTTCGTTTTCTCGTCGTTTTCTTCCAGGCCAAGTCTTGATGCTTCTGTTGCAAGCTCCACAAATAATTGCCTAATCTCTAATTCATTGTTTCCAATGAGCACTATGTCATCTGTGTATGCTAACACGTTAATTTTGCTTTCTTGGAGGATCCCAGTAAGTACCAGTTTGAGTTTTTGAGTTTCCTCACAGCTCTTTCTAAAGCTGTATTGAAGTGAAGGGGGAGATGAAGAGGTTGGCAGAGGAGAGGAATTCCTGGCGGGCCGCATCAAATGGGCCAAAAGACTGATAGACTGATGACCCAAAAAAAAAAAAAAAAAAAAAAAAACCGAAGGAAGGACATAGTGGAATTACGGGCAAAAGTTTTGTAAGTAGGCTGTTTAGGTTTTTATATTGGCAACGCCACATAGCGCTCTGTATGAAAATCACTGGCTGTGCTGTGTGCAGTCTGTGGCTGGGTGGCATTGTTGTAATATTCGCTATTGTAGTGTTGGGCAGTTGGCTGTTAACAGCGCGTAGTGTTGCGCAGTTGGAGGTGGGCCGCCAGCAGTGATGGATGTGGGGAGAAAGACGGCGGAATCTTGAGAGCGGACGATCTGGATGTGTGTCCTTCAGAGACAGTAAATTTGTAATATTGGATATCATGGACTGATATATATATATATATATATAATGACTTTTGAACACTATTAAGGTAAATACATTGTTTGTTCTCTATCAAAATCTTTCATTTGCTAACTATGCCTATCAGTAGTTAGTGCCTTGAGTAGTTTGAATCTTTTATTTAGCTGGCAGTAGTGGCGCTCGCTGTATTGCAGTAGTTCGAGTAACGAAGATTTTTGTGAGGTAAGTGATTTGTGAAAGGTATAGGTTAATGTCAGTCAGGGCCATTCTTTTGTAGGGATTTTTCAAAGTCAGATTGCGTTGCGCTAAAAAAATATTGTGTGTCAGTTTAAGCACAGTCATGTATAATTTTTCTAAGGGGACGTTTCATAATCCTCAGGGGGGTACACGCTTACTTTGCGTACCATGTGTTTGGCAAGTACAAGAAGCCATAGCTAATATGGTATTTGCTTATACAACTTTATGCATCGGTACCATATTTCTCTAACACATAATTACACAGCTATCTGATCATTTAACTGAGAGAGATAAACATATTTTTTTACTACATCAGTGACACATGTTTACACAATTACACAGTTGGATAACTTCACACTTATGAAATTGTATTTTGTCTGCACTGTGTGAACTGTTCATATTTGTTTGGAACTATTGTGATACTATGAGAGCTTTGAATGATATATTTGGTATAGGATCACGATTTTTAAAGTACGATTGAGGTAGATGACAGTACTGAAATGAGTAGAGAATTGTTTTAGGTTTTGAAGTTATTGCAGAAAGCTACGACATTTTTGAGATTTGACTGAGTTTTTATGATATTATTATGATGACAATGTGTGTTATGCTGTTGAGATATTTTTATGATCAATAAGCTGAGAATCGTACTTTAAGAGTTATGAAATGTGTGTAAATGCGTGAATGTATCACAATGCAGGCGAAAATTTTTTGCACATTGTTATATTCATAGGATTTTGTTTCTACACATTTGCAATGCAAATTCTCGACCTGTGAAATTTTTATATGAGACTGTCACTGTAGTGCACACTGGTGTCGTAAATATTTCGGTAAGAAAGTTAAGTGACCACCTTCACGTAATGCGTCGTGGGCATCCAGCTGCATGACAGTCGCCTGGAGAAAAGCCATTAGTGTGTGCCTTTCAGAGGCACAGGTGGAGAAAAAAAAAGAGGCCATTATCCTCACTATTGACATTTCTTTTTAGAAAGCATCGCAAATAGGACACGCTCAAACTTGAAAACATATGATTATGCTGTGGAGCTCTTAATTTATGATATTTACTAAAATGCCTAATGAAATGATGAGAAACATTTTGCATCTATTGCCTTTATAGCTGAGAGAATTTTATTGCTTTTGGAGACGCCATTTGCCTAGTGAACAAGTTTCATATGTTGCTTTATGTATATATTTGCTCATTTTGTTTAATATCAAGTTTCTAGCTGCCGCAGCATTGGTTAAAATAAAATTTAATAGATGTACTAATAATCACTATTTTCTGTCTACAGACCTAGTAAAGAATAATTTTAAGATGTACTTTCGTAGAAAAGACAGCACAAATAGACATTTCCCTTCACAGGAATTGCAAAAATAATTTTTTAACAGGTTGGTAACTTGTCTGCTAGAGTAAGTCAAGGTGATGCATCACTCTAATGTTAAGATGTGACATAGGTATTAGACATGGTCATCTTTACTGTAATATTCTTTCTGCTTGAGCTTTGTCATGTTTAGATATTAATTATTGCATTTGCTGCTGCTGTTTGCCAGGCATAGTGCTACTAAATTTCACTTTATATTACTCTGTTCAGCCAGTTTTACTACTGATTTATTTTTCTTGTTTGCTGCATATTGCCTTATATTAGTTGTAATATTGCAGTTGCTTTGCTAATTTATATTTTTTGCTGCTTGCTTTGCCAATTTGCATTTTTTGTCATTGCTGTTTGTGTTAACTGTTTTGTGCTGCTGGATTGCCTCGTCCCTTAGTTTATGCATCTGAGCTCAGTAGATGTAAGTTAGCTTAAGATGGGGTAGGCTATATAAGAGAACGAGTTGTGATGAATTGGAAGAAATACATTGAGAAGCTATAAGAAAATGGTTTGGCCAAAAAAGTATTTTGAAAGAGGATATGAATAAGAAAAGTAGGGTTTAGGGACAACAGGTTTAGGTAGGATTTTCTTGGAAATAAATGATGAGGTAAGATAATGGAAAATAAATAATGAGGTAAGAAATATGTGAACATATAAATACAGAAAGCATGCTTTGAGAGGATTTTTTTGGTGGAATCAAATGTTGAAATAAGACGAAAGATCTATGGAATGAAGTTTTGGGTTGGACTGCAGTACCAAATGTTACACTGAAAACAATCCCTGTCCTTTCCTCCTGTGTTATTCTGCTATGTGTTTGTGTACTCTTGTGTATCTGTGTTTTTCCTGTCTTTATGTGTTTAGCTAATAAGATTTATGTTGTAGAATTTTTCTAGTACTAAGCTACATTCACTATGATGAGGAATACTGTTATCCTCAAATATAATTTGCATTAATAATATGTCATTTTCTTTGTAAAGATGTTTACACATTATTAATTCTGTTCTGCTTCAATTCTCATGTGTGAAATCAATGTTCCAAAAACTATTCTCATTATTTTATTTATTTACTTATGTCACAATTCCTATAACACTGATGTATATGTCTATTTCTATTCTTTTATAAAGCCTGTACTATTACAAATGTTATCTGTGTTGTTATGTTCTTTAATGATGTATTTTGTACCTTTGTTATTGTATTCTTATGTTATAAAATTGTAATTGACACCAGGTCATCAAATTAAGTAACTTGTAAGTTACATTTCACTGCACACGTTTCTGTTGGTCATAGTACATGGACAATATGTGAGAAGTAGGGATTGATAGTGTTCACACATGTGTTGATAATTCAGCAAGGGACTGATTAACAGCATTGCCAGTTCTAAGGACAATTCCAAAAACTTTGTGAGTGCACAAGTGGTGGTTTATGGACTTGCTACATTGTCTGCAAGACTCTTCGATGGTGATTGTGAACCTGCACAGTTGCAACAGATGCTGCTGGCCATCTCTACAAAGACTACAGTGGGTCTACACCTTTCATGACCCACCAGGACCATTATTTCTACAAGGAATGCAGTGGGTCTGCACCTCTGGTGGCCCACCAATACCGTAATCTCTAACAGGACTACAGTGGTCTGCTCTGTGATGACCTACCTACCAATATTCTTCAGAACTTCGACTGACTCTGCTGTGAGTTTGCTCTGTTGTGGCCCATTACCCGTTTGCATGTTGGGTGAGCATTGGCCACTGCCCAAAACAATTTGTAAAATTGTTTGTGGGGAGCATGGGGGCTATGTAAGTAGGCTGTTTAGGTTTTTATATTGGTAACGCCACGTAGCACTCTGTTTGAAAATCACTGGCTGTGCTGTGTGCAGTCTGGGATTTTTGAAAGTCAGATTGCGTTGCGCTAAAAAAATATTGTGTGTCAGTTTAAGCACAGTCATGTATAATTTTCAACACATACGAAATGGAGAAAACTGTATTAGAAGTGACACTGAGTAGTTTTGAATATAGTGACAAATTAGAAATCTAGACTTTTTCCTTCTAATTCATAGAACATTCTGTAAGTCAGTATAGCAGACTCATCTCATCAAAGTCTTCATCCAACACTCCATCGAAAAAACATCTCATCTCATAACCAACTTTTAATGATTATACGAGCAGCCAACAAACTGAAATGGTTTCCGATCCTTTTAGTGCTTTCCTAAGAGTCATGCTAATGGAGCTAGACCGCCATTATCTGCCTATGGAGTGTGCATTGGTTCACAAATACCTGCAGTTTCACATGGAATGCTAACAATGGTAATACTTTGTTTTAATACACCCAAGTCATACAAGTGGTCATACAAGTGTACGCCAAGTCCATAACTTAAGAGTTGGCCAGGTATGGAGCAACCCAAGTGACTCACATAGAGACATCGATATTTGTTTTTGTCACCATTGCTGTTGTAATGGTAATCAGTGCTAAACTGCTTTGGGTTAGTGACACCAAAACACATGTAGTCTACATGTTCTCGTTTATACTTTGCATTATCTTGAACCAGCACTTTAATTATCATCTAGTTTTCCCATCAGCATGTAATGTTTTCCACCTTAAAACGACAAGCTCTTGCTACGATGCATTACTAAAACAGACACACTGACTGTGAAGTAGTAGTTTGCAGGAAGTTACACATCGAAGGCTACAATGAATGAAGTGCCAAGGTAAGTTCTACCAAACTGCACTTCATTCTTCCCTATAGAATCACAGCTGTCTGAACATCTTCTCTGTAGGCCATGGTTACTATCATGCAATTTCAAAACATGAACTTTGGCGTGGTGTTTTTGGGGTACTGCTATACTGCTAAAATAAAGTATCAATACTTGGAATTGCATGTTGTTGTTGTGGTCTTCAGTCCTGAGACTGGTTTGATGCAGCTCTCCATGCTACTCTATCCTGTGCAAGCTTCTTCATCTCCCAGTACCTACTGCAACCTACATCGTTCTGAATCTGCTTAGTGTATTCATCTCTTGGTCTCCCTCTACGATTTTTACCCTCCACGCTGCTCTCCAATGCTAAATTTGTGATCCCTTGATGCCTCAAAACATGTCCTACCAACCGATCCCTTCTTCTGGTCAAGTTGTGCCACAAACTTCTCTTCTCCCGAATCCTATTCAATACCTTCTCATTAGTTACGTGATCTACCCACCTTATCTTCAGCATTCTTCTGTAGCACCACATTTCGAAAGCTTCTATTCTCTTCTTGTCCAAACTAGTTATCGTCCATGTTTCACTTCCATACATGGCTACACTCCATACAAATACTTTCAGAAACGACTTCCTGACATTTAAATCTATACTCGATGTTAATAACTTTCTCTTCTTCAGAAACGATTTCCTTGCCATTGCCAGTCTACATTTTATATCCTCTCTACTTCGACCATCATCAGTTATTTTACTCCCTAAATAGCAAAACTCCTTTACTACTTTAAGTGTCTCATTTCCTAATCCAATTCCCTCAGCATCACCAGACTTAATTCGACTACATTCCATTATTCTCGTTTTGCTTTTGTTGATGTTCATCTTATATCCTCCTTTTAAGACACTGTCCATTCCGTTCAACTGCTCTTCCACGTCCTTTGCTGTCTCTGACAGAATTACAATGTCATCGGCGAACCTCAAAGTTTTTATTTCTTCTCCATGAATTTTAATACCTACTCCGAATTCTTCTTTTGTTTCCTTTACTGCTTGCTCAATATACAGATTGAATAACATCAGGTAGAGGCTTCAACCCTGTCTCACTCCTTTCCCATCTACTGCTTCCCTTTCATGCCCCTCGACTCCTATAACTGCCATCTGGTTTCTGTACAAATTGTAAATAGCCTTTCGCTCCCTGTATTTTACCCCTGCCACCTTCAGAATTTGAAAGAGAGTATTCCAGTCAACATTGTCAAAAGCTTTCTCTAAGTCTACAAATGCTAGAAACGTAGGTTTGCCCTTTCTTAATCTAGCTTCTAAGATGAGTCGTAGGGTCAGTATTGCTTCACGTGTTCCAACATTTCTGCGGAATCCAAACTGATCTTCCCCGATGTCGGCTTCTACCAGTTTTTCCATTTGTCTGTAAAGAATTCGCGTTAGTATTTTGCAGCTGTGACTTATTAAACTGATTGTTCGATAATTTTCACATCTGTCAACACCTGCTTTCTTTGGGATTGGAATTATTATATTCTTCTTTAAGTCTGAGAGTATTTCGCCTGTCTCGTACATCTTGCTCACCAGATGGTAGAGTTTTGTCAGGACTGGCTCTCCCAAGGCCATCAGTAGTTCTACTGGAATGTTGTCTACTCCCAGGGCCTTAAATGTAATATAACTTTGAAACTGAAATAATTTTTTCATCTGGCACTCAGCCATTATTGATACTTAGGTAATTGTCATTGTCTGTTATTGATCATGATGATTTCTGAAGTTTTAAGTAGACGTAATTTATGAAATCCCTTCTCACAAGTTATTTAATAGTTAACAGGACCCAAGCAAGCTCCTTTATATTAAATTCATTCTTAGTAAGAATAAGCTTTAGCTGGTGCTGCTGCATGCTGCTGCGAATTACTGTAAACCACATGGGAAAAGGCAGTAATATGAGGAGGTCAAACCGGCACTCATACAAAACGCACCCAGTGTTATGCAGGGTAGATCCCGTTTACAAATAGCTGAGATTGCTTATCGAGTCCATTTTCACAGACGAACATAGGCAATATTTGTTGTAACTACACTACAATTGTTGAAAAACGGAAGTGTTCGTATGGCATCGTTGGCCGGGAGGCCCCAATCGGGGAAGTTCGGCCGCCAAGTGCAAGTCTTACTTCATTCGATGCCACATTGGACGACTTGCACGCCGGTGATGAGTATGGAATGATGATGAGAACAACACAACACCGAGTCCGCGAGCGGAGAAAATCTCCAAGCCGGCCGGGAATCGAACCCAGGCCCTCTTGCATGGTAGGCGAACACGTTACCATCTAGCTACCAAGCGGACAACCGTTGAAAATTTTTTTGCCACACTGAGATTGAACCTGGATCTCATGCCTACCAATAGCAGTTACCTCAACCATTACCGACTCTGCCTTTCATTGTCACTCATATTCACCTTTGATTTCTAAATATTAGCATCAGAGTTTCTCACTGGACTTCTGAAAACGGCAACACTGGTTGAGGACTGTGGCTTATCTCACTAAAAAAAGAGGCATATGAGAACCTAGTTCGGAAATCATGTGTGAAAACATCAGTCGCAATAAATGCTGGAATTATGTGTGAAGACGTACAGCGGTGGCGCAACAGTTAAAGCTCTTGCTCGAGATTAGCAGGAAATCGTTCGTGTCCTGTTGTGGGTGTGGTTGAGTGCAGATGTTTGCACCAGTGTATGCCTCGACAGTTGCAAGCGACACCTTACAGATTATAGTTCTTCGCAGGTGTCTTGAGTAATGTTTTTCGTTCAGCATGGAGCAGCTCTTGCGTAATTCCATCCTAAAGGTCACTTTACTTTTTGGAAATAAAGGACCAACGGTAGAAAACATAGAGAGTTGTCTTTATGAAAGAAGTATTGCTATCTGATAGTGAATTAATAAATTTGCTAAATGACTTCATTGTCAATGCTCTTCACTATGATGTGAAACACGGTACAATTTTTACCTGGATAATAAATACTTACACAGTTCTAGAACTCTCCTTCAAATTCTGAAGGTGGCAGGGGTAAAATACAGAGAGCGAAAGGCTATTTACAATTTGTACAGAAACCAGATGGCAGTTATAAGAGTCGAGGGACATGAAAGGGAAGCAGTGGTTGGGAAGGGAGTGAGACAGGGTTGTAGCCTCTCCCCGATGTTATTCAATCTGTATATTGAGCAAGCAATAAAGGAAACAAAAGAAGAATTCGAAGTAGGAATTAAAATCCATGGAGCAGAAATAAAAATTTTGGGGTTCGCTGATGACATTGTAATTGTCAGAGACAGCAACGGACTTGGAAGAGCAGTTGAACGGAATGGACAGTGTCTTGAAAGGAGGATATAAGATGAACATCAACAAAAGCAAAACGAGGATTATGGAATGTAGTCGAATTATGTCGGGTGATACTGAGAGAATTAGATTAAGGAATGAGACACTTAAAGTAGTAAAGGAGTTTTGCTATTTGGGAAGCAAAATAACTGACGATGATCGAAGTAGAGACGATATAAAATGTAGACTGGCAATGGCAAGGAAAGCGTTTCTGAAGAAGAGAAATTTCTTAACACCGAGTATAGATTTAAATGTCAGGAAGTCGTTTTTGAAAGTATTTGTATGGAGTGTAGCCATGTATGGAAGTGAAACGTGGACGATAAATAGTTTAGACAAGAAGAGAATAGAATCTTTCGAAATGTGGTGCTACAGAAGAATGCTGAAGATTAGATGGGTAGATCACATAACTAATGAGGAGGTATTGAATAGAATTGGGGAGAAGAGCAGTTTGTGGCACAACTTGACTAGAAGAAGGGATCGGTTGGTAGGACATGTTCTGAGGCATCAAGGGATCACCAATTTAGTATTGGAGGGCAGCGTGGAGGGTAAAAATCGTAGAGGAACACCAAGAGATGAATACACTAAGCAGATTCAGGAGGATGTAGGCTGCAGTAGGAACTGGGAGATGAAGAAGCTTGCACAGGGTTGAGTAGCATGGAGAGCTGCGTCAAACCAGTCCCAGGACTGAAGACCACAACAACAGTTCTAGAACTAATGACAGTGAAACTGTTCAACATGCATTTTAAAATTTATTAGAGCAGAATGCAAAAATTGCGTAATGAAGGGGTCTGTTAACTATTCAGTAGAAACATGGGAGCAAAAAAAAATATTTTAATGTTGGTAATGGGTTGTGAAACGTTTGAATGGACTTAAGAAAACACATTCCTTGCTATATATTGATACAATGATTTCATGGTTTCATTACCTGCAATCGTCAAATGTGCACGTTCATGACCTGTAGATGCACTGTAATTTAGAAGCTACATGCAACATCAGTAGATAACAGAAGTATACCTATCTTGAGGGACAATGTATTGTACCACTTTCAGATAAGTAAATACACCGCTAACCATGTACTCGGACGTCCAGTAAATATGTCTAATTATCACTGTACTGACCTTCGCCAATCAGACTCTCACTACGCCTTGATGAAGTCAAGGACTCCTATTCGCCCCTAGTCTAACTATTGGCGTGGTACATCGGTCAGATAACCAGTCCACCGCGATGCCACTCAAAAATTCGCTCAAAGGCATTTAACTACGACTCTGTCCGTTCACACCGCACAATAAGTGTGTCGGCCAACACAGTGAACAACGTTTAATCGAAAGGACTCAATATAGAGTCGCCCTTTGATTCGCTCTCGACAGGTGTCAGGCAAACCCAACACATTCCATGAAAACCCTGACATGATAAGCAAATCCAGTAGTATGTCACATAGCTCCGAATAAATCGTGACATTAAATTAACCAAAGTAATATGAGTAACGCGTGAGCAAATACACTCCTGGAAATGGAAAAAAGAACACATTGACACCGGTGTGTCAGACCCACCATACTTGCTCTGGACACTGCGAGAGGGCTGTACAAGCAATGATCACACGCACGGCACAGTGGACACACCAGGAACCGCGGTGTTGGCCGTCGAATTTAAGGTTATATTCTAAGGTTATACACTCCTGGAAATTGAAATAAGAACACCGTGAATTCATTGTCCCAGGAAGGGGAAACTTTATTGACACATTCCTGGGGTCAGATACATCACACTGACAGAACCACAGGCACATAGACACAGGCAACAGAGCATGCACAATGTCGGCACTAGTACAGTGTATATCCACCTTTCGCAGCAATGCAGGCTGCTATTCTCCCATGGAGACGATCGTAGATATGCTGGATGTAGTCCTGTGGAACGGCTTGCCATGCCATTTCCACCTGGCGCCTCAGTTGGACCAGTGTTCGTGCTGGACGTGCAGACCGCGTGAGACGACGCT
This sequence comes from Schistocerca serialis cubense, assembly GCF_023864345.2. Classification (NCBI taxonomy): domain Eukaryota; kingdom Metazoa; phylum Arthropoda; class Insecta; order Orthoptera; family Acrididae; genus Schistocerca; species Schistocerca serialis. The sequence continues at coordinate 159,339,511 of NC_064648.1, read as the reverse complement.
TCATCCAGTCCCGAACATGCTCAATGGGGGACAGATCCGGAGATCTTGCTGGCCAGGGTAGTTGACTTACACCTTCTAGAGCACGTTGGGTGGCACAGGATACATGCGGACGTGCATTGTCCTGTTGGAACAGCAAGTTCCCTTGCCGGTCTAGGAATGGTAGAACGATGGGTTCGATGACAGTTTGGATGTACCGTGCACTATTTAGTGTCCCCTCGACGATCACCAGTGGTGTACGGCCAGTGTACGAGATCGCTCCCCACACCATGATGCCGGGTGTTGGCCCTGTGTGCCTAGGTCGTATGCAGTCCTGATTGTGGCGCTCACCTGCACGGCGCCAAACACGCATACGACCATCATTGGCACCAAGGCAGAAGCGACTCTCATCGCTGAAGACGACACGTCTCCATTCGTCCCTCCATTCACGCCTGTCGCGACACCACTGGAGCCGGGCTGCACGATGTTGGGGCGTGAGCGGAAGACGGCCTAACGGTGTGCGGGACCGTAGCCCAGCTTCATGGAGACGGTTGCGAATGGTCCTCGCCGATGCCCCAGGAGCAACAGTGTCCCTAATTTGCTGGGAAGTGGCGGTGCGGTCCCCTACGGCACTGCGTAGGATCCTACGGTCTTGGCGTGCATCCGTGCGTCGCTGCGGTCCGGTCCCAGGTCGACGGGCACGTGCACCTTCCGCCGACCACTGGCGACAACATCGATGTACTGTGGAGACCTCACGCCCCACGTGTTGAGCAATTCGGCGGTATGTCCACCCGGCCTCCCGCATGCCCACTATACGCCCTCGCTCAAAGTCCGTCAACTGCACATACGGTTCACGTCCACGCTGTCGCGGCATGCTACCAGTGTTAAAGACTGTGATGGAGCTCCGTATGGCACGGCAAACTGGCTGACACTGACGGCGGCGGTGCACAAATGCTGCGCAGCTAGCGCCATTCGACGGCCAACACCGCGGTTCCTGGTGTGTCTGCTGTGCCGTGCGTGTGATCATTGCTTGTACAGCCCTCTCGCAGTGTCCGGAGCTAGTATGGTGGGTCTGACACACCGGTGTCAATGTGTTCTTTTTTCCATTTCCAGGAGTGTAGTTACTGAGAAGCCACATCAGCCACAGTAATTTACGACAAGTTAGATAAGTAATTAAAGATAATTGAGGGTCACTGTAGATCATTTTGATAGTTTTCTCTCTTGTGAAACTTAATTTAAACCTAGATTATAGATGTGATATGGCATAGGTCATCATTCGATCCATTGTAGAACTTGGAAGCCCACTCAGGGAATATTCGTTCACATTTTTGTTGAACGCAGTTGGTTTTTACCATCCTGTATTAAAACATTTCCTTTTATCAATAGTGCAATTTATAAACAACGTTTTGTGAGTAGAATAAAATTTCCAATGGTAAACTTAACTGCTTTATCGACGTTATTTTACCAGCTAACTAAAAATAGGAAAGCCTTGAACCCCTTCCACTAAATTTAGTTAGTATTAAGATTCTTTTACAGGGAGTGCAGTGGAGCCGACGTTGAAATCATTAATTATTTGGTTATATCATCGCTAGTCTCACTGAGCTCTTCTGAACTCTACATGTCATGTGTGGTCTGGCGTCTGCTTACCAGCAACAGGTCCCAGGTTCAAACTAGTCAATTCCCTAAAAAACACGCTCAGAGCGTCGTTGCGCGAAAGTGGTAGGGAGACACGATATAGAACAAACAGACACCACGCAGAATGTTTAGAGTACTCTCCCAGTGAAGTACTGAGGAGAGACTTGTTCCTCGCTCTTTGAGTACATGTACGAGCGCGTACGCTCTCGTTACGTGTTCTCACTCCAAGAGCGACAACGGAATGGTGACTCTCCACGCCCGACGTGAAGGGGTATATCTTTCGGTCTCTTCCATTATTCCTTCAGCTCAAGGCGTCAGAAATATCGTCTGCAAATCAGCATTGCTCTTCTAAAACGAGAGAATGACGTTTCGTTTAAGGCGACCACTCTGGAAGCTTGTAGCTTTGGCGTTTGGGATTTGCTGTCTCCCTGTGAAAATCTCTGAAACTGCGTGCTATGTGTAAAGAATGCGTAGGCTGGCCACTCCCACACAATGTAGCGGAATTTGCTTTTAAGCCGAACACGGGGTTGTTCCCCCCTTTCCACTCGGGCCCACACTGTCCACTACGGGCGGTCACCAGCCGGCATATGCTGGGTCGTCCTCTGAAGGGCCTGGCGTCCCATTGTGCGGCCTCTCTCCCACACTAAAAGCTTTTGTGACTGTCGTGTCTGGAATGTATGTGTGGATGCCAGCCTTGAGTATTTCAACCACGGTGTGCTCACTTGTCAATTGCGTATCGTTTACATGAATTCATACAACATTGACTTTATCTTATCGAGTTTGGGTTCGAATGAAGCGTCTTGATGTGCGAAACATGATTGTTAGGGCGGAACATGTAAGCAATGAAGGTCAGGAGATCGCGACGTCTTACAAGTGTCGCAAAAGTAAATTCAAATTCTATTGAACCACATATTCAAAAATGACACATACTCAATCCTACCCTTGATATTATTTTGTTTTAGTTGTCGCCCCTGTTACTTGTATTTCCAATTTTTGCTTCACCACTTCTTTCTTTATTCGTTCGCATAACACCTACACTATGTGATCAGAAGTATCTGGACACCCCCAAAAACATACGTTTTTCATATTAGACGCATTGTGCTGCCGCCTACTCCCAGTTACTCCATATCAGCGACCTCAGTAGTCATTAGACATCGTGAGAGAGCAGAATGGGGCGCTCCACGGAACTCACGGACTTTGAACATGGTCACGTGATTGGAGGTCACTTGGTCATAAGTCTGTACTCAAGATTTCCACACTCCTCAGCCCGTGCGGTTCTAGGCGCTACAGTCTGGAACCGCGAGACCGCTACAGCCGCAGGTTCGAATACTGCCTCGGGCATGGATGTGTGTGATGTCCTTAGGTTAGTTAGGTTTAAGTAGTTAGAAGTTCTAGCGGACTGATGACATCAGAAGTTGAGTCAAACAGTGCTCAGAGCCATTTGAACCATTTTTGAACCACACTCCTAAACATCCCTAGATCCACTGTTTACGATGTGATAGTGAAGTAGAAATAATGAAGCGACACCTACAGCACAAAAACGTACAGGCCGACCTCATATGTTTACTGAGAGAGGCCATCGAGTTGAAGAGGGTCGTAATCTGTAATAGGCACACATCTATCCAAATGATGACACATGAATTCCAAACTGCATCAGGATCCACTGCAAGTACTATGACAGTCAGGCAGGAGGTGAGAAAACTTGGATTTCATGGTCGAGCAGCTGCTCATAAGCCACACATCACGCCTGTAAATGCAAAACGACGCCTCGCTTGGTGTATGGAGCGTAAACACTGGACAAGTCTAAAAACGTTGTGTGAAGTGACGAATCACGGTATACAATGTCGCGATACGATGGCAGGGTGTGGATATGGCGAATGTCCGGTGAACGTCATCTGCCAGCATGTGTAGTACCAACAGTGAAATTCGGAGGCGGTGGTGTTACGTTGTGGTCATGTTTTTCATGGAAGGGGCTTCAACCCCATGTTGTTTTGCGCGACACTATCACAGCACAGGCCTACACTGATGTTTTAAGCACCTTCTTGCTTCCCACAGTTGAAGAGCAATTCGGGGATGGCGATTACATGTTTCAACACGATTGAGCACCTGTCCGTAATGCACGGCCGTTGGCGGAGTTGTTACACGAGAATAACATCTCTGTAATGGACTGACCTGCACGGAGTCCTGACCTGAACCCTATAGAAGACCTTTGGGGTGTTTTGGAACGCCGATTTCGTGCCAGGCCTCACCGATCGACATCGATACCTCTCCTCAGTGCAGCACTCCGTCAAGAATGGGCTGTCATTCCCCAAGAAACCTTCCAGCACCTGATTGAATGTATGCCTGCGAGCGTGGAAGCTGTCATCAAGGCTAAGGGTTGGCCTACACCATACTAAATTACAGCATTATCGATGGAGGGCACCACGAACTTGTAAGTCATTTTCAGCTAGGTGTCCGGATACTTTTGATAACATAGTGTATGTTTTCGCAGAGGGCAGTGCACTTACATCCTGCTTCCACACCCAGTTTCTTTAGATACAATTCGCAAGATACGTAAATTTCGCTGAAAGCAGGTATTATATAAAACATACCAAAACACAAATAATATTTGGAAAAGGATATAGTTTGTCTGGTACATTTCCCAAATACACTACTGGCCATTAAAATTGCTACACCAAGAAGAACTCCAGATGATAAACGGGTATTCATTGGACAAATATATTATACTGGAACTGACATGTGATTACATTTTCACGCATTTTGGGTGCATAGATCCTGAGAAATCAGTACCCGGAACAACCACCTGCGGCCGTAATAAAGGCCTTTATATGCCTGGGAATTGAGTCAAACGGAACTCGGATGGTGTGTACAGGTACAGCTGCCCATGCAGCTTCAACACAATACCACAGTTCATCAAGAGTAGTGACTGGCGTATTGTGACGAGCCAGTTGTTCGGCCACCATTGACCAGACGTTTTCAATTGGTGAGAGATCTGGAGAATATGCTGGCCAGGGCAGCAGTCGAACATTTACTGTATCCAGAAAGGCCTGTACAGGACCTGCAACATTCGGTCGTGCATTATCCTGCTGAAATATAGGGTTTCGCAGGAATCGAATGGAGGGGAGAGCCACGGGTCGTAACACATCTGAAATGTAATGTCCACTGCTCAGAGTGCCATCAATGCGAACAAGAGGTGACCGAGACGTGTAGCCAATGGCACCCCATACCATCACGCCGGGTGATACACCAGTATGGTGATGACGAATACACGCTTCCAATGTGCGTTCATCGCGATGTTGCCAAACATGGGTGCGACCATCATGATGCTTTAAACAGAACTTGGATTCATGTGAAAAAATGACGTTTTGCCGTGCACCCAGGTTCGTCGTCGAGTACACCATCGCAGGCGCTGTCTGTGATGCAGTGTCAAGGGTAAATGCAGCCACGGTCTCTGAGCTGATAGTCCATCCTGCTGCAAACGTCGTCGGACTGTTCGTGCAGATGGTTGTTGTCTTGCAAACGTCCCCATCTGTTGACTCAGGGATCGAGATGTGGCTGCACGATCCGTTGCAGCCGTGCGGATAAGATGCCTGTCATCTCGACTGCTAGTGATACGAGGCCGTTGGGATCCAGCACGGCGTTCCGTATTACCCTCCTGAACGCACTGATTTCATATTCCGCTAACAGTCACTGGATCACGACCATCGCGAGCAGCAATGTCGCGATACGATATACCGCAATCGCGATAGGCTACAATCAGACCGTTATCAAAGTCGGAAACGTGATGGTACGGATTTCTCCTCCTTACACGAGGCATCACAACAACGTTTCAGCAGGCAACGCCGGTCAACTGCTGTTTGTGTATGAGAAATCGGTTGGAAACTTTCCTCGTGTCAGCACGTTGTAGGTGTCGCCACCAGGGCCAACCTTGTGTGAATGCTCTGAAAAGCTAATCATTTGCATATCACAGCATCTTCTTCCTGTCGGTTAAATTTCGCACCTGTAGGACGTCATCTTCGTAGTATAGCAATTTTAATGGCCAGTAGTGTAACTGCAAGTGAGTGGTTCTGATGTGAATCGAAAGAAGGATGTGGATATGCCTTATCGACACTGGCTGAATCCCCATGTCGGAATAAGAAATTGTAGAGACGAAATAATTTTTCCTGAAAACCGTACTCTCTGTTTTATCAAGAAATTCAAACGATATTTTCAATACAACAGTTGGTAAACGTCCTGATAGATGGTATTACGAGTGTGAAAGTTGTTCATGTGTAGTGACGTAACTCACCGCAAGCGAGAGACTGCGGCCTCATCAGGTGGAGGGGTGTGGCGGGCAGCTGTGGGTGGAGCAGCTGCGGCAGGAGTCCGGCCGCGGTCGCTGTGGGGCTGGCGGCGGGTGCCGGGGGTGGCCGGCGCACTGTGCAGAGAGGGGCACTGTGTGGGTGAACGTACTCGCACGGGAACCCTCAGGTTGCTTACTACAGACGGCACAGCTGAGGGAGTGTCTCTAAAAGAAAACTGGATACATACTGAAAACAATAGCAGGTTGTCAGTGAACACGAATGACTTAACAGTGAACCAGTTTGCTTCTACACTCTTTCTCCTGCATTCTGCATACGCATAACTTGCCAACAAACTGTTCAAAATGATGCACAAGCTAAGTGTAAATAAAGAGCCAGCCAAATTGGTGGACTGACAGTTTTACTACATACTACATCAATAATCGCACAGAAATTACAAGGTCATGCATCAGACTTTCTCACACCTTTAAATGTACCACTGCGATCATTAGAGGCTATGCAACCGTATGTAGTTGATGAGCCAGGAACAGGACTATAAGAGCCACAGAAAACAAAACAAAAAAAATAACTTGGAGGAGAGCAGATTTCAAACTTAGCATGCTCTCTCACGATGTCTAACGACTACTGAGGTCGCTGGTATGGAGTACCTGGCAGTAGGTGGCAGCACAATGTACCTAATATAAAAAAGGTATGTTTTTGCAGGTGTCCGGATACTTAAGATCACACAGTGTATCTCTAAGTTTTTATATAGCCCATTTTTCCCGGCATGTCTTTATATCATTTGTGCAGAAGCTTGAGGCCAAAACCAAAGTAACAATAAAATAGAAGTAATGACTGAATAAGGATGGATAACTTAAAGGTCAAAACGGTTTTTGATATTACGTAATACTTGGTTCTTACGCGATTTTTTTATCTATGGTATCAGCTAATAAACACAGTTCAATATCAGAATTGGATGAAGTCAGTGAAAGCATCACCAATCGGTGACGGAGTGTTTTACAGGAGAGATTTACCCACGGGTAGTCAGCAACAAATATTGTAGCCTTGAAAGTACACGCCACATAGAATTGGGAAACTCAGACGAGTAGCTCGTGTCGTGCTAACCTGGGACCCGGTGGTGCATCAGCGAGCAGCTTGGTCACTACGATCACGTCTTCAACACAGTTCCGCATCGCGTCAGCCCATCCCTCTGTGGCCATCACCTGGATGTTGCGGGCCTTTACGAAGGCGACGACGGCCGTAGTAAGGTCTGGGCAGGAGTGTCTCACTGCCAGCACAGCCGCGGCTGCCGCGTTCTCAACTGTCAGCTGAGCGGCCACCTGTTGCTCGCAGATAGACTTCAACGCCGAGACTCCGTATTTGTCAGCAGCGGCGAGGAGCTGGGGGGCCATGCCGGGCAGCTGGGGGGCCTGCAGGGTGTACAGGTAGCCCAGCAGTTCCCTCAGCACCGGGCCCTCCACGTCTCCGATGCTGACCTGACCGCTGCTGGCCTCCAGCGTGTCGTGCTGGAACATGGCCTGGAACACGGGGCTGCGGGCGGCCAGGACGGCCCGGTGCGCCGCCAGCCGCGTCTCCCCCGCCAGCAGCGTCACCACAGCGCCTTCGCCCGCGTCCAGAAGGGCGCCGAGGCCCACGCAGGTGGTCTCTCGAACCTCTTTAATTGCAGCCATTGTGGATGAATCTGAAACACAGCGCCAATGAGCAGCCCTCTGCCCTTCTGGAACACCCCCAGTGCTTGTACGAGGCTACGAGGCTTATGCAGTGACAGTAAATGCCGGTTTCCACTACAGCGCGGCGTGTGGCAAAGGCAGCGGCAAGCGTTTCCCGCTTTGATGCGGTGGCTCGCGGAATTGGCGTTCCCATCTGGAAGCGGCAGACGCCAGCGGTAGCCAATGACGGACAGCCACTGAGTTATGGGGCGGGACCCACCGAAACGCCCAGTGTGTTTGATTAACTATATCTTACACTTACATGAAGGAAAGACGAAGTTGGGTGAAGACATACCAATTTTTCATTTTCTGTACAATGTACTCTTTCACATATTTCATTATTCATGTTTTCTCATTTCACCATAAACAGATTTCGTGACTACCGTTCATGATTGTTCACTATCTCATAACTCATTGAAACAACGTACGATAAAAGAGATTATTCAGATAGTTAAGTGAGACAAAAATTTTAAATGTGACACGGTGGCAGGTACACGAAAACAGTAAGAACACAAAGGCTAGGGCGAATGGATGAAAGTGGAAGCCTGATAGAATTTCCCACAGAGCTTAATGTAATCATGACCAGCACCTTGCTTAAGAATCATGAAAGAATAATATATATTTGGAACAGAGTTTTCGAAGCCAGATTTTAAGTTATAAGACATTTCCCGATGCAGACGCATACCTACACTAATTTATCGGTTACGAGCTGCAGGTTACAACTAGAGAGACAGTAAACGGTAGCAAATTAAGGAGATGGAACTTGAATAAGTTAAGACCCACAGTTTTTCGATAATCTTAAAGTTACCGTAAATCAACGACTGACTGAAACAGAGGAAGGAATCCATTAGAATACGAATGGATATCTTTGAGAGAAGAAGTGGTGAATGCAGCAGAGTATGTGAACGGGAAAAAGGTACAGTATAAATCGTTAGATGAAACGTAATATATTAAATTTGACAAGAGGGAAAAATACAAAAATGCAGCAAATAAAGTAGGCCATGGGAAATAGATATATCTAAACATGACGTTGACAGAAAGTCTAAAATCGCAACGCGATTTTGCACTTGGAAAACATAGGAGAATGAAAATGAGAAAGAAGAAAGGAAACTATGCTCAAAAGAGAAGCAACTGTCAAGAACTCATTTGGCAAGCCAGAACTAAGCAAATAAGAGAAGCTAGAAAGTGGAAGGAATATGTAGAGAGGACAGGGGGAGCGGTTGTACAACCTAACATAAGCCCAATGTTAGATTCCTGTGAGATGTCTGAACACGCAAAGCAAGACTGATCGTACCACTTACCTAAGTAGACAAAATGAAGAACTATGAAACTGTGTTTATAACATATGCATGTTTAGAGAAAGGTTTTGACAATCTTAATTAAAACATTCTTTGAACCTCTGGAGTTGTCATCGATAAAACACAGAGACATGGGATTATTTATAACTTGTACAGAAACCAAACTGCATTTCTAAGACTTCAGTGACTTGAAAGGGAAGCAGTAATTGAGAAGGTAGAACTGGAGAGGATATAAAATTAAGACTGTCAATAGCAAGAAAAGCTTTCTGAAAATGAATATTTGTTCAGATCTAATATAAATTCTAACAGTTGGGTACTATTTTAAAAAGGTATTTGTGTGGAATGCAGCCTTGTATGTAAGTGAAACGTGGATGATGAACAGTTCTGTCAAGAAGACAATGGACGCTTTCAAAACGTGGTGATCAATAAGAATGTTGAAGATTAGATACGAGAATCGTGTAACTAAAGAAGAGGTACGGAATTAAGTAGAGGAGGAAGAGGAAATTACAGTACAACTTGACTACAAGAAGAGTTAGTTGACAGGACATATTATGAGGCGTCAAAGAGTGAGGACAAAGGGGTTGGGTGATAGTGTTCTGATAACAATCATCCGCTGAAATGCTATTCTACTATTTTATCTATTAATTTTAGCAGTGAATTTACTCTTCCATGCACTTCTCCACAAAACATTTAAACCAAAGCTGAAATCAGCTGAACACCAAATCTTTCAACCACTGTCTGACAACTACTGCATTCACTTTCAACTTTCTGTAACTATCACTGGCTAGCCACACACACATACCGATATAAGGAGGACAGAAATAAACAAACATTAGTTTTCATCATATAATTCTTTAGGTTGGCAACATGTACACAAACAAACCAAACAGGAAGGGACATGAGGTGAACACACTGTAGTTACGACTTCAAATCAGAGTTTTCGGTAAAATGTCTACAGCTAGTGACAGAAGAAAAAAGAGCGAACATGAAAATGTGCTTATGTTGCATAATCTATGTTTTAGTTCAACCTCCAGCATGTGACCGGGTGAGGGGAAACGCAGATGCCCGCCAAAAACTCGATTCACTGTAAGTAATCAGTTATTCACGTAAAAAGAGATGTGAACTGCTTTATAATCTGCAAGTATCACATTTCAAAACAAAACTGAATCATTCTAGACTCCACCGAAGATGCCTTAAAGTAAAAGGCGAAATGCGTCTTGAACCAATAAAGTACACTGGATCAAGAAAAAAACGTTCGTTACTTACCAAAGGAAATAATCAATAGCTGTAGATACTGGGCAAATTACATCTTATGACATACCAGTAAATTAGTTTTGGTTTAACTTCTCTTTTTTTTTCTTTATTGTAATTTTAAGCACCTCATACAGGCAGGCTGTCAGCAGCGTATTACGCCGCTCTTTAGCCTTAAGTGGGACAATTATATGACATATAGGTGACACAGACAATACAATGAAAACGGCGGGCAAAAAAAGTAGATACAAAAAACAATAAACATGAAGCCGTTCATGCTGGACGAGAAAAAACACTAACACTTGTTGACACGGCGCACATAACACGGAGGACTGCGACGGCACGTGTAAACAGTGGAGGCGTGACGGCGAAAGAACACTAAACACAAAACGAAGGCACACACACGAGACACTGACGGCGATGATCTCCGGCACGCAAAAGTCCACTGAGCGTGTACGAGTCCGGGGACCTGCCAAGAGAGGAGGAGGGGGGGGGGGGGTTGGAAGGGGAAGAGGGGAGAGCAGACATGCCATGGGCAGAGGAGATACGGGGCAAGGAAGGAAGGGGGATGTGAAGCCCGGGGAAAGACGGGTGGAGGAAGGGGGATGGGGGAAAATGAAAGAGAAGGGAGGGGAAGTGAGGGAGGGTGCCTAAAGGAAAGGACATAGGAAGTGGGGGGGAGGATCAAAGTTGATAGGAGGGGTAGATGGAGGGGAGCAGGACACCATCAGGGAGGGGGAGCTGGCGGAAGCCACCTTGGGAGAGGGTAAGGAGGGTGGAGAGATGGAGACCGGGTGGGAATACAGGCGCGGCAGCGGGCAGGGGCGGGAGAGGGTGGGCGAGACAAGTGGGTGAGGAGGATCGAGTTTGCGGGAGGTGTACAGGATCCGTATCCTTTCAAGGAAAAGGAGGAGGTGGGGAAACGGAATGACATCGTACAGGATCCACGTGGGGGAGGGGAGACGGATGCAATAGGCGAGGCGGAGAGCATGGCGTTCAAGGATTTGAAGGGATTTATTAAAGGTAGGGGTGCTGGAGATCCAGGCAGGATGGGCGTAACAAAGGATAGGGCGGATGAGGGATTTATAGGTGTGGAGGATGGTGGAGGGGTCCAGACCCCACGTACAGCCGGAAAGGAGCTTGAGGAGACGGAGTCGGGAGCGTGCCTTGGCTTGGATTGTCCGGAGATGGGAAGTCCAGGAGAGTCGACGATCGAGGGTGACGCCAAGGTACTTAAGGGTGGGGGTGAGGGCGATAGGACGGCCATAGATGGTGAGATAGAAATCAAGGAGGCGGAAGGAAGGGGTGGTTTTGCCTACAATGATCGCCTAAGTTTTGGAGGGATTGACCTTGAGCAACCACTGGTTGCACCAAACAGTGAACTGGTCAAGATGGGATTGGAGAAGGTGTTGGGAGCGCTGCAGGGTGGGGGCAAGGGCAAGGAAGGCGGTGTCATCAGCAAACTGGAGAAGGTGGACGGGCGGTGACGGTGGCGGCATGTCCGCCGTATATAAAAGGTACAGAAGGGGGGAGAGGATGGAGCCTCGGGGCACACCAGTGGAGGGAAAAAAGGTGTAGGAATCCGTGTTATGGATGGTGACGTAGGAAGGATGGTGGGAGAGAAAGGAGCTTATCAGACGGACATAGTTAATGGGAAGGGCGAAGGCTTGCAGCTTGAAGAGGAGACCGGAATGCCATACACGGTCATAAGCACGTTCGAGGTCCAGGGAGAGGAAGATTGTGGAGCGAGGGGAATTAAGCTGTTTGGAAAGAAGATGAAGGAGAAGGTCGTCGGAAGAGAAGGACAGCCGAAAGCCACACTGGGTAACGGGAAGGAGGCGGTGCTGGCGGAGATGCTGGTGGATGTGGTGGGTGAGGATAGATTCCAGGACCTTGCTGAAGACTGAGGTAAGGCTGATGGGACGGTAGGAGGAGACGGCGGATGGCGGTTTGCCAGGTTTATGCGACATCAGGATACGGGAGGTTTCCCGCAGGTCGGGGTAGTAACCGGTGGACAGGACTACATTGTAGAGCCTGGCCAGGGTGGAGAGGAAAGAGACAGGAGCTTCACAAAGGTGACGGTAGGTGACACGATCGTGACCAGGAGCGGTGTTGCGTTTCGTGCGGAGTGTAGCAATGAGATCCTGTGTAGTGATAGGGGCATTGAGTTCTGTGCGTGCAATGTTGTCTAAGTACTGAAAACCAGGTGCGAGGGGAGGGACAGATGTGTCAGTTTGATCGCGGACATCCGGGAAGAGGGAGTAATCAAACTGGGGATCATCGGGGATGGAAAAGACATCGGAGAGGTAAGAGGCAATGTGATTGGCCTTACTAAGGGAAGGGGTGATCATCATGGAGAAGAGGATAGTAGGGGGAGGGTTTAGTTCCAGTAAGGCGACAGAAGGCTGACCAGAACTTGGACGAGTTTATAGGTAGGGTAGCATTTAAACGGGTGCATGTCTGTCGCCAGTCCCGGCGTTTCTTAGCCGCGAGCAAATTTCAATGTGTCGCTGGAATTGCCGGTGGCGTCGGAGTGTGTCCGGGTCTCGCGTGTGGAGGAAGGCACAGTAGAGACGGCGGGATTCACGGAGGAGGAGGACGGCCTGTGGGGGTAAGGTAGGACGGTGGGGGTGGATGGCAACAGTAGGGATTTAACTTCTCATTCCACATGCTATTAAATGCCGTTTAAAAGAATTCATCTATCCCTTCTGAAAAACTGGAGTTACTTGCATATCTCGGCAGATAAATAGATTTTGGACATTTATCATGCGATGAAATACATGACTTTTTACAAGTTATCGTTTGCAAAAAAGCACGTTTCGATTTCTTGAACCGTTTACGAAATTTGCGGTCGATGCAACCATACGGTGTACGACGAGAAGGACGCAGTACTGGTCGCATCACGAGCGACTGACGTGCGTCACCGCACAGCCTGTCCGCCGACAAATGATTCAATATCTCGAGAACGGTGATAGCTATCGTTCTGCTCTCAGCTATAAAAACAATTTCGATATATTGACTAAATTTCCTTCCGCCGCCGAGCAGTGTGTCAGCAGTGCGCAAGTAGCAGCATTACTGCATTTACTAGGCAATCTTGTATTTTAATAACCGTTTAAATTTTGTGTCGATTTGTTTGCGCTATCTGCAGATTAGTTCAGACGTTCTTTGCACAACAGTTTTTAGCATGGATAGGGACTGCAACTGCTGTGGTGGGATGCAGGCTGAGTTGGCATCCCTTCACTCCCAGCTTCAGGCAGTGTTGGCTTCGGTCACACAGCTTGAGGCTGTTGCCAATGGGCATCACTGTGGGGGTCCAGATGGGGGTTTGTCGGGGACGACCAGCTCGTCCCACGCATCCCTCGATCGGACTACGACTGTGGTTGCCTGGGATACTGCCCGCATTGAGGCTGATCCCTCACCTGTGATAGAGTGGGAGGTCGTCTCAAGGTGTGGCAGGGGGCGAAAGACATTCCGGAGGGCTGAACGGGAGGCCTCTCCAGTTTGTCTGACGAACCGGTTTCAGGCTCTGTCTCAGGCTGATACTGATCTTCGGCCTGACATAGCTGCTTGTCCTGTTCCAGAGGTTGCCCCTCAGTCTGCAAGATCCGGGCAGTCGCAGAGGGTGGGCTTACTGGTAGTTGGGATCTCCAACGTCAGGCGCGTACTGGGGCCCCTTAGGGAAATGGCAGCAAGAGAGGGGAAGAAAACCAATGTGCACTCCGTGTGCATACCGGGGGGAGTCATTCCAGATGTGGAAAGGGTCCTTCCGGATGCCATGAAGGGTACAGGGTGCACCCATCTGCAGGTGGTCGCTCATGTCGGCACCAATGATGTGTGTCGCTATGGATCGGAGGAAATCCTCTCTGGCTTCCAGCGGGAATCTGATTTGGTGAAGACTGCCAGTCTTGATAGCGGGATGAAAGCAGAACTCACCATCTGCAGCATCGTCGACAGGACTGACTGCGGACCTTTGGTACAGAGCCGAGTGGAGGGTCTGAATCAGAGGCTGAGACGGTTCTGCGACCGTGTGGGCTGCAGATTCCTCGACTTGCGCCATAGGGTGGTGGGGTTTCGGGTTCCGCTGGATAGGTCAGGAGTCCACTACACGCAACAAGCGGCTACACGGGTAGCAGGGGTTGTGTGGCATGGGCTGGGTGGTTTTTTAGGTTAGATGGCCTCGGACAAGTACAGAAAGGGCAACAGCCTCAACGGGTGCAGGGCAAGGTCAGGACATGCGGGGACCAAGCAGCAATTGGTATTGTAATTGTCAACTGTCGAAGCTGCGTTGGTAAACTACCGGAACTTCAAGCGCTGATAGAAAGCACCGAAGCTGAAATCGTTATAGGTACAGAAAGCTGGCTGAAGCCAGAGATAAATTCTGCCGAAATTTTTACGAAGGTACAGACGGTGTTTAGAAAGGATAGATTGCATGCAACTGGTGGTGGAGTGTTCGTCGCTGTTAGCAGTAGTTTATCCTGTAGTGAAGTAGAAATGGATAGTTCCTGTGAATTATTATGGGTGGAGGTTACACTCAACAACCGAGCTAGGTTAATAATTGGCTCCTTTTACCGACCTCCCGATTCAGTGGCATTAGTGGCAGAACAACTGGGAGAAAATTGGGAATATATTTCACATAAATTTTCTCAGCATGTTATAGTCTTAGGTGGAGATTTCAATTTACCAGATATAGACTGGGACACTCAGATGTTTAGGACGGGTGGTAGGGACAGAGCATCGAGTGACATTATACTGAGTGCACTATCCGAAAATTACCTCGAGCAATTAAACAGAGAACCGACTTGTGGAGATAACATCTTGGACCTATTGATAACAAACAGACCCGAACTTTTCGACTCTGTATGTGCAGAACAGGGAATCAGTGATCATAAGGCCGTTGCAGCATCCCTGAATATGGAAGTTAATAGGAATATAAAAAAAGGGAGGAAGGTTTATCTGTTTAGCAAGAGTAATAGAAGGCAGATTTCAGACTACCTAACAGATCAAAAAGACAATTTCTGTTCCGACACTGACAATGTTGAGTGTTTATGGGAAAAGTTCAAGGCAATCGTAAAATGCGTTTTAGACAGGTACGTGCCGAGTAAAACTGTGAGGGACGGGAAAAACCCACCGTGGTACAACAACAAAGTTAGGAAACTATTGCGAAAGCAAAGAGAGCTTCACTCCAAGTTTAAACGCAGCCAAAACCTCTCAGACAAACAGAAGCTAAACGATGTCAAAGTTAGCGTAAGGAGGGCTATGTGTGAAGCGTTCAGTGAATTCGAAAGTAAAATTCTATGTACCGACTTGACAGAAAATCCTAGGAAGTTCTGGTCTTACGTTAAATCAGTAAGTGGCTCGAAACAGCATATGCAGACACTCCGGGATGATGATGGCATTGAAACAGAGGATGACACGCATAAAGCTGAAATACTAAACACCTTTTTCCAAAGCTGTTTCACAGAGGAAGACCACACTGCAGTTCCTTCTCTAAATCCTCACACAAACGAAAAAATGGCTGACATCGAAATAAGTGTCCAAGGAATAGGAAAGCAACTGGAATCACTCAACAGAGGAAAGTCCACTGGACCTGACGGGATACCAATTCGATTCTACACAGAGTACGCGAAAGAACTTGCCCCCCTTCTGACAGCCGTGTACCGCAAGTCTCTAGAGGAACGGAAGGTTCCAAATGATTGGAAAAGAGCACAGGTAGTCCCAGTCTTCAAGAAGGGTCGTCGAGCAGATGCGCAAAACTATAGACCTATATCTCTGACGTCGATTTCTTGTAGAATTCTAGAACATGTTTTTTGCTCGAGTATCATGTTGTTTTTGGAAACCCAGAATCTACTCTGTAGGAATCAACATGGATTCCGGAAACAGAGATCGTGTTAGACCCAACTCGCTTTATTTATTCATGAGACCCAGAAGATATTAGATACAGGCTCCCAGGTAGATGCTATTTTCCTTGACTTCCGGAAGGCGTTCGATACAGTTCCGCACTGTCGCCTGATAAACAAAGTAAGAGCCTACGGAATATCAGGCCAGCTGTGTGGCTGCGTTGAAGAGTTTTTAGCAAACAGAACGCAGCATGTTGTTATCAATGGAGAGACGTCTACAGACGTTAAAGTAACCTCTGGCGTGCCACAGGGGAGTGTTATGGGACCATTGCTTTTCACGATATATATAAATGACCTAGTAGATAGTGTCGGAAGTTCGATGTGGCTTTTCGCGGATGATGCTGTAGTATACAGAGAAGTTGCAGCATTAGAAAATTGTAGCGAAATGCAGGAAGATCTGCAGCAGATAGGCACTTGGTGCAGGGAGTGGCAACTGTCCCTTAACATAGACAAATGTAATGTATTGCGAATACATAGAAAGAAGGATCCTTTATTGTATGATTATATGATAGCGGAACAAACACTGGTAGCAGTTACTTCTGTAAAATATCTGGGAGTATGCGTGCGGAACGATTTGAAGTGGAATGATCATATAAAATTAATTGTCGGTAAGGCGGGTGCCAGGTTGAGATTCATTGGGAGAGTGCTTAGAAAATGTAGTCCATCAACAAAGGAGGTGGTTTACAAAACACTCGTTCGACCTATATTTGAGTATTGCTCATCAGTGTGGGATCCGTACCAGATCGGGTTGACGGAGGAGGTAGCGAAGATCCAAAGAAGAGCGGCGCGTTTCGTCACAGGGTTATTTGTAACCGTGATAGCGTTACGGAGATGTTTAATAAACTTAAGTGGCAGACTCTGCAAGAGAGGCGCTCTGCATCGCGGTGTAGCTTGCTCGCCAGGTTTCGAGAGGGTGCGTTTCTGGATGAGGTATCGAATATATTGATTCCGCCTACTTATACCTCCCGAGGAGATCACGAATGTAAGATTAGAGAGATTAGAGCGCGCACGGAGGCTTTCATACAGTCGTTCTTCCCGCGAACCATACGCGATTGGAACAGGAAAGGGAGGTAATGACAGTGGCACGTAAAGTGCCCTCCGCACACACCGTTGGGTGGCTTACGGAGTATAAATGTAGATGTAGTCGTATTACCTAAAATGAACTGTATGCAAAGTCCATGCAATGCGTTTTTACCTCTGCACACCCATTAAAATTTCGTGTAAAGCTTTACGTAAATGCGATACAGCAAGTAACCACGACGTATAACGAAAATAAATTCGGTCCTTTATCGAGAGAAGATATCAGGCTGTAACAGGCACAAGAATCAATTTTTCTACCGAATAGTTTCCTTGGAATCGGATGATAAGTATTTCATAGCTGCCGCCGCGTCCGCGCCAGCGGTTCGGCGAAAGTTCGTGTGGCCCGGGGTTCCGTACCTGACGTCACGCTCAGCGCGCTCTGTGATTGGTGGCGCGGACCTGGAGCGCGGCACGCGGCAGCGGCAGCGGTTCGACATGGGCAAACCGCGACGCAGAAGGCGTTTCCATGGCAACCACGCCGCTGCCGCGCGGTTTTGATGCGTGGGAGCCCTAGTGGGAAACGCCTTTAAATGTTGCCCGTCACAAGTCTGTTGCAATAACATACTGTCCTATCTGTATAAACTTGATGCCACAGGTGAACAGCTGCAAATCTTCAACCACACGATCCTCGAGATTTATGGTTTCCCTTATTTAGCACAATGTGCCCTCAGAATGGGTAGAGACCTCAATTGCTTAATTTCTTTCAACAGAAGTCTTTCGAAATGGAGATACTGAAAAGGTCATACGCAAATATGGCGCTCCTGTACTACACCACTGATCCCTCTAATCTCTCCTGTTAGTGGAACGACATTATGCAACTAGAATCTGTATTACTCTGCTCTAAGAGCTAGTTCTGCATATTGCCTTGTATGCTCTGTGTCACACAGAGCACTGGCCATCCACTACGAGTACTTCACTCTGGGAAGCCTCACCGGCAAACATTGCATCAGGGTAGCAGCTGCAGTCACACCACAACTCCTTCTCAACATTTCTGACATATTCCAACAATACGACAGCAAACTGTGCACAGTGAAACTTCGAGCCAGTGAAAGGGAGTATGTGTCCTCGGAGTCTTTCGTGGCACAATGTTTGAATAAATACTTCTCGGTTTTCAAGCTGCATCGATTTGAACAAAATTTTAGATTTTTTGATCGGAGGTAGCCACCGAAAGCGCGAGAATTTCAGTGGAATTGGTGCGCTTGAAAAGTGAGAAATTTTACTCAAAGAGAATTTGTTTTCCATTTCAGTAAGGCCGGTATTAAACTATCAAATTTGTTTGTCAAATATCTTTGTCAAAGATATTTGATGGTGTAATAGGGAACTTTGTCAAATGTCGTCAAATATTTGATCATATTAGGGCCTCGCTGTCTTCTGTTCACTGCAATGTGACATGTTGCCACGTGGAGCGCTAGCATCGCTGCAGCGTTCTGCCATCTGTAGTGGTTTTATAAATGCTGCCGGTAAATACAATTGGTGTGTGCCGACAACTACAAAATTAATAGAGATGTATGAAGCTGATGAGGCACTTTACAACATGAGGCATCCCGAATACAAAAATAGATTAAGAGGTTGGAGACGTGGCCTGACCTGACCTGACCTGACCTAACCTAACCTAACCTAACCCTCTCCTGTAGCAAGGAATCGGAGTATTACAGAGAGCCTGTCTTCTGCAGGTGTAGCAGTTCTTAAGTGAGTATTGTGCTTTGTGATATGAGGATACACTTCACAGAGCACATACAGAAATGTATGCTCATCCATTCTTAGGTAATTGATGTACGACTTGACGTCCTTCACTATGAGCTCATGTAACAGGTTTTGTTGAATGCTTTTATCGTGTCGTCGTAAAACACAGGGCTTCACCCAGGTACGTTTCCTTTCTTTCCCCCACTTCTCTTCCACATGTGCACACAGTGCAGTTGTGGTACATGCAAATGCTGCGGTTAAGAACAAGTTGTTTTTGTCAGCCATCTTCAACTTTGACGAAAAATATGATGACAGCCCTACGTCAAAGATCTTTGTCAAATATGTTTGACAGAATATTTGTTCATATCTTTGATCAAATCATTGACAAAGAAATTTAATAGTGTAATACCGGCTTAACACAAATGTTATCTTTTGTTGTGTTCAAGCTCCACCCTCTTCCTTCCCCCCCCCCCCCCCCCCCCACTCCACTCTGTTAGCCGTAATACAAATAACGTTACCAATTCAGAAAACTCATAATAAGCATTCTCTCACAGATACTGCGAGATTCCTATTAAAACGAAAAGAGTTTGAGTAACTTCATTCATGTCTAACACTTATCAGCACCGTCCTACCCCTCTAATGTAGAGCATCAAAAAGTGTCAACGAATATGTAAATATTTTTATTAGTATCAGATAACTACTGGTTTCATTTCCTACAGTTTTTGTCGGTGTTAGGCACAGATGGTTAATTCAGGTGGCACTAAAAACTGGTAAAGCAACACACACTGATTGGATGTCTCAACGTATAGATGACTGAACGGGAGACCTTAATTTTTATCCAGTACTGTACAGATTTCCAGATGATTCTGTCACACAAACACAAAAGTATGTACTTACAATCGGAGAATAGCAGCTGTTACACAGTTTTATAAATTTGAAGTCAGTGTGATACTACGAGTGTCGTTTAATAAGTGACGCAGCACATTTTTCTCGGCCAATTTCGGTTGATAAATTGGAGAATTTGTTGTGGGAATAGTGGAACATTCCAGGTTCAGCCACTATACCCGCGTCCGCCCACGCTGATTTACGTTTCCCGTGATTTTCCTAAATCGCTTCAGGCAAATGCCACGATGGTTCTTTGAAACGGCACGGCCGACTTCCTTCCCCATCCTTCCGTGACCCGATGGGATCGATGACCTCGCTTTCTGGTCCCCTCCCACAAATCAACCAACCAACCATCCCCTATACCTTCATCAAGTTCCAGTAAGTGGCGGCTGAGCCGTAGTTGTGTCCGGCTCTAGTAAAAGCGCGCGAGGCGGAGTGCTTTCGCTTCGCGTCTAGTGTTTGCGGTGGCCCTTTCCGCTTGGCGCGCTGTTTGGATCGCTACCGCCCTCTGGAGGGAGGTGGAGCAACTGTACGGCCGCGTGATGATCGAGGGGGACGTACTGGGCGGTGAACGAGAGAGGCGATGGCGCGAGCGGGGCCCTGCTGCTGGGGGTCGTCAAGTGCTTTGGCTGATCTCTTGGCTGTCAGGGACCAAGTCTGCCTTAGACACAGGTACGTGGCTTATGAAGCTTAGAAGCCGTGGTGCAGGAGACCAGCGCGTGGGACTGTATGTCTTCTAATCGGCCGTTGATACCACTGGCAGCAGTTGGCTCTGACAAGCATTTGGAAGTGCGACGTATTCCCAGCGCTGTAGTGGAGTGTGGGAAGTTGAGTACTGTTTTCATGTAACAGAGTTATATATATATATATATATATATATATATATATATATATGTATTTATATTTATATATATTACTGGCCATTAAAATTACTACACCAAGAGGGAATGCAGATGATAAACGGGTATTATACTAGAACTGACATGTGATTACATTTACACGCAATTTCGGTGTATAGATCCTGAGAAATCAGTACCCAGAACAACGACCTCTGGACGTAATAACGGCCATGATACGCCTGGGCATTGAGTCAAACAGAGCTCGGATGTCGTGTACAGGTACAGCTGCCCATGCAGCTTCAACACGATACCACAGTTCATCGAGAGTAGTGACTGGCGTATTGTGACGAGCCAACTGCTCGGCCACCGTTGACCAGACGTTTTGAATTGGTGAGAAATCTGGAGAATGTGCTGGCCAGGACAGGACTCGAACATTTTCTGTATCCAGAAAGGCCCGTGCAGGACCTGCAAATTGCGGTCGGGCATTATCCTCCTGAAATGTAGTGTTTCGCAGGGATCGAATGAAGGGTAGAGCCACGGGTCGTAACACATCTGAAATGTAACGTCCACTGTTCAAAGTGCCGTCATTGCGAACAAGAGGTGACGTGTAACCAATGGCACCCCATACCATCACGCCAGGTGATACGCCAGTATGGCGATAACGACGAATATACGTTTCCAATATGCGTTCACCGCGATGTCGCCAAACGCGGATGCGACCATCATGATGTTGTAAACAGAACTTGGATTCATCCGAAAAAATGACGTTTTGCCATTCGTCGTCGAGAACACCATCGCAGGCGCTCCTGTCTGTGATGCAGCGTCAAGGGTAACCGAATCCATGGTATTCGAGCTGATAGTCCATGCTGCTGCAAACGTTGTCGAACTGTTCGTGCAGATGGTTGTTGTCTTGGAAACGTCCCGATGTGCTGACTCAGGGATCGAGACGTGACTGCACGATCCGTTACAGCCATGCGGATAAGATGCCTGTCATCTCGACTGCTAGTGATACGAGGCCGTTGGGATCCAGCACGGCTTTCCGTATTACCCTCCTCAACCCACCGATTCCATATTCTGCTAACAGTCATCGGATCTCGACCAACGCGAGCAGCAATGTCGCGATACGATAAACCGCAATCGCGATACGCTACAATGCGACCTTTATCAAAGTCGGAAACGTGACGGTACGCATTTCTCCTCCTTACACGAGGCATGACAACGAAGTTTCACCAGGTAACGCCGATCAACTGCTGTTTGTGTATGAGAAACCGGTCGAAAACTTCCCTCACGTCAGCACGTTGTCGGTGTCGCGATCGGCGCCAACCTTGTGTGAATGCTCTGAAAAGCTAATCATTTGCATATCACAGCATCTTCTTCCTGTCGGTTAAATTTCGCGTCTGTAGCACGTCATCTTCATAGTGTAGCAGTCTTACGAGTTTCTTCACCAGTGGATTTGTTGGGGCCGTCGTTTGCCTGTCCGCGGGAATGTGGTAATTGCTTCTTGGTCGGGCTGTTTTGATTCACACTGCGATTGGGTGGTTTTGGGTCGGTGTCGCAGGTCTCTCTGGTTTGGATTCTCTGCAGGCGCCGCCCTTGCTACATCTTCTGGTTTTGAGTAACTAAGGGAGGTGCCGGCTTGTAATCAAAGTATTGGGGCTGATCTTCTGTGTCCCTGTAGACCACCAGTAACAATTCCGCCTATTGTGATTTGGGCCCGTTTACACGTGTCGCTCCTTCAGCGAGGTAAGGAAATTTTTTTTTGGGAAGTGCCTTTAATGTGAAGGTTTGTGTGCTGGTTTATTGACATTTATTTTGTAACAAATATAAGTTATGTAACTGACGAGAGACAAGTATTTTTGCTTAGTACAAGCTAGCTGCTTAAAGTTTTTTTTTTTGGAATTGTTCCCTTATTCATATAACAAGTTTAAAATCTTCTTATTGTTAACGTCAAACCTTGCAATATCCTTTACATAGAGCTACTTTTAAAAAGGTTTTTTTTAGTTAAAATCTCATTATTGCCAAGTTGTCATACCCAGTAATCTCCTTTAATAATGAAAATTGTCATGCTATTTGAAATTGTTTTGAAATTATTTTTTTAAAAAATGCCAGGCTTACATTTTATTATTGAGAAAGTTTAAAATAAAAAGGTATCTTTAGCAGTGTGTGTTATTTCACAAGCACCTCCTGCCCCTTACTTCCACGATAACGTTTTGGGATAACTTGTGTACTTGAGTTGTTGTTTGTGAACCGCCCTAATTACCGGTTCAGCGACCCTACAGTTGGCCTTTAAAGTGACATCAGTAATGGAAGCGCGTTCCAAGCAGAGAGCTGTCACAGAGTTTCTTTTGTCGGAAAAGTTGACCATCGCATATATTCGTAGGCGCTTCCAGAATGTCTACGGATACCTGTCACTGAACGGTGTGTCGTTGCGCGAGGCGTCTTTCACCGTCGCAACAAAATCGCGCCAACATATCCGATCTCCTCCGTGCCGGCGGGTCGCACCCAACCGAGCCTCCCGCCATGTTGCAACGTGCGGTCACGCTCGGCCAATAGTTGGGGCTGCCAGTGGGTGCGCATTGGGGTCCTCGTCGCCTAACACGAGACCATAAAGAGCAACGAAGCGCCATCTGTACGTAATAGCTTCTGGGTCAAAGGGCTGATAGTGACAGTATCATGTCGAACATCGCCACAGCCAGAGAAACACGGGGTCATCACTTCGAACCGGAAACAAAGCGGCAATCTATGCAGCGGCGACACACTACCTCTCCTCCGAAGAAGAAGTTGAGAGTCGATAAACTTAGGGACACGCCCTTGTGTGACTCTGAAGGGGTTATTCTGTTTGATGTCCTGCCTCGTCGTGCTACATGCAACTCGAAAGTGTATTGTGCTACCCTCAGCAAACTGAAGAAAAGACTTCAACGTGTTCGTGGCCACAAAAATTCAAACCAACTTCTGCTTCTCCGTGACAACGCAAGCCCTCACACGAGCCTGACCGGAGTGGAGGTCGCAAAACTTCAGTGGACGGTTCTTCCTCGTCCATCCCACAGCCCGGATCTCGCACCTTTACACCAATGATTGATGCGCTCCGGGGGAAGCATACTTGGATGATTTTTTTTTTTTTTTTTGGTCATCAGTCTACTGACTGGTTTGATGCGGCCCGCCATGAATTCCTATCCTGTGCTAACCTCTTCAGAGTAGCACTTGCAACCTACGTCCTCAATTATTTGCTTGACGTATTCCAGTCTCTGTCTTCCTCTACAGTTTTTGCCCTCTACAGCTCCCTCTAGTACCATGGAAGTCATTCCCTCATGTCTTTGCAGATGTCCTACCATCCTGTCCCTTCTCCTTATCAGTGTTTTCCACATATTCCTTTCCTCTCCGATTCTGCGTAGAACCTCCTCATTCCTTACCTTATCAGTCCACCTAATTTTCAACATTCGTCTATAGCACCACATCTCAAATGCTTCGATTCTCTTCTCTTCCGGTTTTCCCACAGTCCGTGTTTCACTACCATACAATGCTGTACTCCAGACGTACATCCTCAGAAATTTCTTCCTCAAATTAAGGCCGGTATTTGATATTAGTAGACTTCTCTTGGCCAGAAATGCCTTCTTTGCCATAGCGAGTCTGCTTTTGATGTCCTCCTTGCTCCGTCCGTCATTGGTTATTTTACTGCCTAGGTAGCAGAATTCCTTAACTTCATTGACTTCGTGACCATCAATCCTGATGTTAAGTTTCTCGCTGTTCTCATTTCTACTACTTCTCATTACCTTCGTCTTTCTCCGATTTACTCTCAAACCATACTGTGTACTCATTAGACTGTTCATTCCGTTCAGCAGATCATTTAATTCTTCTTCACTTTCACTCAGGATAGCAATGTCATCAGCGAATCGTATCATTGATATCCTTTCACCTTGTATTTTAATTCCACTCCTGAACCTTTCTTTTATTTCCATCATTGCTTCCTCGATGTACAGATTGAAGAGTAGGGGCGAAAGGCTACAGCCTTGTCTTACACCCTTCTTAATACGAGCACTTCGTTCTTGATCGTCCACTCTTAATATTCCCTCTTGGTTGTTGTACATATTGTATATGACCCGTCTCTCC
The DNA here is from genome assembly GCF_023864345.2 of Schistocerca serialis cubense. Classification (NCBI taxonomy): domain Eukaryota; kingdom Metazoa; phylum Arthropoda; class Insecta; order Orthoptera; family Acrididae; genus Schistocerca; species Schistocerca serialis. The sequence continues at coordinate 159,314,850 of NC_064648.1, read as the reverse complement.
CTATAGCTTACCCTACTTTTTTCAGAATCTCGAACAGCTTGCACCATTTTATATTGTGGAACGCTTTTTCCAGGTCGACAAATCCTATGAAAGTCTCTTGATTTTTCTTTATCCTTGCTTCCATTATTAGCCGTAACGTCAGAATTGCCTCTCTCGTCCCTTTACTTTTCCTAAAGCCAAACTGATCGTCACCTAGCGCATTCTCAATTTTCTTTTCCATTCTTCTGTATATTATTCTTGTAGGCAGCTTCGATGCATGAGCTATTAAGCTGATTGTGCGATAATTCTCGCACTTGTCAGCTCATGCCGTCTTCGGAATTGTGTGGATGATGCTTTTCCGAAAGTCAGATGGTATATCGCCAGACTCATATATTCTACACACCAACGTGAATAGTCGTTTTGTTGCCACTTCCGCCAATGATTGGGATGATAGGGACAATAGGGACGTTACTGATGCTACAAGACGTCGACCACTAGGACAGAACCGTGTGGGCTTACAAGCACTACCAGTGAGGTTCCACTGAACGGGGATTACGTTAAAAAATAGGGTTTTGTAGTCTGAAGAGTGGGGAATGATATGATGCACCGGGTTTCCGAATGAAACAAACCTGCTTCAAGAAAAAAAGTCTTGCGTTACCTGCTTGTTGGACGCCCCTCTTATTTTCTTATTGTAGTGAAAGTTGCAGTACTGAGAAGGTAGCAGATGTTCCGTGTGGTTTTTGTGCCTCTGTGGTCAACGTTTTCAGCTACAGTTACAGTAACACAAACATACCTGGAACACTGACAGGTTTACTTGCAGATAAACTGACATACTGGCTTCCGTTATCATTTAGCTTTTACATTTTTTCGCTATTGTGTTGTGTGAGCTCTTCTGCAGTCCAGTCCAGACTGGAAAATGTGCCTACATCACAGTGTAGGACGTGACACGTAATGTTTGTTCTCTCCATAAACATAAACATGTGGAAAGCAAACGCGACGTGTCACGTTCTATGCTGTGCTGTAGGCACATTTTTCAGTCCGGACTGGACTGCAGAAGAGCTCAGACAACACAGACTTCCTGGATGACAAAAATTCAAATGAATTTGCTACTGAAGTCAACGAAAATCTTTCACTGAAAGAGTATAGTAATTAAGTGCCAGATCGGGGAGCTCCCCATCCTAATAACTGTATGCTGCCTGATATCTTCACCACACTGAGGACAAGTAATTATAACTCATATCTTTCAGTTTATGATAACTTTTATTTCAACTTAGATATATGTAACGAGTGGTCGAATACAAAACAGACTTAACACGATATGTACGGCCCACGGAGGCATAAAACTGTTTCAAAACTTCGACACAGTGAGTGCAAACCTGTCACAGGGAGCACTCCGGTAGGTAGAACTGCATATATTACGGTCTTGCACTGCGGTAATCAGCAAATTACACAGCTGTCGCATACACACTTAATCAAGCCTGAAGAGGAATTATTGCCACACAGAGCCTAGTGACGGCTGAAGAAAGAAACACTGGACAAATGAGTGCGCCGGCCGCTGTGGCCGAGTGGTTCTAGGCGCTTCAGTCCGGAACCGCGTTGCTGCTACGGTCGCAGGTTCGAACCCTGCCTCAGGTATGGATGTGCGTGATGTCCTTGGGTTAGTTACGTTTAAGTAGTTCTGACAAGGGAACCTCCCCATCGCACCCCCCTCAGATTTAGTTATAAATTGGCACAGTGGATAGGCCTTGAAAAACTGAACACAGATCAATCGAGAAAACAGGAAGAAGTTGTGTGGAACCGTGAAAAAAAATTAGTAAAATATACAAACTGAGTAGTCCATGCGCAGATAGGCAACATCAAGGAGTCTGTGAGCACAGGAGAGGCGTGGTCCCGTGGTTAGCGTGAGTAGCTGCGGAATGAGAGGTCCTTCGTTCAAGTTTTCCCTCGACTGAAAATTTTCTCAAAGTTATGATCTGTCCGTTCGTTCATTGACGTCTCTGTGCACTGCTATAAGTTTAGTGTCTGTTTTGCGACCGCACCGCAAAACCGTGCGATTAGTAGACGAAAGGACGTGCCTCTCCAATGGGAACCGAAAACATTTGATCGCAAGGTCATAGGTCAACCGATTCCTCCACAGGAAAACACGTCTGATATATTCTATACGATATTGGTGACGGCATGTGCGTCACATGACAGGAATATGTTGTCGACCCACTTAACTTGTACACTTGGCGAATGGGTAAAAAGATTCTTCTACCTTGCCCGATATAGGTTTTCTTGTGGATGTGATAATCACTGCCAAAATAGTGATGAAAACATAAGAGTTTGTCACATAAACTGAAAATAAAAAATTAAACTTTTCACTCCAGGAAAGGCTTGAACCTAGGACCTCTCGTCCCGTAGCTGCTCTCGCTATCCACGGGACCACGGCGCTCGGTGACTCCGAGCGTCCTTGATGTTGCCTGTCCCCGCATGGACTACTCAGTTTGTATGTTTTACTAATTTTTTTCACAGTTCCACACAACATCTTCCAGTTTTCTCGATTCATCTGTGTTCAGTTTTTCAAGGCCTATCCACTGTGCCAACTTATAACTAAATCTGAGGGGGGGGGGGGGGGGTGCGATGGGGTGTAAGTTCTAAGGGACTGGTGACCTCCCATAGTGCTTAGAGCCATTTGAACCAAGTGGGTGCTGGAGAGTCTCTACTCACCCTTAAGCGTGGAGAGGAGTGACGTTTGGCAGTGAAACCAGCACAGAATGCGTCCCAGAGACTGTGCGACCGGCCGTCCTGCCGATATGCTTATGTACCTGACGGCTCATGACAGGGCTGCGTGACGTCACCGAGTCCTGCGCTTGCTGCGCGCGTGACCTTCCAAAGGCGGGGCGATTAGATAAGCGGTACCTCGAGTATGTATTACCAGATGCCACAGCCTTAGCCGTCCGCCGCTTTAGCTGAATCGTCAGCGTGACGGACGGCCGTCATAAGGGGCTCGGATTCGATTCCCGGCGCGCAGGTCGCCCAATGTGGCGTCGAATGTAACAAGACCTGCACCAAGGCGGCCGGACCTGCCCCGTGAAGGTCCTCCGGGCTAATGACGCCAAACGCTCATTTTCATTTTTCCACAGCCTTAGCCAACCAGCGAGCTGTATGAGCAGGCTTATATAATCCGTCTACTGGCACACAGATATCAGATAACCAGGAATGCGAAATATCAACATGTATTCCTAAACATCTGGCACTGCGTGACTGAAAATTTTCTCATGATCTCAGTCTCGACAGCATAAAACAGTCTGTTTTGTAATTGCATATAAAATACATCTGGCTGTAGTGCTGATGTTGGTTTGTCAGTTGCATTTCACTCGAGTCAATAGTCTTATGAGAAACGTACAAAACAGGATACATTTTAAGTGTGTAACATAAAACTTTGCAACTATAATTAAGATGAAGGTGGCAGGGGTAAATACAGGCGAAAGCTCTTTGCAATTTGTACAGAAACCAGATGGCAGTTATAAGAGTCGAGGGGCACGAAAGGGAAGCAGTGGTTCAAAAGGGAGTGTGACACGGTTGTAGCCTCTCCCCGATGTTATTCAATCTGTATATTGAGCAAGCAGTAAAGGAAACAAAAGAAAAATTCGAAGTAGGAATTAAAATCCATGGAGAATAAATAAAAACTTTGAGTTTCGCCGATGACATTGTAATTCTGTCAGAGGCAGCAAAGGACCTGGAAGGGCAGCTGAACGGAATAGACAGTGTCCTGAAATGAGGATGTAAAATGAAAATCAACAAAAGCTAAACGAGGATAATGGAATCTAGTCGAATTAAGTCGGGTGGTGCTGAGGAAATTAGATTAGGAAATGAGACGCTTAAAGTAGTAAAGGAGTTTTGATATTTGGGGAGCAAAATGACTCATGATGGTCGAAGTAGAGAGGATACCAAATGTAGACTGGCAATGGCAAGGAAATCGTTTCTGAAGAAGAGAAATTTGTTAACATCAAGTGTAAACTTAAGCGTCAGGAAGTCGTTTCTGAAAGTATTTGTATGGAGTGTAGCTGTCCATGAAAGTAATACGTGGACAACAAATAGTTTAGACAAGATGAAGCTTTCGAAAAGTGTTGTTACAGATGAATACTGAAGATTAGATGGGTAGATCACATAACTAATGAGGAGGTATTGAATAGAATTGGGGAGAAGAGAAATTTGTAGCACAGCTTGACTAGAAGTAGGGATCGGTTGGTAGGACATGTTCTGAGGCATCAAGGGATCACCAATTTAGTATTGGAGGGCAGCGTGGAGGGTAAAAATCGTAGAGGGAGACCAAGAGATGAATATAGTAAACAGATTCAGGGGGATGTAGGTTGCAGTAGGTGCTGGGAGATGAAGAAGCTTGCACAGGATAGAGTAGCATGGAGAGCTGCATCAAACCAATCTCTGGAGTGAAGACCACAACAACAACAACAATTAAATAACAAAACTGACAGATGTAAAGGTAATATCCGGAGTAGCACGGGGAAGTGTGATAGGACTGTTGCTGTTTACAGTATATATGGAAATGGAAATGAGCGTTTGGCGTCAATGGACGGGAGGTCCCTTACGGGGCAGGTCCGGCCGCCTCGGTGCAGGTCTTGTTACATTCGACGCCACATTGGGCGACCTGCACGCCGGATGGGGATGAAATGATGATGAAGACAACACAGCACCCAGTCCCTGGGCGGAGAAAATCTCCGACCCAGCCGGTAACCGAACCCGGGCCCGTAGGACGGCAACCCGTCACGCTGACCACTCAGCTATTGGGGCGGACACAGTATATATAAATGAGCTAGTAGAAAGGACCGGAAGCTCTTCAAGGCTCTTCAGAAATGATGCAGTTGTCTATACCAAAGTAGCAACGCCAGGAGATAGTAAGGATTTGCAGTACGACCTGCAGAGAATTGGTGATTGATGCAGGCTCTGGCAGCTGACCCTGAACGTAAATAAACGTAACATATTGGGCATACTCAGGAAAAGAAAGCCACTACTGTACAGCTACACTATTGAAGACAAACAGCCAGAGACAGCGCCTGCCGTAAAATATCTAGGAGTAAGTATCCAGAGCGACCTTAACTGGAATGATGATATGAAACAGATAGAGTGAAAAGCAGACACCTGACAGATTCATCGGAAGAATCTTAAGGAAATGTAACTCACCCACGAAAGAAGTGGCTTATAAAGCGCTTGTTCGCCGGATTCTTGAGTACTGTTCATCTGTCTGGGATCCCTATCAGGCTGGACTGATGGAGAAGATCCATCGAAGAGCAACGTGTATCGTCATGGGATGGTTTAGCTGGCGAGAGAGCGTTACGGAGATGCTACACAAACTCCACTGGCAGACGTTACAAGAGAGGTGTTGTGCATCACGGAAAGGTTTACTATTGAAATTTTGGGACAGCACATTTTAGTAGCAGTCGGACAACGTATTACTTCCCCCGCCCCCTCCCGACAACCATTCTTCCCACGCACTATTCACGAGTGGGACGGGTTTGGAGGGGTCAGACAATGGTACCGAAAGTACCCTCCACCACACACCATTACGTGGCATGCGGAATGTGATTTAGATGTAGTGAAAGGGTACAGTACCGCCCGACATTGAAAATAGGTACGAAATACTTCATTATTTTTGTCAGAACAACACATTTTTTTTTTGTAAAATAGCTCAATTTCAATTAATACAGCGAAGCCAGATACCAGTGTGGGAAAGAATGACAATTTATTTAATTAATTGATCACATGTGCAGTCCCACAAAGTAAATCCCTACATCCAGTTTGGTGAGATCTGTGAAATGAATGAATGTATGGTCGTCTGCTAACCGCAGATAGTGAATGTGAATATATGATCATCTTTGAGTCGATCCTTTGGCCACCTTTGGTGGGACCAAAGAGATGAAATTTACCAGAGCTTTGAGCGCCTGAAATGTGGCTGACCAATACGATAGCAAGGTGCTTCCCCCACCTCGACAGAGATGGGAGAGGACCTGGAGAACGGCCATGTTTCGGCACTCTGCCGCTGGATCTTGTGCTGTTAAGACCTGTTTTAGTTGTGCTCCGTAATGACGAAAGAGTGGAGACATGGTATGCATGTGGAATATTTAAGAGTAGTTTGAAATAATAATTTCTCTATTTCAGGAACTTTTGTGGGGAGAATTAAATGTCAGGCAGGTAATATTAATGGGATCATAGTAATCTTTGGAAGTGACCAACGGTCACAATGAAACCACGTGTAGCAATAAGTTGAAATACTTCTGTGTGCTTAAGTCAAGCTGACTTACTAGCGTGTGTACTATAAGTTGAAATATTTAAGAAATAGCGTGTGCAGGACTTGAAATTAGAGATGAGTACTTCCACGTGGTGAGTACTGTGTGAGTCTCAATCTGTGTATGAGACAAAGGATAAAGAGAAGTACTCGTCCATGGTATCAGTTGAGGACTCGTGTGTGTGATGAATATGTTCTTAATATTACTTTGCGAGATATGTTTCCGTGTGACGCTTGATCCAAACTATAACACTCTGAGAGAGAAACAAGGTGAGTCAGCCGTCTATCCTGCAACGCCACTTGGCTTGCATTGCACAGGAAGACGTGCTTATATCTCCAGAGTTCATAGTAGGAAAGTAGAATTACGAAGTGGGGCTGTGTCATGTGAAACTGGGATAAATATTAATTGAAGTGGGAAAGCTGAAAGTGATAATGTTGTGACTATTCCCTGTGTAGTATTTCATGTTGTAGTGTGGTGTATGTCATGTAATTTAAGTATGTGTGGTTTGCATGGGAGAGTAGCAAGATTGTTTCAGAGGTAGTGGGTATGCATGTTCCTTTTGTACCGCTCGGTCTGGAGGAAAATTTCGTGATGATGGTTGTGAGAGCCGAAGTGTGAGATATAATGAAAGATCCACCATCCTATCCAGAAAGTGCACTGTAGCGTTAAATAATTAAGAGACCATAATATAGAGATTCACCAATGTAAAGCCATGCCCACTGGGCGGAATTTCTCATGTATTATTGTTGTAGGTTATAGAATTTGTGTATTTAGGTTATAGAATTTATCGGAATAAATAAGATAGTGAAAAGAAAAAGATAGGTGGCCTTTTCCTTCGAATTGTATGTTGTCATGATACCCAGAATTTATATTGTGTGCGTCACTCATATTCAGTGCGATGGTCACGTGTTGATAAAAGCCGTTAAATAAAAAAAGAAAATGTGGTATTGCCAGTGCGTAGTGAACAGTCAGAGTTCTGTAAATTACTGATAGTCAGATGTGCGTTTCCTTTGCGTATTATTCATACAGGAGGGTAATTTGTAACCTAATTGTGAGTATGAGAGTTCATATTACTCGATAAATAAGAATGAATCCACTCGCTTGGCAGACCAGTCATCTTGCAGGCCTGACTGCTTGATGCCACAGTATGAGCAAGGGATGTGGGTGCCTCTCAGTAGATATCTATACATTACCGGCCATTAAAATTGCAATATGAAGAAAGATTACAAATAACAACATTTTATTTGTTACTTACATATACACGACTAAAACTGTAGGTGATATGAGGGTATGTAGGGTGTGGGATGTGGCACGCAGAGTTGCCACCTCAGTGAGAGTCAATAGCTCTGACACGTCTGCGTGTCAAGTCGAAATAAGCTCGGTTGACGGACAGAGGTGTGGCTTCAACACTACGTCCGTGTTCACCAGTCACAGAGGACGCGTAGCAGTCGCTACAGCAGTCTCTCGGCGACCTGTGTGGTCTGGGGAATGCGCTGACGAGGGCAACAGTCGAATAACTTCTACATCAACGTAGGTGAGGACTGCAGGAGCAACATGTGGTCTTGTGTTACTGTGTTGAAAGATTACAAAATGGAGAGCTCAAAGTTTCAGCGTCAACATGTCCTAAATGTAATACCTGCTGTCCAGATTACCTCCTACAGTTGTAATCAAAAGTATCCGGACACCGCCAAAAACATACCTTTTTCATATTAGATGCACAGTGTTGCCACCCGCTGCCAGGTATTCCATATCAGCGACCTCAGTAGTCATTACAAATCGTGAGAGGGGAGAATGGGACGCTGCGAGGAACTCATGGACTTCGAACGTAGTCAAGTAGATGGGAGTCACTTGTGCCATACGTCTGTAGGCAAGATTTCCACACTCCTAAACAGCCCTAGGTCCACGGTTTCCGACGTGATAGTGAAGTGGAAACGCGTAGGAACATGTACAGCACAAAAGCGTACAGGCCGACCTCGTCTGTTGACTGACAGAGACCGCCAACGGTTGAAGGTGGTCGTAATGTGTAATAGGCAGACATCTATCCAGACCATCACACAGGAATTCCAAACTGCATCAGGATCCACTGCAAGTGCTATGACAGTTAGGCGGGAGGTGAGACAACTAGGATTTCATGGTCGAGTGGCCGCTTGTAAGCCACACATCAGGCCAGTAAATGACAAACGACACCTCTCCTGGTCTAAGGAGCGTAAACATTGGACAATTGAACAGTGTAAAAACGTTGTGTGGAGTGACGAATCACGGTACACAATGTGGAGATCCGATGGCAGGGTGCGGGTATGGCGAATGCTCGGTGAAGGTAATCTGCCAGCATGTGTATTGCCAACAGTAAAATTCGGAGGCGGTGGTGTTATGGTGTGGTCGTGTTTATCATGGAGGGGGCTTGCACCCATTGTTGTTTCACGTGACACTATCACAGCACACGCCTACATTAATGTTTTAAGCACCTTCTTACTTCCCACTGTTGGAATCTTTCAACACGATCGAGCACCTGTTCACAATGCACGGCCTGTGGCGGAGTGGTTACACGAGAATAAGATTGCTGCAATGCACAGAGTCCTGACCAGAATCCTACAGAACACCTTTGGGATGTTTTGGAACGCCGAGTTCGTACCGGGCCTCACCGACTGACATCGATAAATCTCCTCAGTGCAGCACTCCGTGATGAATGGGCTGCCATACCCTAAGAAACCTTCCAGTACCTTATTGAACGTATGATTGCGAGAGTGGAAGCTGTCATGAAGGATGTGGGCCAACACCATATGGATTTCCAGCGTTACCGATGGAGGGCGCCACGAACTTGTAAGTCATTTTCAGCCAAGCGTCCAGATACTTTTGATCACGTAGTGTATGTGAACCACATAACATCCTACGTGAACCGCATACCATCAGATCAGGTGTCGCGTCTGTATGATCACGGCAATCCGCCTGTTCTCGTTGATGTGTCCAAACTGGGAAATATCCATCTCGACACTGCGCACACATGTGGGACGCCTCTGAAGACAGCACCTTCGTGCGACTCCCGTGTGCAGAGATGACGCTGGCTGCAGCGCTGCTGGTGAGTCTTCCCCAGCTGCCGTGCCTGGGGAGGCTGACAGCCTGTGCTGCTACAGACGCCGACGCACTGTCCACGTGGACACTCGTCTGGCTATGGATACACGTGACAGGTCTGTACGATGCTGCACGGCCACGTGAACAGCACCTCTGTCCTCTCGGGCGCTAGTTGCGTAGGACTGTCGAGATCCTGAGATCTTGCATGGCCACGACTCCGCCCGTGAGCTGCAGTCTGGTCGGGACACGACTTCGCTGCACTGTGGGACGTGGCGGCAGGCGTTGCTCATTCTTACACAAAGCACGTCACTATCAGCCACCACTTGTATACGAGCTACGAATGAAGAACGTGGTCCACAAACTGTCCCTACGTAGAGAGTGTGGACTGCGTCACTTGCAATTACTTTGTGTGGTAGCGATGGAACGCCTAACCACCTGTACGTCCAGCGGTGTTGTACAAAAAATGGTTCAAATGGCTCTGAGCACTATGGGACTTAATTTCTAAGGTCATCAGTCCCCTAGAACTTAGAACTACTTGAACCTAACTAACCTAAGGACATCACACACATCCATTCCCGAGGCAGGATTCGAACCTGCGACCGTAGCGGACTCGCGGTTCCAGACTGCAGCGCCAGAACCGCGCGGCCACTTCAGCCGGCAACAGGAGCCACACGGCGCCATCTGTGACGTTCTGTTACTCTGGGTACCACACAGATATAAGCCGGATATATGAGCGACCACGGCCAAACTTGCGGCTGGTCCCAGCGGAGGTTTGAGTCCTCCCTTGGGCATGGGTGTGTGTGTTTGTCCTTAGCATAATTTAGTTTAAGTAGTGTGTAAGCTTAGCGACTGATGACCTTAGCAGTTAAGTCCCATAAGACTTCACACACTTTTGACTTTTTTTTTTTTTTCGGATGCGGCCAATTGTACATGGGAGTGCACCAGGCAACGTGCACGTCGCGGACTGCGGCCAGCCTCTGGCCAGAAACGATACAGGATTTGGGATGGAAATCATTAAAAGAAAGGCGTTCTTCGTTGCGACGGTATCTTCTCACGAAATTTCAATCACCAACTTTCTCCTCCGAATGCGAAAATACGCTCCTGGAAATGGAAAAAAGAACACATTGACACCGGTGTGTCAGACCCACCATACTTGCTCCGGACACTGCGGGAGGGCTGTACAAGCAATGATCACACGCACGGCACAGCGGACACACCAGGAACCGCGATGTTGGCCGTCGAATAGCGCTAGCTGCGCAGCATTTGTGCACCGCCGCCGTCAGTGTCAGCCAGTTTGCGGTGGCATACGGAGCTCCATCGCAGTCTTTAACACTGGTAGCATGCCGCGACAGCGTGGACGTGAACCGTACGTGCAGTTGACGGACTTTGAGCGAGGGCGTATAGTGGGCATGCGGGAGGCCGGGTGGACGTACCGCCGAATTGCTCAACACGTGGGGCGTGAGGTCTCCTCAGTACATCGATGTTGTCGCCAGTGGTCGGCGGAAGGTGCACGTGCCCGTCGACCTGGGACCGGACCGCAGCGACGCACGGATGCACCCCAAGACCGTAGGATCCTACGCAGTGCCGTAGGGGACCGCACCGCCACTTCCCAGCAAATTAGGGACACTGTTGCTCCTGGGGTATCGGCGAGGACCATTCGCAACCGTCTCCATGAAGATGGGCTACGGTCCCGCACACCGTTATGCCGTCTTCCGCTCACGCCCCAACATCGTGCAGCCCACCTCCAGTGGTGCCGCGACAGGCGTGAATGGAGGGACGAATGGAGACGTGTCGTCTTCAGCGATGAGAGTCGCTTCTGCCTTGGTGCCAATGATGGTCGTATGCGTGTTTGGCGCCGTGCAGGTGAGCGCCACAATCAGGACTGCATACGACCGAGGCACACAGGGCCAACACCCGGCATCATGGTGTGGGGAGCGATCTCGTACACTGGACGTACACCACTGGTGATCGTCGAGGGGACACTGAATAGTGCACGGTACATCCAAACCGTCATCGAACCCATCGTTCTACCATTCCTATACCGGCAAGGGAACTTGCTGTTCCAACAGGACAATGCACGTCCGCATGTATCCCGTGCCACCCAACGTGCTCTAGAAGGTGTAAGTCAACTACCCTGGCCAGCAAGATCTCCGGATCTGTCCCCCATTGAGCATGTTTGGGACTGGATGAAGCGTCGTCTCACGCGGTCTGCACGTCCAGCACGAACGCTGGTGCAACTGAGGCGCCAGGTGGAAATGGCATGGCAAGCCGTTCCACAGGACTACATCCAGCATCTCTACGATCGTCTCCATGGGAGAATAGCAGCCTGCATTGCTGCGAAAGGTGGATATACACTGTACTAGTGCCGACATTGTGCATGCTCTGTTGCCTGTGTCTATGTGCCTGTGGTTCTGTCAGTGTGATCATGTGATGTATCTGACCCCAGGAATGTGTCAATAAAGTTTCCCCTTCCTGGGACAATGAATTCACGGTGTTCTTATTTCAATTTCCAGGAGTGTATTTTGTTGGCACTGACCTACATAGGGAGGAACGATCAGCACGATAAAATGAGGGAAATCAGAGCTCGTACAGAAAGATATAGGTGTTCGTTCTTTCCGCGCACTATACGAGATTGGAATAATAGAGAAATGTGAAGGTGGTTCGATGAACCCTCTGCCAGGCACTTGAATGTGATTTGCAGACTATCCACGTAGATGTAGATGTAAATGTAGTGTTCTCAGAATCGTTACGTCGCAATCTGTTTGTAGCGATACTGCGAAACAGTGAATGTCTGGTCGAGAGAGCATTGTACCGAAATAATACACTTCTTGCTCTGTTTCAATCAGCTGTGGTGGAGCTAGGGGGAAGCAACAGGGTGTAGCTAAAGTGCGCGTCATTTATGACGGCGGCCGAGTTTAGGTTCGTTCTGCGCATCTGACGTCACAAAACACAGTCAGCCAAGGAAGAGAGAAGGACGTTGCCAGAGCTCGACTGCAGTGCAGAGTACGGACGAGTGGCTTCAGTTTTAGAAAAGTTCAGTCATAAATAAAGTAACTGAACAAAAGCAATGTCTTGATAGCAGACTTTCTTTTATAGAAAGTTTGGAAAAAGCATTCTTTATACCAATTGCTTCATATTCTATTAATTAATTTAGCCAAACAAGCAATAAGCCCATAGCAGTAATTGTTTATTTCCTATTGTACTTCCACTGCACGTGAATAATTCATAGTCATACCAACAGTGTTTGTCTGTATTTTGCGTGATATTTTAAAGTCCTCCGGGAGATGTATTGAAAGCCGAACTGCGTTAGAATAATGGTTAACGTGTATGGATGCTAATTGAAAGGTTCTGAGTTCAAGCCTTGTTCAGTGCTTGATATTTTCTTTATTTAAAACAATATCGAAGTGTCTTACTTCACGAATTTTATTCGTTTGGATGTAATTTTGTGAAATTTCTAGTGACAGCTAAAATCGACTATACGGAAAGTATACGCTATGGACTTTTACCTCTGCAAACCTTCAAAATTTTGTGCAATGGTTTACTACATCTAATGCTGCACAATAACTGCGTTGAACTTCGAAACAAAATTAAGTCATTTATGGGGGGAAGGTATCAGTCAAGAAGATGTGTAAAAGTCAAAGTGCTCTACCATCTGAGCTACCGAAGTACGACTCACGCCCGGTACTCACAGCTTTACTTCTCCCAGTATCTCGTCTCCTACCTTCCAAACTTTACAGAAGCTCATATCAGCGCACACTCCGCTGCAGAGTGAAAATCTCATTCTGGAAACATCCCCCAGGCTGTGGCTAAGCCATGTCCCCGCAGTATCCTTTCTTTCAGGAGTGCTAGTTCTGCAGGTTTGCAGGAGAGCTTCTGTAAAGTTTGGAAGGTAGGAGACGAGATACTGGCAGAAGTAAAGTTGTGAGGACCGGGCGTGACTCGTGCTTCGGTAGCTCAGATGATAGAGCACTTGCCTGCGAAAGGCAAAGGTCCCGAGTTCGAGTCTCGGTCGGGCACACAGTTTTAATTTGCCAGGAAGTTTCATATCAGCGCACAGTCTGGATACACTGGAGAGCCAAAGAAACTGGTACACCTGCCTAATATCGCCTAGGGCCTCCTTGAGCATGCATAAGTGCCGCAACACTACGTGGAATGGACTCGACTAATGTCTGAAGCAGTGTTGGAGAGAACTGACACCATGATTCGCTCAGGACTGTCCATAAATACGTAAGAGCACGAGGTAGTGGAGATTTCTGAACAGCAGGTCGCAAGCCATCTCAGATATGCTCAATAATGTTCATGTCTGGGGATTCTGGTGGCCACCGGAAGTGTTTAAACTCAGAAGAGTGTTCCTGGAGCCACTCTATAGCAATCGTGTCATGTGTCGCATTGTCCTGCTGGAATTGCCTAAGTCCGTCGGAGTGCACAATGGACACAAATGGGTACAGGTTACCTGTCAGAGTCGTCAGGACGTATCACAGGGTCCCATATTACTCCAACTGCACACTCCCGACATCATTACAAAGCCTCCACCAGCGGTCCCCTGCTGATATGCAGGGTCTTAGATTCTTGAGGTTGTCTCTATACCCGCACACTTCCATCCACTCAATGCAATTTGAAACGAGACTCGTTCGACCAGGCAACATGTTTCCAGTCATCAACAGCCTAATGTCGGTGTTTACAGGACCAGGCCAGGCGTAAAGCTTTGTGTCGTGCAGTCATCGTGGGTACACGAGAGGGCCTTCGGCTCAGGAAGCCCACATACGAGGGCAGTTCAATAAGTAATGCAACACATTTTTTTTCTCGGCCAATTTTGGTTGAAAAAACCGGAAATTTCTTGTGGAATATTTTCAAACATTCCCGCTTCGTCTCGTATAGTTTCATTGACTTCCGACAGGTGGCAGCGCTGTACGGAGCTGTTAAAATGGCGTCTGTAACGGATGTGCGTTGCAAACAACGGGCAGTGATCGAGTTTCTTTTGGCGGAAAACCAGGGCATCTCAGATATTCATAGGCGCTTGCAGAATGTCTACGGTGATCTGGCAGTGGACAAAAGCACGGTGAGTCTTTGGGCAAAGCGTATGTAATCATCGCCGCAAGGTCAAGCAAGACTGTCTGATCTCCCGCGTGCGGGCCGGCCGTGCACAGCTGTGACTCCTGCAATGGCGGAGCGTGCGAACACACTCGTTCGAGATGATTGACGGATCACCATCAAACAACTCAGTGCTCAACGACATCTCTTTTGTTAGTGCTGTCACAATTGTTCACCAGTTGGGATATTCAAAGGTTTGCTCCCGCTGGGTCCCTCGTTGTCTAACCGAACACCATAAAGAGCAAAGGAGAACCATCTGTGCGGAATTGCTTGCTCTTCATGTAGCTGAGGGTGACAATTTCTTGTCAAAGATTGTTACAGGCGATGAAACATGGGTTCATCACTTCGAACCTGAAACAAAACGGCAATCAATGGAGTGGCGCCACACCCGCTCCCCTACCAAGAAAAAGTTTAAAGCCATACCCTCAGCTGGTAAAGTCATGGTTACAGTCTTCTGGGACGCTGAAGGGGTTATTCTGTTCGATGTCCTTCCCCATGGTCAAACGATCAACTCTGAAGTGTATTGTGCTACTCTTCAGAAATTGAAGAAACGACTTCAGCGTGTTCGTAGGCACAAAAATCTGAACGAACTTCTCCTTCTTCATGACAATGCAAGACCTCACACAAGTCTTCGCACGCGAGAGGAGCTCACAAAACTTCGGTGGACTGTTCTTCCTCATGCACCCTACAGCCCCGATCTCGCACCGTCGGATTTCCATATGTTTGGGCCAATGAAGGACGCAATCCGTGGGAGGCACTACGCGGATGATGAAGAAGTTATTGATGCAGTACGACGTTGGCTCCGACATCGACCAATGGAATGGTACCGTGCAGGCATACAGGCCCTCATTTCAAGGTGGCGTAAGGCCGTAGCATTGAATGGAGATTACGTTGAAAAATAGTGTTGTGTAGCTAAAAGATTGGGGAAGAACCTGGTGTATTTCAATGCTGAATAAAACAACCCCTGTTTCAGAAAAAAATGTGTTGCATTACTTATTGAACTGCCCTCGTAGGTGATGCTGAATGGGTCGCACGCTGACACTTGTTGATGGCCCAGCATTGAAATCTGCAGCAATTTGCGGAGGGGTTACACTTCTGTCACGATGAACGATCCTCTTCAGTCGTCGTTGTTCCCGTTCTTGCAGGATCTTTTTCTGGCTGCAACGATATCGGAAATTTAATGTTTTACCGGATTCCTGACATTCACGGTGCACTCTTGAAATGATCATACGGGAAAATCCTCACTTGATTGCTGCCTCGGAGATGCTGTGTCCCATCGCCCGTGCGCCGACTGTAACAGCAGGTTAAGACTTACTTAAATCTTGATAACCTGCCATTGTAGCAGCAGTAACCGATCTAACATCTGTGCCAGACCCTTGTTGTCTTATATAGGCGTTGCTGGCCGCAGCTCCATATTCTGCCTGTTTACGTATCTCTGTATTTGAATACGCATGTCTACCAGTTTCTTTGGCAGTTCAGTGTATTGTTGATGACTAAAGTCTGTGTTACGTGTACCTGTTGTGTTTATTAAATTCGCGGAGAAATGCTAGGAATTAATGCAGCAACCTAATATTACTGCCTTGATACGTATGTATACAGAGTTTTCCGCTGTCCCCCTGAGTTGAGTGTCCCCTGTACACGACGACATCCTCTGACAACGCAGCTGATGCTCTTTAGTGAAACGTTGACGTATGCTGAGAATAGTAGCGCCCTACTGAACCTTGTTTCTGAGCAACTTACAGGTCTTTAGTTTCCACTGAAACGTTGCCACTGTGTTGTATCAGTGAAAAATTCTCTGATGCGAGAACGTGTCTGACAAGATAAGCTGTAATATTGTCTTGTAATAACCTGTACGCACTGATGTTCGGTATGGAAAGCCTGTTTGTAATGTGAGAAAACTACGAGGTGCTACCCAAAATTTTCGGGACTGGTGCTGCCACCTGTTGAAAACATTACCTTTGGACTAATGGCCATCATAACCCTCAAAGTAGTTCCCATCCACACGTACACACCAGTCCCAGAGCTTACCCCACTGTCAGATGTGTTCTGGAAGTCCTGTCCTTTAGGGTGTTTATCTCCACCAGCGATGCTTCTTGAACCCTCTCTAGAGTGTCGAACCAACGGCCTTTCAACTTAAGTTTCAGGTTTGGGAATAGCGCGAAGTTGTAAGGTGCCAAATCTGGCGAGTACGGTGGGTGGGGTACAACCGCTGTGTTGTTTTTTGCCAAAAAGGTCCTGGCGAGCAAGGACGTGTGACAGGATGCGTTGTCGTGAGACAGCAGCCAGTTGCCTTGATGCCAAAGTTCGGGCCGTCGTCGCCGAGCGTTTTCACGGAGCCGTCGCAAAACGTCACACTAGTAAGCGGAATTCACTGTTTGGTTGGGTGGGACGAATTCTTTGCGCACAAGTCCCTTGGTATCGAAGAAAACGATGATAATGCTCTTCACTTTGCTCTTCACCTGTCTCGTTTTTTTGTGTCTTGGAGAGCACTGGCCAGTGTGGACGAACGGTTCTAGGCGCTTCAGTCCGGAACCGCGCGGCTGCTACGGTCGCAGGTTCGAATCCTTCCTCGGGCACGGATGTGTGTGATGTCCTTAGGTTAGTTAGGTTTAAGTAGTTCTTTCTAGGGGACTGATGACCTCATGTGGTCGTGCATTATCCTGCTGAAATGCAGGGTTTCGCAGGGATCGAATGAAGGGTAGAGCCACGGGTTGTAACTCATCTTAAATGTAACGTCCACTGTTCAAAGTGCCGTCAATGCGAACAAGAGGTGACCGAGACGTGTAACCAATGGCACCCCATACCATCACACCGGGTGATACGCCAGTATGGCGATGACGACGAATACACGCTTCCAATGTGCGTTCACCGTGATGTCGCCAAACATGGGTGCGACCATCGTGATGCTGTAGACAGAACCTGAATTCATCCGAAAAACAACACGTAACCGCAGCCCCGTCTCCGAGCTGATAGTCCGTGCTGCTGCAAACGTCGTCGAACTGTTCGTGTAGATGGTTGTCGTCTTGCAAACGTTGACTCAGGGATCGAGACGTGTCTGCACGATGCGTTACAGCTGTGCGGATAAGATGCCTGTCATGTCGACTGCTAGTGATACGAGGCCGTTGGGATCCAGCACGGCGTTCCGTATTACCCTCCTCAACCCACCGATTCCATATTCTGCTAACAGTCACTGGATCTTGACCAACGCGAGCAACAATGTCGCGATACGATAAACCGCAATCGCGATAGGCTACAATTCGACCTTTATCAAAGTCGGAAACATGATGGTACGCAATTCTCCTCCTTACACGAGGCATCACAACAACGTTTCACCAGGCAACGCCGGTCAACTGCTGTTTGTGTTTGAGAAATCGGTTGGAAACTTTCCTCATGTCACCACGTTGTAGGTGTCGCCACCGGCGCCAACCTTGTGTGACTGCTCTGAAAAGCTAATCATTTGTATATCACAGCATCTTCTTCCTGTCGGTTAAATTTCGCGTCTGTAGCACGTCCACTTCGTGGTGTAGCAATTTTAATGGCCAGTAGTGTAATCTTGACCCGTGGTCTAGGGGTAGCGTCTTTGATTCATAAATTTTAATAAATAATCAGCATTGGCGGCCGAAGACTTCCGGCATAAGAAGTCAGCCTCATTCTGCCAACGGCCTTGTCAAAGAGGGCGGAGGAGCGGATAGAGGTTCAGGGCACTCTCTTGTTCTAGGGGTGCGAAATTGCCCCTAAAGGCGGAAGAATCAGCAATGATCAACGACATGAGGATGCAGAAGGCAATGGAAACCACTGCATTAAAGACACGTAACGTGTATCCACAGGACATGTGGCCTGTAATTGAAGAAGTGTCATGATGATCTCTCCATTGGCAAAAGATTCCAGAATAGTCCCCCATTCAGATCTCCGGGAGGGGCCTGCCTGAGAAAAAGATTGAATAATCAACGAAAGGATAACGTTCTACGAGTCGGGGCGTGGAATGTCAGAAGCTTGAACGTGGTAGGGAAACTAGAAAATCTGAAAAGGGAAATGCAAAGGCTCAATCTAGATATAGTAGGGGTCAGTGAAGTGAAGTGGGAGGAAGACAAGGATTTCTGGTCAGATGAGTATCGGGTAATATCAACAGCAGCAGAAAATGGTATAACAGGTGTAGGATTCGTTATGAATAGGAAGTTAGGGCAGAGGGTGTGTTACTGTGAACAGTTCAGTGACCGGGTTGTTCTAATCAGAATCGACAGCAGACCAACACCGACAACGATAGTTCAGGTATACATGCCGACGTCGCAAGCTGAAGATGAACAGATAGAGAAAATGTATGAGGATATTGAAAGGGTAATGCAGTATGTAAAGGGGGACGAAAATCTAATAGTCATGGGCGACTGGAATGCAGTTGTAGGGGAAGGAGTAGAAGAAAAGGTTATAGGAGAATATGGGCTTGGGACAAGGAACGAAAGAGGAGAAAGACTAATTGAGTTCTGTAACAAGTTTCAGCTAGTAATAGCGAATACTCTGTTCAAGAATCACAAGAGGAGGAGGTATACTCTGGAAAAGGCCGGGAGATACGGGAAGATTTCAATTAGATTACATCATGGTCAGACAGAGATTCCGAAATCAGATACCGGATTGTAAGGCGCACCCAGGAGCAGATATAGACTCAGATCACAATATAGTAGTGATGAAGAGTAGGCTGAAGTTCAAGACATTAGTCAGGAAGAATCAATACGCAAAGAAGTAGGATACGGAAGTACTAAGGAATGACGAGATACGTTTGAAGTTCTCTAACGCTATAGATACAGCAATAAGGAATACCGCAGTAGGCAGTACAGTTGAAGAGGAATGGACGTCTCTAAAAAGGGCCATCACAGAAGTTGGGAAGGAAAACATAGGTACAAAGAAGGTAGCTGCGAAGAAACCATGGGTAACAGAAGAAATACTTCAGTTGATTGATGAAAGGAAGAAGTATAAACATGTTCCGAGAAAACCAGGAATACAGAAATACGCTGAGGAATGAAATTAATAGGAAGTGCAGGGAAGCTAAGACGAAATGCCTGCAGGAAAAATGTGAAGACATCGAAAAAGATGTGATTGTCGGAAGGACAGACTCAGCATACAGGAAAGTCAAAACAATCTTTGGTGACATTAAAAGCAACGGTGGTAACATTAAGAGTGCAACGCGAATTCCACTGTTAAATGCAGAGGAGAGAGCAGATAGGTGGAAAGAATACATTGAAAGCCTCTATGAGGGTGAAGATTTGTCTGATGTGATAGAAGAAGAAACAGGAGTCGATTTAGAAGAGATAGGGGATCCAGTATTAGAATCGGAATTTAAAAGAGCTTTGGAGGACTTACGGTCAAATAAGGCAGAAGGGATAGATAATATTCCATCAGAATTTCTAAAATCATTGGGGGAAGTGGCAACAAAACGACTATTCACGTTGGTGTGTAGAATATATGAGTCTGGCGACATACCATCTGACTTTCGGAAAAACATCATCCACACAATTCCGAAGACGGCAAGAGCTGACAAGTGCGAGAATTATCGCACAATCAGCTTAACAGCTCATGCATCGAAGCTGCTTACAAGAATAGTATACAGAAGAATGGAAAAGAAAATTGAGAATGCGCTAGGTGACGATCAGTTTGGCTTTAGGAAAAGTAAAGGGACGAGAGAGGCAATTCTGACGTTACGGCTAATAATGGAAGCAAGGCTAAAGAAAAATCAAGACACTTTCATAGGATTTGTCGACCTGGAAAAAGCGTTCGACAATCTAAAATGGTGCAAGCTGTTCGAGATTCTGAAAAAAGTAGGGGTAAGCTATAGGGAGAGATGGGTCATATACAATATGTACAACAACCAAGAGGGAATAATAAGAGTGGACGATCAAGAACGAAGTGTTCGTATTAATAAGGGTGTAAGACAAGGCTGTAGCCTTTCGCCCCTAGTCTTCAATCTGTACATCGAGGAAGCAATGATGGAAATAAAAGAAAGGTTCAGGAGTGGAATTAAAATACAAGGTGAAAGGATATCAATGATACGATTCGCTGATGACATTGCTATCCTGAGTGAAAGTGAAGAAGAATTAAATGATCTGCTGAACGGAATGAACAGTCTAACGAGTACACAGTATGGTTTGAGAGTAAATCGGAGAAAGACGAAGGTAATGAGAAGTAGTAGAAATGAGAGCAGCGAGAAACTTAACATCAGGATTGATGGTCACGAAGTCAATGAAGTTAAGGAATTCTGCTACCTAGGCAGTAAAATAACCAATGACGGACGGAGCAAGGAGGACATCAAAAGCAGACTTGTTATGGCAAAGAAGGCATTTCTGGCCAAGAGAAGTCTACTAATGTCAAATACCGGCCTTAATTTGAGGAAGAAATTTCTGAGGATGTACGCCTGGAGTACAGCATTGTATGGTAGTGAAACATGGACTGTGGGAAAACCGGAACAGAAGAGAATAGAAGCATTTGAGATGTGGTGCTATAGACGAATGTTGAAAATTAGGTGGACTGATAAGGTAAGGAATGAGGAGGTTCTACGCAGAATCGGAGAAGAAAGGAATATGTGGAAAACTCTGATAAAGAGAAGGGACAGGATGATAGGACATGTGCTAAGACATGAGGGAATGACTTCCATGGTACTAGAGGGAGCTGTAGAGGGCAAAAACTGTAGAGGAAGACAGAGATTGGAATACGTCAAGCAAATAATTGAGGACGTAGGTTGCAAGTGCTACTCTGAGATGAAGAGGTTAGCACAGGAAAGGACTTCGTGGCGGGCCGCATCAAACCAGTCAGTAGACTGATGACCAAAACAAAAAAAAAGTGTAATTTACTGTGTTTACCTTTAAGGTCTTTGTTATAAAGCAATTCAAATTTCTAACTGTCTATCCGTCAGTCAGAGCCGACGGACACCTTTAATTTTCAGGAATGCGAAATGTCGGAATGCCTTCAGTATCCCTTTGCAGCTTGGCGCTTTGTGAGTGAACACTCGAAGCGTCGCTGAATGTGAACGCCAGTCACCAGAATGAAACCTGGTAGGTAGGTGATGAGGCACCGGTGCACGTAAAGCTGCGGGAACGAGCCGTGCGATGTGCTTGAATACCTAGGTTGAAAGAGCGGTTTCCCGCGAAAGACAAAGTCCTAGGTTTGAACCCCAGTCCGGGGCACACTTTTAATGCGGTACGAAGTTTCGAGCTCAGTTATTCAGTTCTGACGGCGTCTGTACAACTGGTCTCATTGGAATCCGAAAGTCAAGACGAATTCGGTTTGACATTTGACGAAAAACATAGAACAGGCGACACATTTTCAGTAAACAACGTAACAATCTTCTACGTTAAATTCAATTTTTCCATAATTTATAGATGCACTGTTGGAGCGTTACGCTTTAAACTTTTTTTTAAAATGTCTACGTTCGTATTTGAGATGTAACACTTTTAAGTTTGGGTCTCCAAAAGCCTTTGAGGAGAGTATTCCGAACATCAAATTCCAGAACCTGTAATGTTTCCGCATGTTTGTGGGTTTTGTTCCAAAATCAGAGACACCCGTTAATCTGTATCAGAGTCCAAGTCATTACAAACAGTACACAAGCCACACTTCTTCACAGACTGATTGTCACAGCCTTCGTGAAACCAGTTCTGGCAACTTACACACTGGTACCACTCCACTTGCCTTACTCTTGGATCGCAGTAATCTTCTCCACAGTCTTTGCAGGTAGAAGATGGACACATTTACGTTTCTTGGGATTCACTGTTACTCCACTGCACTCAGGCTGTAGCTCCTTGTTTTTGCTGTGTCTACTTATTCTTCGAACAGGTTCCGACGTACTTGCTTGTTCATTCCTACTGCTGTCTGTGTTCATTGTGGAATTATTTCCGTCTTCGTTGGAACAGATGAGCTTCCGAGTGCTCAAAACTGCCGACGAATTCATCGGTTGTCCTTTTCCTCTGGCTATTAGGAGTTGACACCAGGTCATGAAAAGAAACATTGTGAATGTCGTTGCTCTCCAGGTCATTTTGAGATGTGCTTGCAGAACCTTGTTCGAGAGGAACTGGATTATCTGAGACAGTGTTTGGTGCCAAAAGCTTCCTTTGGTATGGCTTCCGGATTAAAAGGGTGAATTCCGGTTGCCTTAAAACCGGAAATAGCGTTGATTGGGACTGCCGTCTTCAACCAAGCCTCTGTAAATATTGTAGGAAGAATAGATCTTCGACACAGGGCGTCCAGGGTATCGCCGTCTAAAGTTGTCTCCAGCATTGTTGCAATAAACTTTGAGTGCTCGGAATAAAGTTTTATATAGGGGTTGCAGCTCATGAGAACAATGAGCAGGCAGACAGAGAATTTCGACGTTGGATCTTTCCGCTATATTAAAGACTGTGGCTTTTGTGTCCATCCAGAATGAGCAGTGCTTTTCCTGGCACTCTGTGGCGCTTAAAATGTTCCATGAATCTGCAGAATAAATCGACAGTGATGTAGCCTTTAGGTGTCATTTCAAATATCGAGCCTGGTGGCAACCCATCACCCCAAATATTCTTTCTGTTCTTTCCCTTGTATAGAATCATGGGGGGGGGGGGGGGGGATGAAATTTGTTCCAGTGGCATTGACACAGGCCAAGACTGTCGCAGTTTCTCCCTTTTCCCCGTGTGTTGCCACGTGAACACTCTTTGAACCTTTGAAAGCTAAAATTTCCTCCTGTGGATTAAGAGTGAGTTGCAATCCTGTTTCATCCACATTGTAAATCAGCAGTGGGGTAGATGAAAGATTCATGGCATCATAAACTTTTCCCAGAAGATCATAAAACTGGGATACTCTTTCAGCGTTAAAACGCATGAATGTTCCATAATTCAAACTTCCTCCATTTCAGGGTGGCGTGCACGAAATCCTTGAACCCAAAATTTCCGTGCACGGTCATTTCTAAACATGTTTGGGATATTTCTCTTTGCACGATATTTAAATACCATCGCCTGTAGTTTTTCTTTTGTAATCCCAAATCCCACAGACTGGAGTCTGGTGATGTGGGTAACAAGTTCATTTCCTGGATCCACTGAAACATCTTAGTTGGTGATCTGCTACCAGCACGTTTTACGTGGCCTTCAAGAGTTTTCCTCGGAATCCCATAGAATTTAGCGGCAGCATACGCAGATTGTCCATTGCGAACAGCTGTAACAGCACTTTTTAAACCCTCTTCCTTCCATTTACCGTATAGACCCTTCGATTGTCTAACCATATCACGTGGAAAGTCAATAGAGAACGCCAATTTATCTATTTTTAAACAGGGTAACAGAATATGATTTGCATCAACTTCTAATTTCCCACAAAATTATTGTCAACATTAAAATTGATGAATATTAATAAACATTAATTAAGTGGTCAATTAAAGGAAAAATTCTCAAAATATAACGTAAGGTAGCTCTTCTAGAATAGTCTCTTTTATTGTTCACGAGTCTAGTCTAACAAATGTTGATGAAATGCGTCAGACGAGAACGGGGAGGGAAATTCGCCACACCAATGGCGAAATTCCCTCCAGAAGCATGCTTTATTACACAATAATATATCACAGCATTGTTAAGTAATTTAAAATTAATTCTTTGTCGTTTCACTCGCTGCACGTATTTATACACTTTACCAGTCAACATAATAATTTATTTACACATAAAGTAGCGGAAACGGATCTCAAATGGTGGAGATGGAAAAAATGTCCCCTGTCTCAGTATTAGTCTTCTCAGGAAATGTGTTCCACTACTAATTGTGAGGACAATACGTAATTTTCCGTGCTACCACCAGATGGCAACATAGATTGGGCATGTTTAGAGAGCCTGTATAGAGAGAGAGAGAGAGAGAGAGAGAGAGAGAGAGAGAGAGAGTGGCCATAGGTGAAGTTGCCTGTGATTGGTTGATTAGCTTTGGCGCCATTTTTCTGCAAAAATTCTCTCGCGCTTCCTATGTTCGCCGTGCTTTTGAGTTGAATTGAGGACTTTTCGAAACGATAAAAAGGTATTTGAATTATTGAGAGACTTGTTATGCGTTGTGCATGCATGTTCGATTTAGTTGTATATCGTTTTTAGTACGTAATTAGCGTTTGCGATCTTAAATACGAGTTGAAATAATGAAGTGTTTTGTGATGAAGTGGGTAGGCCTACATGTTTGAAGTAAACACGTTAGTAAATGTACAGTATTGTAGGCCTACATGTTTGAAGTAAACACGTTAGTAAATGTACAGTTTTATTTTTGACATCTGGAATTCGTTCTGCAGACGTTCGTAAACGATGCCAGGTTGTGCTGCATTTGGTTGTTCCAATAGAGGCGAAGATGGATTTCGCATGTTAGGCATTATTTTGGTTTCAGTATCATTGCCTGACTGTTGACGCAGGCAAGTTGTAGGCACGTTTTCCGCTGTTGTCGTGGTTGCTGAAACATTATTCGAAGTAAATAATTGTAGGTACTCTCGAAGACAGTTTTTAATAGGCCTACTTACTGTGGGGTAGAAGGTATACGATAGTTTTCTTGTTACATTTGTTCGTTATTACACTAGCCTACATTTAACATTACCCGATTTTGTTATCATTTTCGTTTGTTATCTACTAGAGGTATTCAGTAAAGGCGTAAGCAGTTGTTTACTTGTGGCAAGCAAAAAGTTTGAAGACGTGACAACAAGTACTAATACGTCTCACACTTTTTGCATGTCACAATAAACAACTGCTTACGACTTTCTTTCATCTGACGCAATACAGGTACGTTAAATCTTTAGCGTTATGCACTTTCGATACAAAACAAATGATATGCACTATACTTTTATTTACGTTAATTTTATTGCAATATGTCTAGTAAACGAACTTTAAAGGAGATAAATGCAAGTAACGAATAATTTTTACAGCCACTGTCTCAAATTTTCCTTTGCTGTACGTACTAGGCTACTATGAGTATGTTATAGCTGCAAAGAAAGGCATTTAACGAATGATTTCGCCATATCGTCTTGTGCTTTTGATTCGGTGAGTGTGTACTCCACTACTCCACTACTGGCCATTCAAAAGTCCCGCCCGCATTTTGGCAGAAAAATGGCCGCCGTATCGTCCGATTGGCCACTCTCTCCCTATACACGCTCTCTAGGCATACTTTGAATCAGTTTTTGTCATGATCGTCAACAGATGGCAGTGAGTGCTAACAGATCTGTCGCAATAGAAAGGCAAATACGGAGAACTTGCCTCCCTGGCGAACATCCCTCCTTTTATGTCCGCCTTGCTTCGGCCATCAAGTGTTATTTTGCTTCCAAGGTAGCAGAATACCTTCACTTCGTCTTCTTCTTGGTCTCCTATTACGATGTTACAAATGGTTCAAATGGCTCTGAGCACTATGGGACTTAACATCTGAGGTCATCAGTCCCCTAGAACTTAGAACTACTTAAACCTAACTAACCTAAGGACGTCACACACATCCATGCCCGAGGCAGGATTCGAACCTGCGACCGTAGCGGTCGCGCGGTTCCAGACTTACGATGCTACATTTACCATTCATTTCATTTCTGTTATCCTCGTTACTTTCGTCTTTCTTTGGTTTACTCTCAGTCAGTAGTGTCCGATCACTAGCCAAGTTATTGTATTCACCAGTTCCTGCAGCGTTTCTTTGCATTGCCCGAAGCTAGTGACGTCATAAGCGAAATTTATCATCGACTTCCTTACATGAAGTCCAGAATCTTTCTTTTATTTCCACCACTGTCTCTTCGGTGTATAGATTTAGCAGTAGAGGCGGAAGACTACATCTCTGCCTCATACCATTTCTGATCCGAGCACTTCCTTCTTAGTATTCCGTTCGTATTGTTCCCTCTTTTTTATTTCCCATACTATACACTGAAGCGCCAAAGAAACTAGTATAGGCATGCGTATTCAAATAGAGAGATACTTAAACAGGCAGACTACGGCACTGCGGTCGGGAAAGCCTTTATGAGACAACAAGTGTCTGGCGCAGTTGTTAGATCGGTTACAGCTGCTACTATGGCACGTTATCAAGATTTAAAAAGCGTGTGAACTGGCAAAAGAAAAGAAATAATGATTCATTAGCAAAGCAAAGCAGTTCATCATCATCACTGTTGGAAAATGTGAATCCACTTATTACTGATTTGCCGAACGAACTTACACCAAATGAAAACAGTGCTTCTCATAAAAAACTAAGAGATTTGGAAGAGAAATATAATTTACTTGATAGAGGGAATGAAGTTTTTGAACTCATTGATACGAATATATTGTGTGAAGCTCTTGAAAACAGTTTGTGCTGCAAAAAATGTCATGGAAACGTTTCTCTGAAAGTAGAATCCCATGTTGGCCTGGCTGCCCAGTTTAATTTAATATGCAGTGTTTGTAAATACAGCTGTAAGTTTCCAAGTTCGGTTTCAGTAACTGTAAATAATGGATACAAGAAAACTGAACTTTATAGTGTAAATATTAGGTTAGTTTATGGATTGCGAGCAATTGGTAAGGGCAAAGCAGCTGGTGATATGCTATGTGGTGTTCTAAATCTTCCAAGTGCACCTTCAAAGTTTGAAGCTTACAATTATGTACTAGGATCTGCAGTTGAAGATGTAGCACAGAAGTCAATGCAGGTTGCTGTGGAAGAAGCAGTGGAAGAAAATGACGGCAGTCGTGACCTCACAGTGGCGTTTGATGGCACGTGGCAGAAAAGGGGCCACACCTCCAACAATGGTGTTGTAACAGCAACTAGTGTTGATACTGGCAAGGTTATTGATGTTGCAATAATGTCTAAATACTGTAGGTGCACAGGCAGGCTGAAAAATGAACACAGTGATGACTGTATTGCTAATTATTATGGTAGTAGTGGTGGCATAGAGGTTGCTGGGGTGAAGAAAATTTTTCATCGCTCTTCACAGTGGTATAATGTTCGCTATGTCAAATATCTGGGAGATGGTGACTCTAAAGCATTCAAAGAAGTTTTGGAAAGCAAACCATATGGGAACAGTGTGAATATAAGCAAACTTGAATGTATAGGACATGTGCAGAAGAGAATGGGTGCCAGGCTGAGAAGGTTAAAATCAGTTATGAAAGGGAAAAAACTAGATGATGGGAAAACCTTGGATGGCAGAGGAAGATTGACTGATTCCATAATAGACCACATTCAGAACTGCTATGGCCTTGCAATCAGGCAAAATACAGGCAATCTTGAAGAAATGAGGAGAGCTATATGGGCTTTATATTTCCACACCGCATCCACGGATGAGCATCCACAACATGGTTTGTGCCCCAAAGGTGAAAACAGCTGGTGTAAATACAATAGGGGACTAACAACAGGAGAGAAATACATTCACCACCACAGTCTACCATCAGCCATCATGGCAGAAATAAAGCCCATTTTCAGAGATCTGGCTGACAGAAGTCTTCTGATGAAATGTCTTCACGGAAAAACGCAGAACCCCAACGAGTGCTTGAATAGTGTGATATGGCATCGTCTCCCAAAAACAGTGTTTGTCGGAATTAATACACTACATTTTGGTGTGTATGATGCTGTGGCAACCTTCAATCTTGGAAATATAACTAAATGCCAGGTCCTTCAAATGTTGGGTATGTGTGTTGGTTCCCGTACGGTACGTGCTATGTTCTTTTTAGATCAGCACAGACTAAGGCATGCTGATAATATAATCAAGACATTAGTGAAAAAAGCAAGACAGGTGCAGAGGGGTGCCAAAAGAAGACTTGAAGATGATTATGAAGACTGTGAAGGGGGTATTAGCTACGGATCAGGAATGTTTTAATCTTCTTTCTCCGTTTCCCGTAAGTTTACTTTTTACTTCATCTAGGAACATTATCTCAGGTACTGGTCAACCTAGAAGTCTGAAATTTTTGTGACGTAGTGACATAGGTCCCTATTACATACTGAAACAACGATTTTTTAATTACTTGATTTACAAAAGACTTAGGGGTGATAGTCTAGTAAAAAGCGATGGAAAAAATTTACTTAAAAATAAATGTACAATATCTCTGTAAGAAAATACTTTGACAATAAACTGTTGTTTCAGTATTGTTGTAACATATGAATGCACATACAGTAAAATTTTTACCTCTCTGTCTCCAGTAGTTTGTGAGAAAATGTTCCCTATAGTAGGCATATATTAACATTGCGGGGATAGGTGATTCCGTATCCCCTTAAGTGACTTTCAACGTTGTCTTATAAACGAATTTTTCCATACGATAGTTTCATCACCGCACCGTAAATATCAGGAATCCGATAAAACATCGAATCTCCGACACCGCTGCGGCTAGAAAAAGATACTGCAAGAACGGCACCAACGGTGACTGAAGAGAATCGTTCAGCGTGACAGAAATGCAACCTTTCCACAAATAGCTGGAGATTTCAATGCTGGACCATTAATAAGTGTCAGAGTGGGAATCATTCGACGAAACATCATGGATGTGGGCTTTCGGAGCCGAAGGCGCACTCATGTACCCTTGACGACTGCACGACACAAAGCTTTACGCCTCGACTGGGGCCGTCAACACTGACATTGGACAGTTGATGACTGGTAACATGTTGCCTAGTCGGACGAGTCTCATTTCAAATTGTATCGAGCGGATGGACGTTTACAGGTATGGAGACAGCCTCACGAATCCATGGACCCTGCATGTCAGCAGGGACTGTTAAAGCTGGTAGAGACTGTAATGGTGTGGGGCATGTGCTGTTGGAGTGATATGGGTCCCCTGATGCGTCTAGATACGACTCTGACGGCTCACACTTACGCAAGAATCCTGTCTGATCACCTGCATCCATTCAAGTCCACTGTGCATTCCGACGGACTCGGGCAATTCCAGCAGGATAATGCAATACTGCAAACGTCCAGAATTGCTGCAGAGTACTCCAGGAACACTCTTCCGAGTTTAAACACCTCCGCTGGCCACCAAAGTCCCCACACATGAACATTATAGAGCATATCTGGGATGCCTTGCAACGTGGTGGTCAGGAGAGAACTCCACCCCCTCATACTCTTTCGGATTTATGGACAGCCCTGCGGGATTCATGGTGTCAGTTCTCTCCAGCACTACTTCAAACATTATTCGAGTCCGTACCACGTCTTTTTGAGGCACTTCTGCATGCTTGCGGGGGCTCTACATGATATTAGGCAGGTGTACCAGTTTCTTTGGCTGTTCAGTGTAAATAAATAAGCTTATTACTGCCAGAAATAAAAGTGGTTACTTGGCAACATTTATTAAATATGATCACTTTTTCCTGTATCAATCCCCCCCCCCCCTCTCTCCCTCTGTGTGTGTGTGTATTTCTCTCTCTTTCTCTCTTTCTCTCTCTTCAGTGACTTAATTCATTTTATTTCCTTAGTTGAACGGTTCCTGCGTTTCGTTTGAATTTTATTTTCTTTAAAACTGCGCCTCGTTTAGCGCTTTCAAACGCCTTTATTACACGTAAAAACATAGACCAACCGCCGTCTGAAATGCAAAGAATTTGTAGCGTCCACAAGGCGCAGGTAATGATTTCCATCTATGTTTATTTCTCACTTTCTAGAAGGAAAAGATTGTAACTGGTCCGTACTTCAGATATTTGCTGTGTGAATCGATAACGGTAATGGGAACCACTTGGCTTTTGACTTGTTTATACAGACTTGTTTATACAATGGGACTCTACAAACCGCTTCAAAACACTTAACCGATAAGAAACCAAACTGCGCAGTTCATTTGCAGTTTTTCAGGCACTAAGAGGTTTCAAATGATCCGGACGTTGGCGGACATAATTTGATGGCCTTCCACTTCTCTCTGGCAATTCCAACGGAATGGCAGAGCCACTTCTGCCTCAATATAGCAGAATTTCGTTTCCGTGCTGTGATATTCGCTATTTTTTGACTTCATTAAAACAGCAAATACGAGTAGTTAATACTTTCAGCCAGAAGGCAAATATTTGTTTATAAATAAGGATTAATGTACAATGAGGCGGCGCATAGCGACGGTGGAATTTTCTAAATAATGTAATTCGTCGTCTTTGGGCGGCAATATAAACAGAAAAATACGGATAGATATGCGATCCTTCACTATTTTGTTCGCTGGAGAACAAATGAAGCCTTGAGCGTAAAAGACTTGTACTGTTTTTCTCAAGTAAGACGGACGCAGATTTGTGGCAGTCTGATCTAATTTTTACTAAATGTACAAAAACGTGTTATGTCTAAGTTTGAGTGAAGTGTAAAGAACTGTTATAACTTACCGTGACGACGCACGAGCGACTCAAAGAAGACAATGGCTATATAAAAGAGCGCTCAATGGACATGATACGGACATAAAAATCTACCGTCATTGTAGTACTAAGCATAAGGTACGATATATGTTTTAGTTATAGTAAATATTTGTTCTGGGAATTCTGAATCATTTAGCAGTACTCATTCCTATCACCTCCTCAGTATTATTTTCATTTTAATTATGCATTTTGCTAATATTACAGACACCAAGATCAGCAGTCCAATGTGCGTGTTACATTGATAAAAAGAAAACTGTTTTATCGTCTCCTTGCATCAGTTTTTAAATTTAATTTCCCTTTTGTGTGGTGTTACAGTTGTTTTGCGCCCTTAAGAACTATCTGGTCCCTTAGGAAATTGTTTTCTCATAACAATAACTTCACAACCGGGTATGATCGTATCTACGATCATGAAGAAATTAGAAAGACGATAACGCAATTTCTTAATCAATAGCACGCTAGTTGTGACTGCCTCAAGCCACGCGAAACTGCAAGTAAAAAACTATTCACAGCTCATAATGCAATATTTTATGACAATGGTCAAACCATGATTCTTACGCCAATTGTGATTGATAAAACAGTAAGCTAAATCTCAATTTCCAGCTTTCCATTGAATAACAACATCACTTTTATTTTGTAACGTCACAGTGCCTGTTACTAAGAAGGGCGTTGTGCTTTTCATCAGACAAAGTGCCTCTTATTTTACTTACAATTCAGTATTCTTGCACTATTGCAGGTCTGTATGTGCTTCAGTCATGGTACTCGGCTGTATGAGTACTGGTAATATATGGGCGGATCTGTTCATTGACTACAATAACGATTTCCGCATGAAGGAAAAAGGAAACAAAAATTACAAAAAATGGCGCACGATGTGTTTTCGTAGACGGACTGTCGTGCATTCACGTAACATTGATGTTCTAATTATTCGTACCGACTGCGTTCACTGACCGCATATGTTCGTAATAAATACTCGTACAACTACGTACAATAACTGTCTTCCAATATTTAGCACCTGTTTGCACTCGCCTGACAATAAACTCTAAATTTTTCCTTTCAGTCTCGGATGAGGCTTCAATGCAGAAACGTAAAGGCTACTGAAAAACGTTTGCAGAAGATACACCATGTGATCAAAAGTATCCGGACACCCCCCAAAACATACGTTTTTCATATTAGGTGCATTGCGCTGCCAGGTACTCCATATCAGCGATCTCAGTAGTCATCAGACGTCGTGAGAGAGCAGAATGGGGCGCTCTGCGGAACTCGCGGACTTCGAACGCGGTCAGGTGATTGGGTGTCACTTGCGTCATACGTCTGTACGCGAGATTTCCACACTCCTAAACATCCCTAGGTCCACTATTTCCCATGTGGTAGTGAAGTGGAAACGTGAAGGGACACACACAGCACAAAAGCGTACAGACCGACCTCTTCTGCTGACTGACAGAGACCGCCAACGGTTGAAGAGGATCGTAATGTGTAATAGGCAGACGTCTATCCAGACCATCACACAGGAATTCCAAACTGCATCAGGGTCCACTGCAAGTACTATGACAGTTAGGCGGGGGGTGAGACCACTTGGATTTCATTGTCGAGCGGCTGCTTGTAAGCCACACATCACGCCGGTAAATGACAAACGACGCCTCGCTTGGTGTAAGGAGCGTAAACATTATACGATTGAACGGTGGAGAAACATTGTGTGGAATGAAGTATCACGGTACACAATGTGGCGATCCGATGGCAGGGTGTGGGTGTGGCGAATGCCGGGTAAACGTCATCTGCCAGCGTGTGTAGTGCGAACAATAAAATCTGTAGCCGGTGGTGTTACAGTGTCGTCGTGTTTTTCATGCAGGGGCCTTACACCCCTTGTTGTTTTGCGTGGCACTATCAGAGCACAGGCTTACACTGACGTTTTGAGCACCTTCTTGTTTCCCACGCAATTCGGGGAAGGCGATTGCGTCTTTGAACACGATCGAGAACATGTTCTTAATGCATGGTCTGTGGCGGAGTGGTTGCACGATAATAACATCGTTGTAATGGACTGGCCTGCACAGAGTCCTGTCCTGAATCCTATAGAACACCTTTGCGATGTCTTGGACGCCAACTTTTTTGCCAAGCCTCACCGACCGACATCGACACTTCTGGTAAGTGCTGCACCCCGTGAAGAATGGGCTGCCAGTCTTCACGAAACCTTCCAGCACCAGACTGAACGTATACCTGCGTGACTGGAAGCTGTCATCAAGGCTGAGGGTGGGCCGGCACCATACGGAGTTCCAGCATTACCGATGGAGGGCGCCACGAACTTGTAAGTCATTTTCAACCAAGTGTCCGGATACTTTTGATCACATAGCGTATTTCGTTGTTAAGTGCACTTGTGACGATAAAGCGATCTTTTTAGAGGGGAGACAAGCACGGCCGTTAGTGTAGGACTTACGCTGCGCTAAAGACGAGGGGTCTCACTGGATAAGTGCAAGGGTGTGAATGCAAGGGTCTGCAGTTCCGTCCCGAGACGGTCGTAACATCTTTTCTCTCTCGCTTGTCATTCCTTTCACCTCTTCAGTGTTTTGTTAATGTGGGGAAGACAGGACCCTCCGCCTGTAGCTGTATATCTGGGAGAGTGGCGGCAGAAGGCGAGGCCGCCGCACCGTGGTAGGGCCAGCACCCCCAGATTTAGTTATAAGTTGGCACAGTGGATAGGCCTTGAAAAACTGAACACAGATCAGTCGAGAAAACAGGAAGAAGTTGTGTGGAACTGTGAAAAAAATAAGCAAAATATACAAACTGAGTAGTACATGCGCAAGATATGCAACATCAAGGATAGTGTGAGCTCAGGAGCGCCGTGGTCCCGTGGTTAGCGTGAGCAGCTGCAGAACAAGAGGTCCTTGTTTCAAGACTTCTCTCGAGTGAAAAGTTTACTTTCTATATTTTCGCGAAGTTATGATCTGTCCGTTAGTTCATTGACGTCCCTGTTCACTGTAATAAGTTTAGTGTCTGTGTTTTCCGACCGCACCGCAAAACCGTGCGATTAGTAGACGAAAGGGCGTGCCTCTCCAATGGGAACGGAAATCATTTGATCGCAAGGTTATAGGTCAACCGATTCCTCCACAGGAAAACACGTCTGACATATTCTATACGACACTGGTGACGGCATGTGCGTCACATGACAGGAATATGTTGTCGACCCACCTAACTTGTACACTTGGCGAATGGGTAAAGAGATTCTTCTACCTTGCCCGATTTAGGTTTCCTTGTGGATGTGATAATCACTACCAAAAAATGATGAAAACATAAGAGTTTGTCACATAAACTGCAACAAATGAATGCAACAGTTTCACAGTTTTCCCTGTGCTCTGTCAAAACATATGTTTTTATCGTTTTCAAATTTTTCCGTGTGTAGATTGTCAAATCCTGCATAAGTCCAAGCAAATCTGAACATGTCCTGGACTTTTTGGAGAGCGAAGTTGATTATGTGTGAGTCCCTGAACTTTGATAATTGTTTGAAAATAAAAAATTAAACTTTTCACTCGAGGGAAGACTTGAACGAAGGACCTCTCGTTCTGCAGCTACTCACGCTAACCACGGGACCACGGCGCTCCTGAGTTCACACTGCCCTTGATGTTGCCTATCTTGCGCATGGACTACTCAGTTTGTATATTTTGCTCATTTTTTCATAGTTCTACACAACTTCTTCCTGTTTTCTCGACTGATCTGTGTTCAGTTTTTCAAGGCCTATCCACTGTGCCAACTTATAACTAAATGTGGGGGGGGGGGGGGGGGGGTGCGATGGGGAGGTTCCCTTGTGAGAAGGGCTTTGCGGCTGCTCGCACTCACCGGTGTGTCAGCGAGGCCTTACAGCGGAGGTGTGTCCGGCTGGGCGCTCCTCCTGGAGAACCACACACACGCTGGACCACGCGTCATTCTTCTATTTCCAGTGTTGCACTTTTCAGCTTTCACGCATGTCTCTCAGTTCCCTTTCTGTGACATACAGAATGTAAAAGTGATACCACGCAGTAAAGAACAGAAATCTCAAATAACCTTTGGTGTTTACCAGTGGAACGTTTAGGTGCACAAATCCTATTTTGCTTTTATTAAGAGATCGGCGTTACGTGATCTTCCACCGCTACACTGCCCGATTGTCTACTTAACTCTTCTTGGTCACCACGTAAGGTTCCCACCTCTATAGCTATGAATGTCAGTACCATCTTTGTGTACCACGCTGTAGCGAACAGTAACCTAAAATAATCTGTTTTTTTATGCTTGAAGAACATTGAAATATACAGGTTGTATCAAAAAGGATCATCCGATTTGGCACGTCTATACAGGGTGTTACAAAAAGGTACGGCCAAACTTTCAGGAAACATTCCTCACACACAAAGAAAGAAAATATGTTTTGTGGACATGTGTCCGGAAACGCTTACTTTCAATGTTAGAGCTCATTTTATTACTTCTCTTCAAATCACATTAATCAAGGAATGGAAACACACAGCAACAGAACGTAGCAGTGTGACTTCAAACACTTTGTTACAGGAAATGTTCAAAATGTCCTCCGTTAGCGAGGATACATGCATCCACCCTCCGTCGCAGGGAATCCCTGATGTGCTGATGCAGGCCTGGAGAATGGCGTATTATATCACAGCCGTCCACAATACGAGCACGAAGAGTCTCTACATTTGGTACCGGGGTTGCGTAGACGAGAGATTTCAAATGCCCCCATAAATGAAAGTCAAGAGGGTTGAGGTCAGGAGAGCGTGGAGGCCATGGAATTGGTTCGCCTCTACCAATCCGTCGGTCACCGAATCTGTTGTTGGGAAGTGTACGAACACTTCGACTGAAATGTGCAGGAGCTCCATCGCGCGTGAACCACATGTTGTGTCGTACTTGTAAAGGCACATGCTCTAGCAGCACAGGTAGAGTATCCCGTATGAAATCGTGATAACGTGCTCCATTGAGCGTAGGTGGAAGAACGAAACTAAAATGAGCTCTAACATGGAAATTAAGCGTTTCCGGACACATGTCCACATAACATCTTTTCTTTATTTGTGTGTGAGGAATGTTTCCTGTAAGTTTGGCCGTACCTTTTTGTAACACCCTGTATTTCTGAAACTAATAAACATATGCACTGAATTTTGTTTTTTCGTGAACGGGAAACTCAAAAAAGAAATTTTTTCACACCTTTTATAGGTGTTGACTACTCCCCCCTTGAGATACAAGGTGTATGTAAAGGGGGTACTGAAATTGCTTCCACACTGCAGCGAGCAAGTCTTGATTTACAGCTTCCACAGCTGCATTTATGCGATGTCTCAGTTCATTCGTTGTTGTTGATAAAGGAGGAACATAAACAGAGTATTTCAGAAACCCCCACAAGAAATAATCACAGACAGTCAGGCCTGGTGACCTTGGAGGCCAGTAATGTGAGGCTGAATCATTTGGTCCAGTGCGATAGCTCCATCGTCCAGCAATCCTTTGATTTCAAAATTCCTGCACATTCAGATGCCAGTGTGGCGGTGCCCCATCCTGTTGTTGTATGAAGTCGTTCGAATCAGTCTCCAACTGTGGAAACGGAAAGTTTTCAAGCATATCGAGATACGTGCTTCCTGTAACAGTGTTCTCGGCAAAGAAAAATAGATCGTACACCTTTCCTCGTGAAATTGCGCAACACACATTAAATTATGGAGAGTCCCTCTGATGTTGTAGGAGTGTGTGGTTGTTCTGTACCCCATATTCTCACCTTATGACGGTTCACCTTTCCATTTAAATGGAATGTTGCCGCGTCACTAAAGACTAAGCGTGGAAGAAAACTATCAGACTCCATCTCGCCAAGAACTAAATAATAGAACTCCACACGTTGTTGTTGGTCACCTTCACGAAGAGCTTGCAGTAGCTGAATGTTGTACGGTTTCACGTGTGAACGTCGACGCAACACACGCCAGACGGACATTGCGGGTATGTTGAGCTGTCGAGCTGCACGGCGAACGGATTTCTGCGGACTCCTTGTGTAGACGCATTAGACGTCTGTGTCAGACACTCGGGGACGGCCCGGCGATTTGACTTCACTGAAGCTAAAATCTTCTGGGTTATTAGGCCGCGTTATGTTTCTTCTAAAATGATCGACGTTTCGACCCTTCTGCTGGGATCTTCCTCAGGATCTTCTGGTGTCCACTACTGCTAGAACACTGTCAGAGACGAGTGTCGCGTCCTCTTATAAAGGGGGAGTTTTCACACGTTCGTGTTGGAGAAGTGATGGTATTGGTTGAAATTCATATTGCTACCTGTGGTGTGCGTACTGTAA
Organism: Schistocerca serialis cubense; assembly: GCF_023864345.2. Taxonomy (NCBI): domain Eukaryota; kingdom Metazoa; phylum Arthropoda; class Insecta; order Orthoptera; family Acrididae; genus Schistocerca; species Schistocerca serialis. Next base: position 159,277,911 of record NC_064648.1, on the reverse strand, counting down.
GACCTTCGGTACACACACCATCAGATTATTTGACTTGTCGCTCTAACGAAGTAGGCGAGTGTCAGCTATATGTCTCGTGGTCTTATCGTGGCGTGTTTATCTTCTGCCGTTAGGTCAGACGATAGATATGCCACTTGCACGCTTGCAACTTTAAGCAGAACTTGATTAATTTTCACACACATTTATTAAAATAATAATAATCATACACCTTACGTAACTTGATTCTGGATGCTATTTACAATTGACAATCTGAAGTTCCTTTGGTCTTGGCACGTTAATCTTATTCTGACATATCTCTGATACTTGACGAAGTACCTATACATTTCTCTTCATGGCTATGTACAGGAATATGGTAATCTTATTAGGCGCAGACTGAAACTTGACGATAGACTGGTACAGACTAATGCAGACTAATGCAGACTAACGCAGACTGATGCAGACTGACTAATCGGTGGTCTGTACACTCGTTATAGTACCTCGAGCGTTCAGGTATCACTGCGCCAGTGTGATCTGCGAGGAGAGAAGGTTCTACGTTAGCAGCAATCTCATTGGCTGCGTTACATATTAATATGTGGATTGGCGGAAGCAGAATTTGGTCCGTCTCTAAGGCAGCGCCATCTCGTAGTGCGGAGATGGACGAGCGCTGCGCCAGCGCTGCTGTGATTAGCGGGGCGCGCTCTAGTGGGAAAGTTGTGTACGCGATGACTACGCGGAACTATGTACATAACACTACCATTGGTGGACCATAGTCATTGGATAGAAAGGCACTATTCCACACTTATGCCGGAGAAAGGTTATTGGTTGGAATGCCTGCTACCGCTATTGGTTGGTCGCCATCAGTGGCTAGATTCGAAACGCACAGAGCAAGAGAGGGGGAATGTTTACCCAAAATATTATTGTCCGCCGAGGTGTCTTGCAGCGCGTTGTTTACACCGTGGCCGCATGTTTACTTCCTTGATGGCGGGGAGCCACGATGCAGGAAGCCTATAGCCGTCCTCTCTAGTGAAATTAGATTCATTTCTAGCAATTTCAAGCGCTTCTTGGACCTTTCTTCTATGAATTTTTTTTTTTTTAGCCAGTACACGTACCTTTTTAAAGTCGATGTCAGAGCCACAATTCTCATCTGTCTTGACTTCACACAAGCAGCCCGTTTCATGGAATTGGTCATGCCATCGCCTAATGCTCTGTGCTGTAGGAGGGTCCACACCGTGCCTAGTACGAAAGTCATGCTGAACAGTTATTACTGACCCGCACTGCTTTCTGCTGTCCCGACACCATTTTTACTGCAACTGACGTGGGCACACACTGCCGCTCGAGAGTTTGCTCTTTTCGACAGTACGTTGTTGACGCACATATCTCAAATAACGCAACAGTTACGACTTCTTAAAAATCGGATGATTCTTTTCCATACACCCTTTAAAATAAGTTCTATTTTGCTTCACTTTCCAGAATATCAGCGACACATGAGCTTCCGATCAGACAAAAGCCCAGCGTCACTGGCAATACTAGTCTTATCAACGCTGGACACGTTCCTTAGATGCAGTGCTCTGTTATTGTGTGATCTAATGTGGCAGTTCGTGTACCCATCTGGGACTCATGTACAAGTTCAAACTTTCCGTTCCCTGAATACGTATTATTTTCTTCTAAACCGGATTGGCTTCTCCAGAAGAAACCGCGACATTAACGGGAGGTTTACTATCTTTTGGTTCAAAAAATACATTAATTGCATTTTTGGATCCATAAAAGTGTTTAGAATCCACCCCTGAAACGGTTTTATTCCGAATACGAAACGGAAATGTTTGTTATTCGCGGTTGAACAAACAGATGCACCTGTCTGAAATCGGCCTTTTTCACGCACCAGTTGTTTTTCTTTCGGAGGACGAGTTATTGTACCGGTGCTTGGGAGGAAACACGCAAAATACAAATGAAACTTTGAACGCGTGTGTTTTGAAGTTAGCCCCCAAGCATTTACATTCTGGTGCGGAGACTGTGGAGATTGCGACTTTCCTGGCAGTGAGCAGCTTCGGCGAAGGGTATTCAGCAGTTCTGAAGACCAAGACAGCGATGGACGTCACCGTGGGACGCAGTTGGCCAAGCATTCGGACGACCACCGGATTCGAGCGGCCGAGAACCGCTTGTCACCGGCCGTACGAGCGGCTCTGGAGCAGCGCAGGATGGCCCAGGTCGAGCAGAACACCCTCTGTGAGGAAGAGGAAGGACTAGTTTATGGACCCGGAGTAGCAGATTGAACGTACGTTGCGCAATATTGCATTTATTTGCAGTCAAAACTTCAAACACGTTTTTCTCGAAATATCTTTTTTTTTTTTTTTATCGCGCGCTATGGTAACTTCAAATCTACTGAACCGACTGGCATGATTCTTTGTTTCCGACGAAGCGAACTAGCTTGTCTAGGGTTTGTACCACTTTTATTCTGATCCACCAACTATAAATATGTGTTACGTGTACACACTTTAGTTTATTAATGTCTTATATTCCTATTATGTTTTAGAATAGTTAGTTTAATTCTGAAGACGACGTTCATAGTAGCGTCGAAACCCGGTCAATTTTGACTTAATATTTGTGACCGAGGGCATATTTGTTCTAATATAGTTTGGATGGATTTGGGACGTAAAATTTCGTTGGAATGGTATTCCATTTTAGCAGTCTTCTCCGATCAGCTCTCCTTAACTCCAACTGTGAATCCTCAAAGTGAAACTTAAAAAAAAATTGTAAACATATAAATTATATGGAAAACATACGCTATTTCAGCTGTAATTCTTTTAACCAATAATTTAGTTACCTCACACAACTTGGAATGTGTTGTTGGCTTCCATTTGATCTCTCCTACAGTTCTGTAACCATTTAGCTCTCTGACCTTTGTCTGTAGGAAATCTGAATAATCTGATCCCTTTAGACGAATTGCTGCTACAATTCGGTGCAGCATAGCAACCCATTTCTAAATACACACACTTTCTGGCGACAAACACTATACCCAGTACAAAAACAGTCTGCTGCAGTCGGGTAAAAGGCTAGACCCAAAATGGCCGCGATCGCAAAGGATCATGGTAGGGTGGCCAGAGCTGTCCTATATAGACTATGTGACCGATAAGGCAATGAGCGCACGTCACTGGCCAACTGTCTGATGTCAGGAGTAGTTGTTGTGGTTATTACACTGTCAACAGCGTTCTTACGGTGTTGCTATCGAAGGGACTGAAGTGGACGGAATGTCTACAAAGACGATGCCCGTCAAACCAGTAAGCGGACACACTTTGTAGCAATGTAGCGCATGCTCTTTACAATAGCTTCATTTGTTATTGTCTTTTCTGAGTCACCTACGGAAGCCATTAGAATAAATATTGTGAGTTTTGGAAACGAAAGTCGAAAAATGAGGACATTTCATCTTTGGGCTATTAAGACCTTTAAGGAAGAGGACAACATTTGCGCATTATCTTCATTCATAAATATTAATATTTCTATAGATACCTGTGGTGTGCATACTGTAAGACCTTCGGTACACACACCATCAGATTATTTGACTTGTCGCTCTAACGAAGTAGGCGAGTGTCAGCAATATGTCTCGTGGTCTTATTGTGGCGTGTTTATCTTCTGCCGTTAGGTCAAACGATAGAAATGCCACTTGCACGCTTAGAGTAGCAGATTGACGGTGACCAACTTTAAACAGAACTTGATTAATTTTCACACATTTATTAAAATAATAAAAGGCATAGATATTACGTAACTTGATTCTGGATGCTGTTTACAATGGACAATCTGAAGTTCCTCTGGTCTTGGTACGTTAATCTTATTCTCACATATCTCTCATACTTGACAAAGTGTCTATACATTTATCTTCATGGCTATGTACAGGAATATGATAATCTTATTAGGCGCAGACTGAAACTTGAGTACAGCAAATGCAGACTAATGCAGACTGGTACAGACTGGTGCAGACCGACTGATCGGAGGTCTTTTTTTTTTCTTTATTGTCATTTTGAAACCTGTATTACAGGCAGGCCTGCAGCAGCATACTACGCCGCTCTTTGGCTACAGAGAAACACAAATATACAAATGAAGACATTTAGAGAAAAAACATGGTGGACATATAAACGGAGACAAACACTTTTTAAAATACAAGGTGCCATTCACGGGGGTAGAGTCCAAGATAAAATTGTTCATACACTTGGACATAGACAGAGACGAAAATTGTCACACGTGAACGCAGGTGCACAAAACGAATAACACTGAAGCACTTAAGCACAAAACGACAGCACACACAGAACACGAGGCGTTGATCTCCGGCGCGCGAATGTTCACTAACCGTGTACGAGTCCGGGGACCTGCCAAGAGAGGAGGAGGGAGGGTGTGGGAGAGGGAGAGGGGAGAGCAGATGCCACAGGCAGGGGAGATAGGTGGAGGGGAAGAAGGGGGAGGGGAAGCCCGGGGGATGAGGGAAGGAGGGAGGGGATTGGGGAAAAGGAAAGAGAAGGGAGGGAGGGTGCCTAAAGGAAAGGACACAGGAAGTGGGGGGGAAGATCAAAGTTGATAGGAGGGGTAGATGGAGGGGAGGAGGACATCATCAGGGAGGGGGAGCTCGCGGAAGCCACCTTGGGAGAGGGTGAGGAGGGTGGAGAGATGGAGACTGGGTGGGACATGGGAATACAGGCGCGGCAGTGGGTGGGGGGGGGGATGGGTGAGACAAGCAGATGAGGAGGATCAAGTTTGTGGGAGGTGTACAGGATCCGTATCCTTTCAAGGAAGAGGAGGAGGTGGGGGAAGGAGATGAGATCCTACAGGATCTGCGTGGGGGAGGGGAGACGGATGCGATAGGCGAGGCGGAGAGCATGGCGATCAAGGATTTGGAGGGATTTATAAAAGGTAGGGGGGGTGGAGATACAGGCCGGATGGGCGTAACAAAGGATGGGGCAGATGAGGGATTTATAGGTGTGGAGTATGGTGGAGGGGTCCAGCCCCCACGTACGGCCGGAAAGGAGCTCGAGGAGACGGAGTCGGGAGTGTGCCTTGGCTTGGATTGTCCGGAGATGGGGAGTCCAGGAGAGGCGACAGTCGAGGGTGCCGCCAAGGTACTTAAGGGTGGGAGTGAGGGCGATAGGACGGCCATAGATGGTGAGATAGAAATCAAGGAGGCGGAAGGAAGGGATGGTTTTGCATACAGTGATCGCCTGGGTTTTGGAGGGATTGACCTTGAGCAACCACTGGTTGCACCAAGCGGTGAACCGGTCAAGATGGGATTTGAGAAGGTGTTGGGAGCGCTGTAGGGTGGGGGCAAGGGCAAGGATCGGAGGTCTGTACAGTCGTTATAATACCTCGAGCATTCAGGTATCACAGCGCGAGTGTGATCCGCGAGGAGAAAAGGTTCTACATTAGTAGCAATCTCTTTGGCTGCGTTACATATTAATACACGGATCGCCGGAAGCAGAATTTGGTCCGTCTCTAAGACAGCGCCATGTCGTAGTACGGAGACGGACGAGCGCTGCGCCTGTGCTGTTGTACTTAGCGGGGAGCACTCTAGTGCGAAAGTTGTGTACGTGCTGACTATGCGGAACTATGTACACAACACTACCCTACGACGGTTCACATAGAACAGGAGTGAGCCGCGCATGGCTCGTGTTCCCGCCATCATCTATTTGACACCCTGTTTTTAACGTACGTCCACCTCACTACGTTAATTTAAATTACCACTGTCACTGAGTTGCTGCTTTGCCTGACGTGAGCGGCGCTAGCAGTGCGTATCGATGTATCCCCTGCCGTAGTGTCTTTGCTCGACTGCTATTACTTCCCGGTCGCTGTTGCTCGTAGGCCAGTTCGGACAGGGAGTTCGAGTCGCGAGTTCGGGTCTGCCAGTCAGTTGGAACGCGTCTGGAGCGCAGTCCGGACCTGCCAGTCGGGGGGTTGCAATGTGGCACTAGTGCAGTCGGGTTGGAGCAGCAGTGAGGTCTGCGTCGACATGGGGGCTAGCCCGACCATTGCCGCCATGCATCACTTGAGCCGGGCCACTGTCTTGGTGGATCGTCGGTCGGTTGTCCTACCGGACGACGGGTTTTGGCTCGGCGATCGTTCATGAGTCGGCTGTGTATGTGTGTGTGTTTGTGTGTGTGTGTGTGCGTGTGCGTGTGCGTGTGTGTGTGTGCGTGTGTGTGTGTGCATCGACTCCCGATTTGTCTTCGTGCGTGCTTAGTTGCTGTTGTATCGTTGAGGTCCTCGTGCGAGAGATGCCACAGATCACCACTTTACAGAACGGACGAACCTTCATAGCCCACGGTCTGCGCCTAGTGGTACTCACTGTCCTTCCATAGATGCTCACGACAGTAGCACGTCACCATTCGACCAGCTTCCCCGTTTTCGAGATACTCGTTCACAGGCTGCGTAATAATAACCTGCTCTTTGGCGTGAACCCAGCCAAACACAGCAGAAGACGGAAAACAGTCGACGACCTAGCTAAGCGCTCGTGCTTCGGTCGTGAGGTGTTGTAAGAGCGCAACGGCTGAGACGGTTTGTTTCCTCGGGTACGACGACAAAATGACAGCAGAACAGGAATTAACAAACCTATCAGGTTGATGACCTTGTTCTTTTGTGTTCACATCCAAAGTCTACAATATTAAAACAACTGAACAAAAAATGGCAGCTATTATATTCAGGTCCTTTCAGAATAGCAAGCATACCTCACCCAGGTTGTTACTCCCTAGAATACCCGTTATCTCAGAAGCCGAGAGGGCTGCATCCCCACAGAAATTTGAAACCCTCAGTGCACTAAAACAACATAATATAATGACAACTAATTTGAACATGAGCAAGTCGCTGTGAAAACGAGATCGTAAATATTTGTATTGAATACACAAACATTAACTTATACAGCCTAAGAACAAAAACGTTAATTTATGGAAATTATATACTGCAGTTACACTTGTACACATAATTATGAAGAGAATGTAAACCCAGGTAAGTACACTTACTGAATGAGAAAAAATATTCATATAGGAATGAGATCTACGCAGGTTACATTTGTTGTTAACTGTAAATTATAAGGTTAATCAACAACTAGTTATTTCAAGGCACTCTAATGACAGGAGATAATAGCTATTGAGATCAGTACTGACATAGGTATGTAGCAGAATGAATGAGGATGTAAGAATGAGTTAATATTTAGGTTAATATAAGAAGGCAAGTTACTGTGAAGTAGTTGATGGAGACAAGAGATTATTTGAGGAAGATGTTATTGGAGTTTTATGAGAATGGAAGTGCCAGATGGCCCCACTTATGTGATATATTAATGTTTGATGAGGAATATGTTATATATATATATATATATATATATATATATATATATATATATAATGATGAATAAGAGAAATATGTGAGTAAGGAATGAGTGAGAATGTTTTGGTAATATTGTGCTACGTAGAGATGTGAGTACATAGTCTACATCTTTAAGATTACATAAGAATTTCAGTTTGAAAGAAAACATTTGTGATGAGTTAGAACACGTGAGTACAAGACGATAAATGTGCATCTATTTTCAGTGCCCTTGAAAATGAACGAATCCAATAAAAGCAGAGTGAACATAATGATGATTACAGCTGTTGAAAGAAGTGTAATATGATTGTAACTTGGAAACACATTAGCTTTAATTTATTCCAGAAGTGTAACTTAGTAACCTTTGTTAAGTTTTGTTAAACCACTGTGTGGAAGAAAACATTTATAGTTCGTGTTCAGACAGGAGAATGATATTTTAAGGAACTTAAGTTGAAACATAGTTTCTACACAGCCCTCATGTGAATACATTTCTATAGAAAATTTTTTTTTACGAAAGTGAAATTTAGTGCAATGTTAGCCTTTATTATACTTACACACAACAGAAAACTCTGAGGAAACAAAAGATAGGAGAGTTATTAAGGCCGTTTGCGACTCGTACAACACCTCCACCTAAGCGAACAGATGACAAAATTACATCTACGTTGAAGACAACATTTGACTTATCAGGTTATGCAAGGTAAGTGCAAAGGAGCAGTGACCACCCGTGCAGCCGACGTCGAGCAACGGACGCTGAGAAAGAGATATTTTACTGTCAATTATAATACTATGTTCTTTATTTATATTTTACAGAAAGAAATGATGTTTATATATACACACATACACGATGTTTAACTTTCACTAAAGTAGACGGAAGTTCATGGTTGAACTCGTGAGAGGAAATTTGGTACGTTATTATATAATACACATTATGGCAGAGACAATCTCTGTGAGATATATTTCCCATTTGTGTAGACAGTATCCACAAGAAGTGGAGATATCGACAAAGTACTGAGCAGATATGTGACTTACTCATGCAAGGATTTGTTAAGGTATAATACGCTTAGTCATATGAACAGTCAGAACACAAACAGAGAATCTGTCATGATGTTACACTACACAGACTTGACGTAAGGACACTTACATTTACCCATGATTTGGTAAATTGTGAGCACCTCCTTTCACACACCCCTTGAAGGTGATGCAAATGTTATAATGTATTATGTTCTCTTTTTATGTAGTAGCTGTAGCATTTGGTAGTTTATAGGTAGTGAATAGTTTCTTCCATTCTTTCTTTCTTTATTTCTCCATTATCCTACCATCCTCTGCAGCTGGGTATTGTTTGTTTATGAAATATAAGAGTATGTTGTGTGACAGTTAACTTTCAGGTATGAATAATAAGACATGAAGAAAATTAAGTATTTTGAAAAGGGATTATTGATGGCATTACAAGCCTGGTCAACCACTAGACAGATATGGAATCAAAAGAAAGAAATGGATAATAAATGAAGGAAAGCCCGTGTTTTAAATATTAAGTCTGATATCCCTTGGCACGCCAAAACCTGAATAAAGAAACTCAAAATGACTAAACCCCAATAAAAGAAAGCGAATGGGACTTAGTATAATTTTTTAGTGTAAATATTTCACATGCATATACTTGTAAATTTATATGTATTTTTATATGTGCTAAAACTTTGCATATTGTCAACATATTTTGAAATTTGACCACGGAATGTAAGCTTTCATAATTAACGATGTAAACATGCTGGGACACAGTGAACTTTGTTAAAATGTAAATATGGCAAAAAGTGTTGCAAACTGTGAGCGTTATAAACGACGAATGTTGGGTTATTTGTGAAACTTATGGTGCATAAACCAAATGACTGTTTGTAAACCGATATAAACTGCAATTTACTTCGACGATAATGAGGATTTTCACACTGCAACTGAACGTTTTGTTGACGAGTGTAAACAACGTGATAAAACACCTACCTTTGCGAACCGACGCCGTTGTTCCTGGCCGGCCTTCAGATGCTTTGGAGACAACAAACTCAGCACCTGTTGTAGGTGATGTGGAGTGTTGTGTCGTAACAGAAGACATAGACATTGCTTCGGGTCACGCACACGCTCAATCTTATGGTGTCACCGGACTTAAAACATGCCATTTGTGCTGGAATAATAACTTGTAATGAACATTATATGAAAGTGAATACTGTGCAAGACTGTCATAACACAGCGATTTTGAAACTGCCGCACGCGAAATTCAGTGATGCTGTTGCGCATGCGCAATGACTACGTGCTGCCAGAGATGCGTTGGGAAACCAACGCTGGAAGCACACAACATTAACTGCGCTGGCGAGCAGCTTGCTCAAACAAACTCTATGTGAATATATGTATATTAATTTTGTAAAAAGGATCAAAACTGTAACAATTGTATTTAGTATATAGGTTTAGAAAGTAAGTATTGACAAAGATTATACCCTGTGAATGCACGTGGCCTTTCCTATGAAAATATGTATATATTGACACTTAGGTATATCTATTATATTGTTTGCTAGCCTGCCAAGCTCAATATTTTAACGTGACAATCGAGGGGGCGATGTAGCGGGACTTTGAATTTCGCCGCGCAACACTCATTCCCTCAGATATAAATTATACCGTCGCAGCTGTATGACCGCTCGACGGCAGAAAAAATACATAAGAAAATGAAGGTACTAAAATTGTAACCCTTTTTGTTTTCTACCCGCTTTTGTCTTTGAGAGCGGAAGCTTAACTTACTTATTAGCTAGTCTTGGTTGGATGAAGATGAAAAAACTTATTGATGTGTGAACGTATTGTGGAAGTTTGTATGACATTTGGAGGAGGGAAGCAATGTAAAATATATTGCATTCAATACCAAGATAGTTTTGATTTGTATACATTAGTAATTCCTGGACAATGAAATTTATTGCAAAATTTCGGAGCAGCTAAGACTTTTCACGCAGAAATGAAGCAGGAGATTTTTGGAGAACAAGACCTGGACGCCGCATGAGAGAAGACATGTTAACACTGTCAAGAATGAACTCTTATCTACGCCATTTCCCCCTGTTAATCACATTTTGTTATTCTCTGTTCTCTTTCAAATAATTTTTGGAGTGGAAATTGGTTTGTCTTTTGCTCAGAAACGCCACAAGGACCACCCCAACAACAGCTTTTCCGAACCACGAAGTCCGATAACTTTTCTGTAATACGAAGTCCGATTTGCATTTCATTCTTTCCCTTTTTCTCAGTCATTAACGATTTTAAAACCCACTTTTTAATTACCATTTCTTCCCACATTTTCAATCTTTTCTTCTCTTCTCTTTTTCTTTTTTATTAACCACTAAAAACTGATAGCACTACCATAAATCCTAGGCCTGTACTGTAGTGTCAGTATTGCTACAAATCCCACATTGTAACGAAACACACAAGCTGCCACCTGTACGACAGCACTCAGCCTTTAGGCCACAAGTGGCCTATCGGGACTATCCGACCGCCGTGTCATCCTTAGTTGAGAATGCGGATAGGAGGGGCGTGTGGTCAGCACACCGCTCTCCCTGTCGTTATGACGGTTTTCTTTGACCGGAGCCGCTACTATTCGGTCCTCATTTGGCATCACGAGGCTGAGTGCAGCCTGAAAAATGGCAACAGCGCATGGCGGTTCGATGGTAACCCAGCCAAGTGCCGGCCACGCCCGACAGCGCTTAACTTCGGTGATCTCATGGGAACCGGTGTATCCACTGCGGCAAGGCCATTGCCCACCTGTTCCATAAGCACAGAAATCAATTCAGTCTGAGGTCAAAACTAAAGATGAATCCAATCCATGCGACTTATGTGGTAGTATCCAGGGTGTCGTCAGTTTGTCCTATTTTACTGTAGCACCATACATGCTCCTACCAAGTACTTTTCAACAAGCAAATAATTCCGATGGTTGGTTCAAAGAACTTACGGGGATGCAGTTGTGTGTCATCTTCAACAACTGATGATATTTAGATATTTGTGCCTTGAAAAAGAATGGATGTTCATCTGTTGTAGTAATGGCTTTTATCGAAGACGTTACCTATAAGTTGTTGAAATACATGTGTGATTATAAGTATCTGGACATATTAGGTGCACTGCGCTGCCACCTACTGCCAGGTACTCCATATCAGCGACCTCAGTAGTCATGAGACATCGTGAGAGAGCAGAAAGGGGCTGTCTGCGGAACTCACCGAAGGTGGTCGGGTGGGTGTCACTTGTGTCACTGCTAAACATCTCTAGGTCCACTGTTTCCGATGTGATAGCGAAGTAGAAACGTGAAGGGACACGTGCAGCACAAAAGTGTACAGCCCGAACTCATCTGTTGACTCGCAGAGACCGCTAACAGTTGAAGAGGGCCCTAATGTGTAATACGGTGGCATCTACCCAGAGCATCACACAGGAATTCCCAATTGGAACTACTATGATAGGAGGAAGGTGAGAAAACTTGGATTTCATGGTGGAGTGGCTGCTCACAAGCCACACATCACACCGGTAAATGCCAAACGATGCCTCGCTTGGTGTAAGGAGCCTAAACATTGGACAATTGAACAGTGGAAAAACGTTGTGTGGAGTGACGAATCACGGTACACAATGTGGCGATCCAATGCATTGTGTGGGTATGTCGAATGGCTCATAAACGTCATCTACCAGCATGTGTAGTGCCAACAATTCGGAGGCGATGGTGTTATGATGTGGTCGTGTTATTTATGGTGAGGGCTTGCACCCCTTGTTGTTTTGCGTGGCACTATCACAGCACAGGCCTACATTGATGTTTTAAGCATCTTCTTACTTCCCATAGTTGAAGAGCAATTCGGGGATGGCGACTGCATCTTTGGAGACGATCGAGCACCTGTTCATAATGCACGGCCTGTGGTGGAGTGGTTACACGACAGTAACATCCCTGTGATTGACTGTCCTGAATCCTATAGAACACGTTTGGGATGTTTTGGAACCCCAACTTCGTGTCAGGCCTCACCGACCGACGTCGATACTTCTCCTGAGTGCAGCACTCGGTGAATAATGGGCTCCCACTCCCCAAGAAATCTTAGAGCACCTGATTGAGTGGTAGTTGTCATTAAGGCTAAGAGTGGGCCAACACAATATTGAATTCCAGCATTACTGATGGAGGGCACCACGAACTTGTAAGTCATTTTCGGGCAGGTGTGCAGATACTTTTGATCATGTAGTGTATATTGTTCACTGTATAAAGTCTCAAACAGAGGCCTGGTGTGTATTGGTAACAAAGGGAATACTTTTCAGTTGTTACTGAGTTTTGTAAAAGTTGCTTGAAAAACTTTTTTGAGAGTTTTCTCAAAAGAGAAGCTATATTAGATTATGGATGTCTCCCATTGTCACATTTACGGAAGTGTTACTAGAGAAGTTATATGAGAACATTTGAATGAAGACTTCACTGCTTTCTTGTAATTTTTATTTCAAAAATAATGAAGAGTCATACAGTTAAGCTTTGTTTTTTATACACCAGAAATCAGTAGGACGGAAAGCTTGATGTTAGCAACTCTACCAGTTGCTGGTGTTTGTTCTGCCTGGCGAGATGTCGGGGGACGGCCCCGCTGTCGTCCCTTGCCCACCTGTCGGCTCCTGCCTCCAGCAGTGCAGCCGCCGCCTCTTCTTTGCCATAGGATGCGGCCCTGTGCAGCGGCGTCCACCCAACCCCATTCCTAGCATTGGGATCAGCAAAGAAGGCCACGAGCAGCTGCACCATGGCCTCACGTCCTCTGTATGCAGCCGAGTGCAGAGGTGTGTTCTTCTCGTTGTTCATGGCGGCCACGGCCGCCCCAGCCTCCAGCAAACACATCGCTGCTCCCACGTGTCCCTCTGCCACTGCCCAGTGCAGAGCAGTGTTCCTGTCCTCATCCCTCACTCCCACATCTGCCCCCGCGGCGAGCAGTGCCTGCAGCTTCTCCACTGCTCCCTCCTTAGCTGCCTTGATCAGCCTCCTGCCTCTCTCCTCTTGGGAAAGTATCCTACACAGAGCATTAAGGTTCTTACAGTTTATAACGAACATATACACCAGATGACGAGAACTATTGTGCAAGTGAACTCTGAGCAGTTCTGACTAAGCATCTTCCAGCAATGAATTACAAATCACCATTCTGTGGTACAGAACACTCTGAAATCGGTGTCGTCTCATCAACATCTTCATCCACTTTCTAGTAAACGTTCCTATATTGTAACTAATTCGGCTGTTACACTTTGTCATAATTCATTCCAAACAGTGAGTTGCTTTGATGTCAGGATGTTATTATTAAACAGTTGATAGGCTCAACTGAAACATACCTTTAATAATGATAATACTAACTCTCTACAATATTTTCACGTGGCACCAAATAGAGTTAGTCGACTTACTCCTAAATTTTGCTACAAAATGTCACCGTATAGAGAAATTTATTCGTTTGCACGAAATCATTTAAGTCAAAATATACTCTAAGACTCGAAAACGAGGCACCACGAAGGAATTATTCGAATGGGATAGAAATGGGTAATTGTGATGTACATGTATAGACAAATAAATTGTTACAATTTCAAAAAACTGATTGATATACACAAGAGACAAAGCTCCACAAATTGAGCAAGTCAGTAACGTGTCAGTCCTTGTCTGCTCCTTATGCGAGCATTTATTCAGCTTGCTATTGAATGACAGAGTTGTTGAGTTACTCCAGAACGATATCTTGCAGATTTCAGTCCAAATGGCGCATAAGACCATCAATATTCCGAGTCATTTGAGGCCTCTGCCCATAATGCTCCAAACATTCTCAATGGTGGAGGGATCTGGCGGTCTTACCAGCCAAAGTAGGAATTGAAAACCATGAAGAGAAGCAGTAAAGACTCTCGTCGTGTGCAGGCGGGCATTATGTTACTGAGATGTGTAACCAGGACGACTTGATATGAAGGGCAGCAAAACAGGGCGTGGAATATCGTTGACGTACTGCTGTGCTGTAAGGGTGCAATGGACGAAAACAAAATTTATTTTTATTAATTTTTTTTATTTATTGATTTATTTAACCTGGCAAGATTAGGGCCATCAGGCCCTCTCTTACATCTAACCAGGCATTCTACTTATTTTAGTGGGCATGTTAAACTACATCTAGTACAAAAAGTGAAATAAACAATTAGATAGGTACACCTGGAAAAGTACATGCATATAGAGTTTATATTCATAGATCATAAGCACTGTTATAATTAGACATTATTGAAGAGACAGATTTTAGATAGGAGTGCTAGCAGCAGGGAGTATGAGGGAGACTCATGGTAAAGGGAGGAGAAGAATAGAGAGACATGATGAAACATAACTGAGGAAATATAAAGGAAAAGAAGATTGTTTGGCTAATATAGATGAAGAGGAAGGCATCTCAGGAGCAAGATAGGAGACGCTAGCTTTGATATTTGACAGATGAGAGGATTGGCCTTGTACATTAATTTTGTGGAGAACGTTATGAGGATGATAGTAGGAAATGCTTCAACTTCTTCTTAAAAGCAGCAGGAGATTGAATTTTGCGCAAGGTAAGGGGCAGTTTGTTCCAGGGGCGGACAGCGGCAACTGAGAAGGAGTTTGCAAAAGTTTTTGTTTTGTGAGTGGGCACAGTTAGGATTCCAAGTAAGAGTGACCTCGTGTTTCGATTATGATGGCATGACAGGTTTTTAATCTCTGAAGCAAGGTACTGGGGTGCTTGCGCGACAAGGAGTCGGTGAAGTAGGCATAGAGTGTGGTAGTCACCCAATTTGTCCGGCCGCAGCCACCCTAGCTCGGAGTATGAAGCACTAACATGATCATATTGGCGTATGTTGCAGGTGTAACACACACAGGCATTCATGGTTAGTTCCAGCCGTCTTTTGTTTTCACTACTCATGCCTTGTTGAATCACATCACAATAGTGGAGGTTCGGTAGAACGAGTGCTTGCATGAGCTGGCGTTTCAAGTCCTGTGGAAATATGTTCTGAAACTTTTTGAGAGCATAGAGACAATCAGACGTCTTTCAGCACACTGCGACTGTATTCTCCGCCCAGTTGAGATGCTCATCCAAAGCTACACCCAAGTTCTTAACTGTTTTCTGATATGGTATTGGAGTACTGTCGAGCAGAATAGGAGGTAGCCGTTCGCGGAAATCTTAACTTATTAATTTCTGACGGGCTATTAAGAATACTTGCGTCTTTTTTGCATTTAGTTTAAGCTCCAGGCTTTTCGCCCATGTCACTACTGAAGACAGATCATCATTCATCTGAGCGATTGCAGTGTTTACCTCTTCAGGTCTGACAGGTAGAGCTGGAGGCCATCGGCATAGAAATGATATTTACAGGAGGACAGAACCGACGAAATATCGTTGACATATAAAGAAAACAAAAGTGGTCCTAAGACTGATCCTTGTGGCACTCCCGAGGAAACAGGTTCCCAGGAAGATTTTTCATTTACGCAGACAACACATTGCTGTCTGTCTTTTAAGTAGCTTTCAAACCATCTCACTGCACTATCAGAGAAATTAAGCCGTTGCATTTTTCTGAGCAATATGTCAAAGTTAACAGTGTCAAAAGCTTTGCTGAAGCCCAGTAGCGTCAATATTGTTGCCTTTCGATTGTCGATGGCATATTTCAGGTCATCAGTTACTTTAATTAGAGCAGTGTTTGTGCTGTGATGTTTACGGAAACCGGATTGAAATTTGTCATATAGGCTGAATTCATGCAAGTGTTCAGTGATTTGGTCATGAACAATATATTCAAGTGCTTCGGAAACAGCAGGCAGTATGCTAATTGGTCGGTAATCACTAGGCAGTTGCGGGTTTTCGATCTTAGGGATGGGTCGAATTATGCTTCTTTTCCATGTAGTGAGGTATATTCCGTTCACGAGGGAAAAATTAAATATGTCAGTTAAGACAGGTACTAAGATATCGGCAACATTCTTAATCATGGTTATACCGATACTGTCGTTGCCTATTGCATCAGAAGAGATTCTCATTATTGGGTACTGTTAGGAGAAAAATGGCACATCAGACCATCACTGCCAGCCAGGAGGCCATATGGTGGGCAACAGTCGTTCTGGTATCATACCACTGGCCAGAGAATCTGCATACACGTCTTTGTTTATATTTCAGTAAGATAATGCCCAACCACATTCCATGACAGTTTCTACTGCTTGTCTTCGTGCTTGTCAAATGCTACCTTGGTCAGAATGGTCTCTCCCTGGTTGAGAACATTTGGAGCATTATGGACATGGTCCTGTAACCACACTCAGACACCCCTCCCCCACAAACACACTTTTAACTACGTTCTTGTGGCTGTCATGAGTATGAGTGCAGCAGCTATAACTGTACACTCTCAGAGTAAACTAATAATTCATGCTCTTGTGTACATTACCACGAGACATATTCCTGTAAGCCAACTTTGCCTTCCTGAACATATTGGGAACATCTCACTGTTGAAGTAAATACTGAGAAATGATGGCTTGTCATTGCAATCTTACAACCTCGCTACAATGAGCTTAACATATGATACCTACATTATAATGTCACTAAGTTTGTGTTACATGTGATTAGGAGTAAAATGCAGTAAATTCTTTATAAACCAAAGGCTGTTAATTAAAAGTTCCTTTTCTTATTCTTCCATGGGAGATGCTGTGAATATTACATGTACTTGGAGATGCTAATACCACTGTTACAATGAAAAGTGAACCTGTAGAAACAAATGGAACGACTATAAGCTTATAGAGTTCATATACTCAAAATGGATCTTAGTGTTCTCAAAATTTATAAGAAACACTTCCTAATTTTCCCTATGGATTGGTGAAATAGTAATGTTGATTTGAAATGAATGTGTAGAAGTCAAGATTTTGACTACTGTAGCACATTTATAGGGGTGGGTCTGATGGAATTCATGGAGCTTTGCCTGCCTCCAGTGTGCACCAGTTTGTCATGGAATACTAATAGTGGCAATAGTACATTTAAAACACATAGAAGACTAAGTGACACCTACTGGTTCAACACATCCTAAAAATTTGTATCAAACCCTCAATTGTAGAATAAGTGACTTTGGTGTGGAGTAGCCAAGGTGGTTCATGTAGAGACATCTGTATCTGTATCTGACAGCAGTGCTGTTGTAATGGCAATCATCTGCAAACTGGATCCATGACACTGTAAGACATGTTGCCTACCATGCACTCTACCCTGAGCTCCCTTTAGTTTTGTGTGTTTGTTCTTTAAATTTCTTTTAAATTACCACAATCAGTTTAGACTAAATCAGCTAGCCATAAATCATCAAATCCAAGAGAGACAGCATGTCTCATTAGTTTTGTAATTCGTAATTAATTGCTTCACAACAATTTACTCATTTAACTTCTACAAACTGTTCAAAGACCTTTAGTTCTTGTGTTTCATTTTCATTTGTTAGTCTGTGAGAATTGTCTTTCAGTAAATTTTTTTCACTTCTAACAGTAGATGTGACTGTCCTAAGGACTGAGTGTCCATTTATGATGGATTGTCCATTTATATGGATAAAAATTTAATAAGTTTTAAATTAATGTTCCATTCTTTCATCATAATTTGATTGTAACATACATTCATCAAATTGAGTAATTCACCTGAAACAGGTACAGGTTTAACAGACTGATTTAGAGTTATAAATATTTTATCTTTCATTTTCATTTCAAGTAATGGATTATTGAATTGAGTTGGATATAAAGTTGCCAGTTCACCAACATTACATCTTTTTACCTATGTTTTAAAATCAGTAGGTATCAAATCACAATCTATATTAGCCCCCAAAATAATAATTATCTTAATTTTTACATCATTTTCAAATGTATATTGCATCACCCATTCTAAATGAAATTCCAGACTATATTTGTCAGACATTTTTTTCTGAAGATTACTTAACTGACTAATTATGCTGATAAATCTGCCTTTGTGAAGTAATCAGAAAAAAAGGCTTTCTACTTCTTTTTTGTAAAGTAATTGGTTAGACTGGTTTTATTAAGCTGAGTAATCCTTTCATTAAAATGTGTTGTGGTGAGATAGTTACACAGCTGTGTTAGAATATTTGTGTATTCAGGTTTTGTAACAAGACTGGTTAACTCATTTTCAAAATATTCTTTTGTTACTGCAACATAACAAGTAAAAGGATCTTTTGAATCTACTAATCTTTTATCTTTAAAATTACTGTATCCTTTAGTTATCTCAAAAATAGTGCATAATTCCTTATGAAATTGCTTACATAAACTTTCTACTTCTGGATGAATTTTTCCTTCTAGTTCAGTTTTTATGTTTCCTAGATTTATTTTTCCAATATTTGTAGCACCTTCAGACTGCACTAGCTTATTTCGAAAAATGTCCATTCATTAAATTTAAAATATCAGTTTTAAAATAAATAAACATAGATGATTACAAGTAAATTCGTTTTAATTCTGTTTTCTTTCAGTGTTATAAGTCATTTCTTCCCAAATAATTTACTAGTTCTTTCGCTATATTACCACCAAATTTATGCTAAACAAAATTGATATTTCTGATTTATAATAACAAGTACACTGGGTACCAACATGATCAGATGTATCTAAATTAACTATTCCACATTTAGTAATTTTTGAATTAGTAGACAATTCTTCAGTGGTGAATATACCACGAAATATTTCATACTTCATTCCTTAGCAAGATTTTCTATATTAAATTGACTGAATGGGGTTTCGACAGAAATCGATTACAGTTTTGCAATTTTTTTCTCTTTTCTCATTCCAGCACCAGATTTCTTTTCAGTTGCCCTGTTATGTCTTTTTTGTTCTTCAAATTCTTTGTCAGTTTTCTTTTTATTTGCTACTACATTGCAATGGCTGCAGCACCACAGCTAGTGAACTAATAGTTGCTAGATATGCTAATGCAGCCGATAGTAATGATGAAAATCCTCCTTCATGTTTTCTTAGTCCAGAACCTTCTTTCTTTATCAAAATATATTCAACAATATTTTACACAATCGTCATACCTAATGCAATAAGTAATTTTCCTCCAATTTTTTTATTTCTCTTTTTTTTAGGATCCATAATATTTGATTTTTCATTGTTTAGTTTAATTTTAATTGATTTTGGTTTAGTCTTGCAACTAGGTACCGATTTGTAATCAATACTGAAGTTATTGATTGGAATACTCTCTTTGAAATTCTGAAAGTGGCAGCGGTAAAATACAGGGAGCATAAGGATAGTTACAATTTGTACAGAAACCAGATGGCAGTTATAAGAGTCAAGGGGCATGAAATGGAAGCAGTGGTTGGGAAGGGAGTGAGACAGGGTTGTAGCCTCTCCCCAATGTTATTCAATCTGTATATTGAGCAAGCAGTAAAGGAAACAAAAGAAAAATTTGGAGTAGGAATTAAAATCCACGGAGAAAAAATAAAAATTTTGAGGTTTCCCGATGACATTGTAATTCTCTCAGAGATAGCAAAGGACCTAGCAGAGCAGCTGAACGGAATGGACATGGTCTTGAAAGGAGGATATAAGGTGAACATAAACAAAAGCAAAACGTGGATAATGGAATGTAGTCGAATTAAGTTTGTGGAAAGAAGTGCGAGATGGGCGCTGTTGCAAACACATTTCACCAAAAAGCATTAAGCGTTTAGACACGGCGACAAAACTTCTCAAAGGCTAAAGACCCATTCACACCGCTGTGCACAGAGTTAGGGGTTGTCTTGTCACCGGCCACTGTTTTCCGTAGCCCTCGCCACTAAGCGAGAGGCTGCCTGTGGTTATAAGCACATTTCCAGGATCGATATATTCAATGTTGAGTGATAAGACAGAACTATTGACAGATCGGTTTGCAAATACTGCCCTACATACTACGTAGTAGCAATCCTACTATTTGACGTTCACAGAAATGCACTGGGTACCAGATACGCTTCCCTAACTAAGTATATTACTGCGAAATTGAAGATTCTATCATCGCAAATGTCCCGCAGACGTGTTTGTCCCATATTGGGCAATGACTTCGAGAGAGTATGTAGATATACAAATCGCGCCGATGTGTGGTACAGCTTTGCAATGTCGACTGTTGAAACAAGACGAATGGCACGTTTAATAAGAGGAATGAAAAATGACAACTGTTGTGTTCGTGCTCATTCAAAAAAAATTGCGGAATTGTTTTAATATATACCAAGAATGTTAAACAGACTACGGTAGAATTTCGAGATGTAAGACGCTGCAGGAATAATACTAGCATGTTGCCAACAGAGAGCACGTGATCCGTTTGTCGAGGCGAACACAAAGCCATGAGGAGTATAAGGTTTGCGCTTGTAGCCCGGTTATTTAAACACGATCGGACAGATATCCGCCATTTGCACGCTTTCATCACTGCTTCACCTGTACGATTCTATGTGTGTCACATTTCGTTTGCGGGGTTTGACATATGTTTATTCTAGATTGTGTTGACAGTTGAACTCTATCCCCTGCCTCAGTTACAACTCCAGTTCTTTGCACAGTTGTATTTTATTGACAAAAGGTACACACCAAAATATTACGTTAATCTAAATTCATTATATTACTGCTTCTGGTCACTTCTTCAACTATTTTTCAACAAGCAAAATGGAACTTTGGCAACTAAATTTTGAATTTTAAACAGGTTTATGGTACGTTGCCATTATATCAGCAACTGTAAGACAGGTTGTAGTTAATACTTGGTAGTAAGTAGAAATCCTGCTTGGCAACTGAGACTGCTGAAATTGTTTTATTATCTATCCCCTTTATCTGCATAGCAATTCCATGAAGCATTACAAGCGCTATGGGTTTTTTTCATTTTGAGTGGAGTAGCATTCATGTCTCGTGTGATGTATTTAATTTTGTGATATGTTTGCTTAAGTTTGTAACGTTTCCCCATCAGTTCCGGCGTTGATGCAGACTTTGTTAACCAGATAATGTCGGACGTTGTTTCAAACAATGTACAGGGATTCAACCAGGTGACATCTTTGACAGCCACCATGTTACCATTGGCCACTGAAAAAAGAATGACCACGTTCTTCTGTCAAAATATCAGTGCCTGATGAAGACATCACATAACTGCATTTGCGTAAGTTATTTGAACATTATATGCAACAACAGAAACTAGAGTTTCACGGAGGGAACTGGCGTCTATTGGTAATGAATGGCGTATTTTTCAATTGCTATTGAGTTTTGTAGAGGTAGCTCAAGAAATATTTTGCAGTCTGTTTCCACTAGAAAGGTTACTTACATTAGTTTGCAGTAATCGCCTGTCATCACTGTCGGTGGTGTTACTAGAGCAGCTATATCTGCTATGAAATGATAGGTGCAAATGAATGACAATAGAATTAATATTTTTGTACTGCTTATATTAAATTGTCTCACTCTAGGGCTGTAGAACTGAAAGCTTCATGTTAGCAACTGTACCAGTCGCTGATGGTTGTTCTTCCTGGCATGCTGACGGGGGGTATTCCCCTCATCGTCCCTAGCCTCTGTATTGGCTCCAAACTCTAGCAGTACAGTTGCCACCTGTAAGTGGCCTTTATATGCCGCCCAGTGCAGCGGCGTCCACCCCCATAGGTTCTTGGCGTTGGCGTCAGCAGAGGACCTCACAAGCAGTCGCACCACAGCTGTGTGGCCAGCAGTTGCAGCTGAGTGCAGAGGTGTGTTCTGCCTGACATTCCTGGCAGCCACCTCAGCTCCACCCTCCAGCAGACACCTCGCAGCTTCCAGGTGTCCCTCCCACGCTGCCCAGTGCAGGGCGGTCCTCCTGTCCCCGTCCATCGCTCCCACGTCTGTCCCCACTGCTAGCAGCGCCCTCAGCTCTTTTATTTTTCCCTCCTGAGCTGCCTCGATGAGCCTCCTGCCTTTCTCCTCTCGAGAAAGGTTCCTGTGCAGGTCATGGAGATCATTTCGCTTCAACATTACACACACACACACACACACACACACACACACACACAAAATGATGAAGAGTTGGAGATGTCAAACTGTGAGCTGTCAGAGACCCTCCAGTGATAAACTATACATCTACAAATCTTCCTTCTATAGTATAGAGCATTCAAAAATCAGTATATAAAGCAGACCTCATCCACTTTCCATTAAAAATTCCTACATTTCTTCTCACAACTAAATCGGCTATCACATTTTTTCATAATTAATTCCAAACTGTAATTTCGTTTGGTTTCAGGATTTTATTGCTAACTCCTGAAATTTACACATAAAACACCCAGCACCAGCCCTGTGTGTCCAGAAATCCATTCTGACACTAAAAAAGGAAGTACACGAAACTAGTCTTGCCTTTAGGTACTTAAAGATAATTTCCTCACAATGCAGCAATACATCATCACTAATTAAAGAAAATTAATTTTGTTCTAAATAACCAGTCCAAAATATTTAATTTATAACAATGGCTGTATGTCAGCTCTCCCTCCATCCATAAAAACACACTACATATGTCCTGCTACATGCAAATTAGCTCATGTTCAACTTCAAAAAGCATTCACCAAAGGAAGATTCATGCACATCTTGACAGTCATACATGCCAAATAGCACAGACAAGTTCACACCAGGGTAGGGACAGGAAAGTGCACATGTGCCCCACTCACCCCCCCCCCCCCTTCCTCCTCTGGTTGCTGTGTACATCATCCCATCAGCAAAACATGTGGACTATGAGAGTAACTCAACATTTCATGGATCTCCATAACCCAGTCTTATCATCCTGAAATCACTGTATACCTCACTGCAATGAGCCTCATAGACAATATCAACACTCTGATATCACGAGTCATGTGTTACATCTGGTGAGAAGTAAACTGCAGCAAATTATTTGTGAATCAAAGGCAATTAAGAACGAAGTCGTTTGCTCATTCTGCCAGGGATGTGTGTGTGTGGGGGGGGGGGGGGGGGCGGGGGGGAGGATGTTACAGTTGATAAACCCAACATCTGCCAACCAAAGACTCAGTTTCTTTTACTATACGTTTCACATCTGAATAGAGATGACGATGTGATTAATTCACCTGGAAATGCGTTAGAACAAAGAAATTGATTATCAGCTCATACAGTTCACATACTCATAAAGGATATTCTCAGAATTATGTGAAACCCTTCTTGCTCCTTCTTATCAAATGGCGAGATACTTCACAGTTTTTAATCTCGTGGGACTGGTAAAAAACTTCTCTTCTCATTTTTCACTGTAACATTTTTTTCCTCTTTTTGTACTGGTGTAAGAAATTAGAGAAAGTTTCATTAGATCATAGCTGGCAGCACTAAGAGCCTAACGCCAAAATATCTTTCAATCATGATGTTTTCAACATGGGAAAACGTATCTTACATAAACAAAAAGTAATTGAAATTAACTAAATACACTGAAATGAAGTGATATCAGTCAAAACTGGTCAGATAAGATGAACCAGCAGTGTAAAGAAACTGTGGTAACAAATGAAAAATGGTGCCAGACTAGCACTAGAATCCTGATTTCCTATTTAGTGCCAGTACCCATTTCTTTCATTCTTTCACACTGACAGATAATAATAAGAAGTCTTTTATTCCTGAAGCACGAGTGTCTTCTACTTTCCATTCCATTATTTAAGATTGACAGCTCCAATTTGGTTCAAGATTGTGTCTCAATTCGGTATGCATGTCACTTGCTCAGTAATTTTTTTGTCATTCAGCTCTGTACAGCGTTTAGTCTATTAAACATCATTGGCTTTATTGCAGGTGTGGACTTCATAAAATGCTGTGCAATTTCTCTCTGACAGTGATGGTATCAATAATTATGTTGATCAGAAAGTCTTTCCTATGGGGCTACAATGTCATGAAGAGACGTTTGGCTATAGAATTGTCTTTGTTGTGAAGTATTTTCTTGTCTTCTGTGATGTCTGGCACCATTGCTTGAGCTCCAATATATGCCTCAAGTACCAGGAGTATTTCTGTGTGTTGTAGTGTTGTGGTACTAAAGACAGACCTGAATGTGTTGCCACATCACACTAACCAACATACCATTACCTGTGTTCAAGTAGAAAATGAGGTTGGTAGTGGAATGACTGCTGTTAAAAATATAATGACATATGCATTCATAAAGATTACCGTTTTTGCCTCATGAAAATTTCTTGTATCGTGGTCTTTCATCGTCGCAAGCATTGCCTTAGATTTATACTCCAAGTTAACTGAAACCACGGCCCACAATCATGTTAAACTATTTCATGTTTAGGCCTCTAATAATCACGCCTAAGACTTGGGGTGAGATTTTTTGCAATCAATTTTAGGTCTTGTCTTTTGGACATATGTTGTTAAAATTTCTTTGGTTTTTCACAGATCTTGCTTCTTGTTGATCAGAAAACTGATTTCATGTGCATGTTCCTGACATATTGTTGTCATGATGGAAACATCTTGGCCACAGAGACTGATAAAATATTTTTTTTCTGGCATGCTGTGGTACTCATTTGTGTATTGCATCACTGTTCATCTGATTTTGTGTTTTTCATACTCTAGACTACCAACGTATCCAAATTTAGAAATGTGGTTGCTGTGTCACAAGTTGCCCATATTTATGCAAAAGCTTGACTCAAATAGCGCTAGCGAAGCAGAGTGATCTGAGAAGGTACCTGGCCACTTTTCTGAGTCCTATGTTCGTGGACAAGAAACACACACTATCACACACACACTCTCACTCCCACACACTCTCTCACACACACTCTTTCTCTCTCCCTCTCTCTCTTTCTCTCTGTCTGTCACATACATAAACACACACACACACACACACACACACACACACACACACACACACACACACGCACAGTAGCGAAAACATTATGACCATCTGCATAACAGCTTGTTGGTTCATCTTCGGAACAAACTGTAACACAAATTCTGCATGGCATGGATTCAATAAATCCCTAGCAGGTTTCTGGAGGTTTATGGTTGTCAACTCACAGGCCACAAAACTCTCGTAAGGAACAGGCTGGTGGTTTGTGGGCATGGAGCTGGTGCACCACATGTGTTCCATTGGGGGCGGATAAGGCAATTGTTGTGGCTAGCATATCAACCCGAGTTCACCACAGGTCCCATAAGAAGCTCAGGCGAATGTCCCCCATTGCATACTGCTCCCCATAGCTGTATCCATGCACATTCCATGTTTACAGAAGCTGTCTGCTGGCTAACAACTTATCCAGACACAACCATCAATGAAGTGGTAACTAGGAGTGTGATCCATTCGCCCATGTGATACATTTACATTGATCTATTGTCTGACCTATAAAAACATGTGCACAATGCAATTTTAACTCAAGACTTCATTTGGTCTGTTTTGAAACTGAATCCCTTGTTCAACAATATTCACTGAACAGTGTGCTCCAAAACACTTGTGCCTGCCCCAAAATTGTACTC
Source organism: Schistocerca serialis cubense (assembly GCF_023864345.2). Classification (NCBI taxonomy): domain Eukaryota; kingdom Metazoa; phylum Arthropoda; class Insecta; order Orthoptera; family Acrididae; genus Schistocerca; species Schistocerca serialis. The sequence continues at coordinate 159,252,221 of NC_064648.1, read as the reverse complement.
TACTCAACAGATCTGCCAGAGATAAGCTCCAGCCTCCATAATCTATCATGGGACCAGGATATCGAACACTTTCTTATCTACTCATGGTTTCGCTATCCTTCAGATGCTTTCCATAGATGCTCGGGATAGAATCATGCAAACAGCCAATGAGCCCCAACATTTCTAAAATGCCCCTTCACATGTGCCAGACTCTTAACAATCTGCTGTTTGTCATTTAGATCAGTGGGCCTCTCCGTTTCTGGTTCATACCATCACTACACTTTCACTACCATGTCATGTGCCCACAACACAGCCAGGTGGCAGTGGTCATGTTTTGGCTCCTCAGTATATATACATATCTTATCCGATCTAGTCCTGCTTTGGGCACATATTAAGCATAATGGTGGTGTAAAATCCATTAAGAAAAGTTATTAATTATTTATTAAAATTAAAGTTTGACTTCTAGTCGACTTTATAATTCACACAATCAAAATGATCCCCCCCCCCTTTAGTATTAGAGCACAAATTAACTATGTATTCTCTAAAGGAACTGTTCCCACTAATTCTGTTTTCTGTTATGGAGAGCGTAAAATTACTCACTGAAAACATACCTTTGAACTGCACCATTATGCCTCTCCCATATTTTAAACCTGTGGGTGTTTTACAGTTTACTCTGTTTTTAAACAAAGCTGCAGTTCTATTCACATTATTAACAATATGCCCACTTTATACTGCCATGTGCACAAGCAAATGTGCAACACCGAATGACAATTCGCTCTGGTGTTAACGTTATATGTGCGTGGGCAAACTGCATTAAGTCACATTCGGTTTGCATTCACTTCGATTTGCATGCATTTGTGTTTGCTCATGTTCCTGTTATAAAATAGGAGAATGGTGGAAATTACGTAAAATTGGAGAGACTATGAAAAAATACAGAAAAATGACACTACTTACATATGTCAGGGTGTGGTCTCTGCTGTTGTCATTAGTGTTGGTATTAACAAATAGACCTAGAGTGACATTGTTTGTTATTAACAAATAGACACATCCTCCCCCTATGCTGTCCAGCTGCAGAGTAACCTCTCCCACACAAGTGTCTCAGGCATAAAAGATGAAGGTGTGGAGGGGGTGCATGATCCTCATTGGCCCAGAAGGGAGGTGATTCCCCTGGGTGACCTTGAACAATTCCCAGTGCTTTCCCAGGGAGGGGGGCGGGAGGAAATTGGGGATGCTAGGAACTCAAGTGTGTAACCAGGCACCAGATGTCATTATCAGTATGACACAAATTTTCAATAATCACTAGACATTCAGTAATTTTTGAGAACATGTCTCTCTAAAGTACAGCGGTTTATATATTATTTAAATATCAAGATGAACAGTCACAACCACAATAAGCTTTTCCTTAATGTATAAGGTACTGGTTTGGGTATGTTTTCTACCATTTCCAGAACCACACCACGATGGTAGAATCTGGCTGTGAATAGAGCATGTGTTACACAGTTAGCATTTGTGGATGTGTAGTACCTGCTCTCTTCGCAGCCACCATCTACCATCGTGGTGTGGTTCTGGAGATGGTATAACAGACTGAAACCAGTAACTTAATACATTAAGAAAAGCTTATTGCTGTTGTGACTGTTCATGTCCATTTTTAGATCACTAGATACATAGGTACCTAAAGAAGTCATTTAAAGAAAATACTAATTATATTAAAACACAAACTCAAAACAAGTCTACTGAATATTCAGTTTTCCCTCCTACTTTCATGTCTGATTACTATTCCTTCATCATTTCTTTCAGGGAACCTGTTTACATTTATATCTACAGTTTCCACAAAATCTAGGTTTTGTGGAATGGCATGCACTAAAACCCTGCTTCCACACACACACATACATTTCCTTTAGGACTAATATGTAAGATCCGTAATCATCACTGAATGCAGAAACTGCATGAAACGCAGTAACACACAGGATGTAGTTTGTATGGCACATTTCCCATGCAGTTGCATTAGAGTGGTTCTTAGCTGAACATAAACACTATAAACACTGAGAACGATGTACATCTCTCTTACGCACATCCAGTCAAACTTCAAATTCCACCATATAATAACTCAAAAACTTCGAGTACAGCTGTAACCCCTACTTCATCAAAAAATTCGGTTATTTTAGTGTGAAACTTGGTTATTGCAACAATAGTTAGTACTACAACTGTAGAAGTACTGCACGTGTAGTGACGCAACTCACCGCATCCGACGTACAGTGGCATCGTCAGTTGGAGGGGTGTGGCAAGTTGCCACGTGTGGTGGGGCTGTGACAGCAGTTTGGCCGTAATCGCCGTGGGAGCGAGTGATGGGTGCTGACCTGCTCTCTGTAGTGGCTGCGGTACTGCACAGAGAGACACTGCGTGGGCAGGTGTATACATATGGGGGCCAGAGGACTAGCATTTACTTACACCACCAGTTATGGAATGTCTACAGATAAACAGGGTGATTCAAAAAGAATACCACAACTTTAGGAATTTAAAACTCTGCAACGACAAAAGGCAGAGCTAAGCACTATCTGTCAGCGAATTAAGGGAGCTATAAAGTTTCATTTAGTTGTACATTTGTTCGCTTGAGGCGCTGTTGACTAGGCGTCAGCGTCAGTTGATGCTAAGATGGCGACCGCTCAACAGAAAGCTTTTTGTGTTATTGAGTACGGCAGAAGTGAATCGACGACAGTTGTTCAGCGTGCATTTCGAACGAAGTATGGTGTTAAACCTTCTGATAGGTGGTGTATTAAACGTTGGTATAAACAGTTTACAGAGAATGGGTGTTTGTGTAAAGGGAAAAGTTCTGGACGGCCGAGAACGAGTGATGAAAATGTAGCACGCATCCAGCAAGCATTTGTTCGCAGCCCAGGAAAATCGACTCGCAGAGCTAGCAGAGAGCTGCAAATTCCACAATCAACTGTATGGAGAGTCCTACGAAAAAGGTTAGTTATGAAACCTTATCGTCTGAAATTGGTTCAAGCACTGTCTGCAGCTGATAAGATTAAAAGAATCGATTTCTGTGATTTTATCCTTCCTCAAATGGAAACAGATGAGTCTTTCGTTTCAAAGAAGTTTAGTGATGAAGCAACTTTCCACACTAAAGGGAAAGTCAACCGTCACAATGTCTGTATATGGGGCACTGAGAATCTGCGGGAAACAACTCAGTATGAACGTGACTCGCCTAAGGTGAACGTTTTCTGTGCCATTTCAGCCAATAAAGTTTTTGGTCCCTTTTTCTTCGAAGGTGCTACTGTAACTGGACTACAGTATCTGGAGATGTTAGAGAATGGGCTGTTCCCTCAGCTCGAACAAGAAGCACAACAATTCATATTTCAGCAGGATGGAGCGCCACCACATTGGCACTTATCTGTCCGTAACTACCTGAACGTCAACTACCCGAGGCGATGGATCGGCCGCCAGGCAGCCCGTGACAGAGCACTTCATCACTGGCCTCCAAGAAGCCCTGATCTTACCCTCTGCGATTTTTTCTTATGGGGGTATGTTAAGGATATGGTGTTTCGGCCACCTCTCCCAGCCACCATTGATGATTTGAAACGAGAAATAACAGCAGCTATCCAAACTGTTACGCCTGATATGCTACAGAGAGTGTGGAACGAGTTGGAGAATCAGGTTGATATTGCTCGAGTGTCTGGAGGGGGCCATATTGAACATCTCTGAACTTGTTTTTGACTGAAAAAAAACCTTTTTAAATACTCTTTGTAATGATGTACAACAGAAAGTTATATTATGTTTCTTTCATTAAATACACATTTTTAAAGTTGTGGTATTCTTTTTGAATCACCCTGTATTTCTTACAAGTTATACCTTAATCCTGTGGTATCCAAGAGACTGAAAGATTCAAATAGTTCAAATGGCTCTGAGCACTATGAAACTTAACATCTGAAGTCATCAGTCCCCTAGACCGAGAACTACTTAAACCTAACTAACCTAAGGACATCACACACATCCATGACCGAGGCAGGATTCGAACCTGCAACCGTAGCAGCAGTGCAGTTCCAGACTGAAGCGCCTAGAACCGCTCGGCCACAGTGGACAGCAGACTGAAAGAATTTAGTTATGGAAACTGCAGTGGTGTTGCATACATGTACCAAGAGAGTGAATATGGCATTGTTGGCCGGCAGACCCCCATATGGGGAAGTTAGGCCGGCTCTTATTTCAGTCGACGCCACATTGGGCGACTTGCATGCCGGTGATGAGGATGAAACGATGATAATGACAACACAGCGTCCAGTCCACAAGCGGAAAAATCTCCAACTGGGCCTGGAATCGAACCCGGGGCCACTTGCACAGGAGGCGAGTACGTTACCACCCAGATTAGCACGTGGACAGAGTGAAACACTCCTCGAAACTGAAATAAGAACGCCGTGAATTCATTGTCCCAGGAAGGGGAAACTTTATTGACACATTCCTGGGGTCAGATACATCACATGATCACACTGACAGAACCACAGGCACATAGACACAGGCAACAGAGCATGCACAATGTCGGCACTAGTACAGTGTATATCCACCTTTCGCAGCAATACAGGCTGCTATTCTCCCATGGAGACGATCGTAGAGACGCTGGATGTAGTCCTGTGGAACGGCTTGCCATGCCATTTCCACCTGGCGCCTCAGTTGGACCAGCGTTCGTGCTGGACGTGCAGACCGCGTGAGACGACGCTTCATCCAGTCCCAAACATGCTCAATGGGGGACAGATCCGGAGATCTTGCTGACCAGGGTAGTTGACTTACACCTTCTAGAGCACGTTGGGTGGCACGGGATACATGCGGACGTGCATTGTCCTGTTGGAACAGCAAGTTCCCTTGCCAGTCTAGGAATGGTAGAACGAAGGGTTCGATGACGGTTTGGATGTACCGTGCACTATTCAGTGTCCCCTCGACGATCACCAGTGGTGTACGGCCAGTGTAGGAGATCGCTCCCCACACCATGATGCCGGGTGTTGGCCCTGTGTGCCTCGCTCGTATGCAGTCCTGATTGTGGCGCTCACCTGCACGGCGCCAAACACGCATACGACCATCATTGGCACCAAGGCAGAAGCGACTCTCATCGCTGAAGACGACACGTCTCCATTCGTCCCTCCATTCACGCCTGTCACGACACCACTGGAGGCGGGCTGCACGATGTTGGGGCGTGAGCGGAAGACGGCATAACGGTGTGCGGGACCGTAGCCCAGCTTCATGGAGACGGTTGCGAATGGTCCTCGCCGATACCCCAGGAGCAACAGTGTCCCTAATTTGCTGGGAAGTGGCGGTGCGGTCCCCTACGGCACTGCGTAGGATCCTACGGTCTTGGCGTGCATCCGTGCGTCGCTGCGGTCCGGTCCCAGGTCGACGGGCACGTGCACCTTCCGCCGACCACTGGCGACAACATCGATGTACTGTGGAGACCTCACGCCCCAAGTGTTGAGCAATTCAGCGGTACGTCCACCCGGCCTCCCGCATGCCCACTATACGCCCACGCTCAAAGTCCGTCAACTGCACATACGGTTCACGTCCACGCTGTCGCGGCATGCTACCAGTGTTAAAGACTGCGATGGAGCTCCGTATGCCACGGCAAACTGGCTGACACTGACGGCGGCGGTACACAAATGCTGCGCAGCTAGCGCCATTCGACGGCCAACACCGCGGTTCCTGGTGTGTCCGCTGTGCCGTGCGTGTGATCATTGCTTGTACAGTCTCCGGAGCAAGTATGGTGGGTCTGACACATCGGTGTCAATGTGTTCTTTTTTCCATTTCCAGGAGTGTATATGTAACACACAAAGCTTACTACAGCTACAAAATTGGTGCATACCAATATTTACCGCATGGGAACATAGAAAAACGGAAAATTGTATATACCTTGCTGTCCTGGAACTGCACTGCTGCATGTTACAGTCTTCCTGAGCGATATATTTGCTCGTAATCTTCACCTTGTATTTATGCAGCATGACGGCATTTATAGGTTCAAAAATGGCTCTGAGCACTATGGGACTTAACAGCTGTGGTCATCAGTCCCCTAGAACTTAGAACTACTTAAACCTAACTAACCTAAGGACATCACACACACCCATGCCCGAGGCAGGATTCGAACCTGCGACCGTAGCAGTCGCTCGGTTCCGGACTGCGCGCCTAGAACCGCGAGACCACCGCGGCCGGCGGCATTTATAGGTGTCTCGCCATGGACACCAGCTGAGACACAACCTACTTGAAATTGTACTGTGTGTGAACGGCTTTAGAAGTTCTAGCACATTGGACAGAACTAGGACCAATCTCTCAACAGCCCTGGGTGCATCCTACAAACATCACTGCATCAGACTGCGTTCAGCACCACATATTTCTGTCCAAAGCGGAAGTGTCTCATGTTGTTTACACAGTCAATGAGCCCTTTGTTCAGGAACTAGGTGCACAAAAGCTAAATAATAATTTATTGTCCACAAGCACTTTAATACAGTTAATCAGTACAAATAAGGGCGCACTGCTTGAGTGAATTTGTAAAATTGTGATAAACGTTGGCATTCCACGACTTATTTTTGGCTGCTTTCTCAGCTAATAAACACAGTTTTGAGGTTTTAATGATCGTGATATGAGAAGGTGCACAAAGCACTGAGAGATATGTGATACAGCTTTTTCAGTTGCCAGTAAGGTACGTTTCTCAGCACAGGCACCACAAAGGTAATTTAGTTGCCAGGACAATAAGATGTAACGATGAATACTGGTTTAGAGGCAGAAACATATACAGATCTGGGAGAATAGGTGAACACTTTACATGTGCATACCTGGTTTGTGCAGGTGGCTCTGCAATCAGTCGAGTTAACTCTACAACATAGTGTGGGTGGCTGACTGCAGCGTCTGCCCAGCCCTGCGTCATCACCACCTGGAGAGTGTGGGCCTTAATGAATGTGACGGCGGCCTGCTTCAGGACAGGGCAGGAGTGCCTCAGCGCGAGCAGAGCCGTGGCAACCGCGTTCTCCACCGACAGCTGTGCGGCCACCTGCTGCTCGAACGCGGCCTTCAGGTGGGGCAAGCCGTAGCTGTCAGCTGCCGCCAGCACCTGGGGGGCCACGCTGGGCAGCTGGGGGGCCTGGAGGGTGTACATGTAGGACAGCAGGTGGCGCAGCACCGGGCCCTCCACGTCTGGGATGACGACCCAGCCGCCGCTGGCCTCCAGCGGGTTGTGCTGGAACATTTTCTGGAACACGGGACTTCTGGCAGCCAGCACGGCCCGGTGCGCCACCAGCCTCGTGTCACCCGCCACCAGCGTCACCACGGCTCCATCACCGGCGTCGAGCAGGGTGGCCAGGTCCGCAGCTGTGCTCCCCTCAACCTTCTGAGCTCGTTCTGTTGTTGTAGACAACTCTGAAACACAGCGTCACTGAGCAGCCATTTGCCTTTACGCAGCACCTTTGTGCACTTGCCCGCGAAAGGCAAAGGTCCCGAGTTCGAGTCTCAGTCGGGCACACAGTTTTAATCTGCCAGGAAGTTTCATATCAGCGCACACTCCGCTGCAGAGTGAAAATCTCATTCTGGAAACATCCCCCAGGCTGTGGCTAAGCCATGTCTCTGCAGTATCCTTTCTTTCAGGAGTGCTAGTTCTGCAAGGTTCGCAGGAGAACTTCTGTAAAGTTTGGAAGGTAGGAGACGAGATACTGGCAGAAGTAAAGCTGTGAGGACCAGGCGTGACTCGTTCTTCAGTAGCTCAGATGGTAGAGCACTTGCCTGCGAAAGGCAAAGATCCCGAGTTCGAGTCTCGGTCGGGCGCACAGTTTTAATCTGCCAGGAAGTTTCATATCAGCGCACACTCCACTGCAGAGTGAAAATCTCATTATGGAAACATCCCCCAGGCTGTGGCAAAGCCATGTCTCCGCAGTATCCTTTCTTTCAGGAGTGCTAGTTCTGCAAGGTTCGCAGGAGAGCTTCGTAAAGTTTGGAAGGTAGGAGACGAGATACTGGCAGAAGTAGAGCTGTGAGGACCGGGCGTGACTCGTGCTTCGGTAGCTCAGATGGTAGAGCACTTGCCCGCGAAAGGCAAAGGTCCCGAGTTCGAGTCTCAGTCGGGCACATAGTTTTAATCTGCCAGGAAGTTTCGTTACCTTTGTGCTTAGATGACTCTCAGGTATATCTGTACCAAGTAACTGATGACAAATGTCGTCTATTGTGTATGATTTGCAAACACATATTCCTTCTCTGTCAAAATGCTTCCACAGGTTGTAACACTAATATCGATTGTAAGTAATTTATACTGTGTTATTATGTGTATGTGACTATGAAGTGTTTGGTCTTTACTAATGAAGGTCATTGGATCATCAGAGAGAAAGTTGAAGTTTGTAATATGTGTATTATGGAAACTAAACTAATGGTTAAAAATAATGAAATTTTATAAAATATGTATGTTCAGAAAGAGAAATTGAACTCTGAATGCTGGTTCATGCTTAGGTAATTTGTATTGTATAGAAGGTGAAGGGAAGCCGCTCTGCTACGGAAGTGGCCTGGCGCGTGCTGAAAGGTGGTTTTGGCGGTCGATCTGGGCGGATACAGGGTGAGCACGTTATGCGGTCGGTGGCTAGCCATTGCACGGTTTACATCGAGGGTGCCTAATTTTATATTGAAATTGCCTCGGATGTGGTTTCGGCTGTCTTATGGTGTTCTTGTTATTACGGAGTGGCTCTAGAACAAGGATAATACGTCGCCAAGAAGAATTTATAAAGAGCATTCAACAGCAAGAGTGTGAGACCAGATAGCCGCCATGTGCTTGCCATCACTATTGCGCCACTGCTCCGCCTGCTTCAGGAACTCAGATATGTATCATAATGCGGACCCGTATGTCTGTGTGAGTGGTTTTCAATAACAATTCCAGTGACATAAACATGTGTGTGAACCTTAAAATTGTCCTGATCATGAAACCAATGCAGGGCCCCACCCTAAACGTGTAGGAGACCGAGTTGATTTGTTTCTGCATTAAATGTGCCAAAGTTCAGTGCCAAAGTGTACAAATGTTGCTACTTAAATTACCTCCTTCACAGGTAGTGAGAAAGGCACAAAAATTGAACTTATATGAAAGTAATTTTGCTTTGATTATTATCAACTATTTTCGTAAGTTCATTGAACTTAATGATTCAATTACTTGCTTTAAAGTATAAACATATATTTTCCAACTGAATTATATGCGCCATTGTATGACCTGTTCTACGATAGGCAACCCATACACAACCATGAGGGACTCCAACTGGGTATCACAAATGTGGAAAATTACTGACTCGTTTCATTTCCACCTATCTTTTCAAAATTATTAGAGTAATTAATTGGTATAACGAGAAGCAAATATCTTTAATACTATGCACTTACGATCAAAGCTAAATTGGCTCTCAGAAAAATGTTTCGGACTTTATATTTTGGCGTGATATGGTAGAGCGCCCAAGCAAAATGTATTTGCCATTAAGTACATTATTTGATTTGTCTGGAGCCTTTGTGTTGATCACAATTTCATAATTGTCCACCCTCAGCTCTACAGCGTTAGTGGCTATTACTGACATGCTGAAACCCTGTCTCACCGCGTTCCAACCTCTGTTCCGTCCTGTGCCCCCTTTTCTTCCCAGTTCAGTGTAACAGCCTGCACAGCAGCATTAGATCAACGAAAATTAAATTGGTGCTTACAGAGGACACCAATAGGATGACGAAAAATCTGTCATCCACACACACACACACACACACACACACACACACACACACACACACACACACACACAAATAACTTCCTTTTCTTGTTTGCCATCCTGTTTACCATAAACTCCATTTCCACATACCTATGTAAGATAAACTGCATTCAGCTCTAGCAATAACAATTTAAAAGAAGTTATAGCTATGTAGAATAATCGGCTGATACTAGAATTAGATAGCACACCATTCAAGGGTCTTCATTCAGATTACAGAATAAACTGGAAAGGTGCCATACCACACGTTACTGAGAGGAAACTTCACCAGTTTTGCTTATTTTTAATTTTCTACTGTTATTCACTGTGGAGTCAATATGTCGCCTAATTTGCCTGCACACCTTCCATTATATGCTATATAACATATACTAAGCGAATATTTCTCTTTCTCAAAAACTCCTCATTTTCCAGAAAAGAGTAATTAGAACATTCATAAAATAAGTCCAAGGACCTCTAGTTGCAAATTGTTTAGTCAGTTGCGAACTCTTGTCACTACTTCACAACTCATAGGGATTTTTCTAAGAAAGTCAGCTGCATATGACATCAAGTACTCACATGAAATAATAGTGGCATCGGCTGCAGATCAAAAATATCTTCCATTTATGAAAGGAATGAACAATGGTTTCATAAGTTTGGATTCACTGCCTACTGAAATTAATACATAAGAAATAGAGAATCTTCTTCCTCAGTGCAACCCTTACCGTTTCTGTTTGATAGCTCCACCGTGCACATGAGAAAAACAAATAGATTGCCCTCATCAGCTTCATACTTACGATAGCACATCATTCAAATACCGTGTGTTTGAATATCTTATTATGTAGTCATTGTGTAGGTTATACAGCGCATTTCAGAGTCTTTGAGACAAAGATGTAGGGCAGTTAGACCATGACAGAGGGAACAACTTGTTTTAGAAACAGTGTTTGTTGCCTCTTCCCAACAACGAGAGACGTTGTTTAAGACTGGTTGTGCATCTGAGGGGGAACGAGTTAGCCACTTTGCAGCGTTCATATGCATCGAGTCATCTGTTCCACATGATAGTTTCTAAATCGCTTCTATATTGTCTTTCTCCGCGTTGTTGTGGTTTTCTTGTTGCAACTCACTCCATCAGTCTACTGGGAGGGGTGATAGTTGCATATTTGATTAGTAGACCCTGCTAATTTTGTGGGATCTCACAGTCCCATTTCAGTCAAATATTGAAGTACGCCTACTGTTGCTAGGAAGCATCAGCGAATGTTTTGTCTCTAACAGAAGCCGTTCCCCAGGATGTGACCTACCACACGTAGGTGTTTCTTGCAACGAGTTTGGAACACTGTATATCTGCTACTGTAACACTCGAACAGTCTTCAAACGCGTGTATGCCAGAACTGTGTTCATATAATTAGTAGCTTCTTTAACTGTTGTTTGTTCATGTATTTTAGTGATGTATATTGTTCAAGTAAATCTTTGTGAAATTGCTACTGACACATTCCAAAGTCAGGGTATGACTGTCTGTCTAATGATTTGTGGAACATACGCGCAACAGATAAATAAATAGCATTCGAACTACTATAGTCTACAGTACCAGATGCAATGATATATGGAAACGTGATGATGTTACAATGTTTGTTCATAGTAGTCACATGATTGCACTGTGACTATTAAATTTCGTATTGAGACTACCAAAATATAATAATTTAGCACCAAAAGAATTTCTTAAGGTGGTAAACGTCTTTAGGAATAATGGGAAAAATACATACCTGGACTGTCGGTTCTTAACTGATCAACTGTGACTTCACGATCGAATCCTGAAAAAGAAATTCATACAAATCTCAATGAAAAAACTGAACGTATATTTCATTACTTACTGAAAATTTGTTATTGATATAACGAGACTTATGTCAACTGGAAAAAGAAAAAGGCTTACCTGTAATGAAACCTCTGTCATTGTAGTCAGAAGCTATGACTACTGCCATAAAAACGCAGGTGAACCAGGTGATGCTTCTGCAGAACATAATGAAGGACAAATGTGTCGGGCCAAGTAAAGAACGGTTCCCTCAGAATATCTTCGTCAGATTTGACCTCTGTTGAACAACCTGTAATTTTATGAATAAATATAGCTGCAATGGTAACTTTCTTTCATCAGGATCTATAGAAAATTATTTACCATAAATTAATCTTTGAATTTAACTTCGATTACATCATTTTAGAAGAGTTCTACCTAGTACCCATACTGGCTGATCAGCTACTCTATTTCCTTCTATTATTTCCAAAATAGTTTCATAATTTTTGATCCCGTTTCCATCACATTAATTTTGAGAAAGTCCTCTCCAAACTGTGTATAGTCTTTTGTCATACCCATATCATCTGCAGTGGAATCGGTACAAGTTTTGCTTTCTCACGTGGAACCGCAATGAAAATATAACATTACGAGCTGGTGTCCAGCCTACAGCAGCGGCATTTGTCGGCTAAACGAGCCTTAGGTAGACGAGAACAGACCAGGGGGAGCTTCCCTGAAGGGCAGTGGCAGAAACCACGGTCTTAGGAATATAACGGGGACTATTGAGTTCTCACTCTAATACTGCTGTTGCTATCTCCTAAACACGCTACAATGAAACCTAAGTCATTACAGAAATCATGGCGATCAGGCAAACTCTTTGTAACATAGTTCATAATTGACAAAACTCTACCATCTGGGGAGCAAGATGTGTGAGACAGGTTAAATCACCTCAGACTTCAAGAAGAATATAATAATAGACCTAAGTCGAAACAAGGCCCCGAGAGTAGACAACATTCCATTAGAAGTACTGATAGCCTTGGGAAAGCCAGCCCTGACAAAACTCTACCATTTGGTGGGCAACATGTATGAGACAGGTTAAATCCCATGAGACTTCAAGAAGAATACAATAATTCGAATCCCAAAGAAAGCAGGTGTTGACAGGTGTGTAAATTATCGAATTATCAGTTTAATAAGTCACGACTGCAAAATACTTACACGAGTTCTTTACAGACGAATGAAAAAAAATGGTGGAAGCCGACCTCGGGGAAGATCAGTTTGGATTCTGTAGAAATGCTGGAACATATGAGGCAATACTGACCCTACGACTTATCTTAGAAGATAGATTAATGAGAGATAAACCTACGTTTCTAGCATTTGTAGACTTAGAGAAAGCTTTCCACAATGTTGACTAGAATATTCTCTTTCAACTTCTGAAGGTGGCAGCGGTAAAATACAGGGAGCGAAAGGCTATTTAGAATTTGTACAGAAAGCAGATGGCAGTTATAATAATCAAGCGGCACGAAAGAAGTGGTTAAGAAGGGAGAGAAAGGGATTTTCAATCTCTATATTGGGCAAGCAGTACAGGAAACAAAAGAAAAATTTGGAGTAGGAATTAAAATCCATGGAGAAAAATAAAAACTTTGAGGTTTGCCGATGACATTGTAATTCTGTCAGAGACAGCAAAGGACCTGGAAGAGCTGTTTAACGGAATGGGCAGTCTCTTGAAAGGAGGATATAAGATGCACATCAACAAAAGCAAAACGAGTATAGGGGAATGTACTCGAATTAAATCAGGTGATGTTAAGGGAATTAGATTAGGAATTGAGACACTTAAAGTAGTGGATGAGTTTTGCTATTTGGGAAGCAAGATAACTGATGATGGTCGAAGTAGAGAGGATATAAAATGTAGACTGGCAATGGCAAGGAAAGCGTTTCTGAGGAACGGAAATTTGTTAACATCGAGTATAGATTTGAGTGTCAGGAAGTCTTTTCTGAAAGTATTCGTGTGGAGTGTAGCCATGCATGGAAATGAAACATGGACGATAAATAGTTTAGACAAGAAGAGAATAGAAGCTTTTGAAATGTGGTGCTAGAGAAGAATACTGAAGATTAGATGGGTAGAACACGTAACTAATGAGGAGGTACTGAACAGAATTGCAAAGAGGAGGAATTTGTGGCGCAACTTGGCTAGAAGAAGGGATCGGTTGGTAGGACATGTTCTGAGGCATCAAGGTGTCACCAATTTAATATTGGAGGGCAGCGTGGAGGGTAAAAATCGTAGAGGGAAACCAAGAGATGAATACACTAAGCAGATTCAGAAGGAATAACTAATTACGATTTTGTCGATTATCGTGATTATTTTCAAGTAAATCAGTTACAAGGTGTCGACAAACTGTCTTTGTAACTTAAGACTTTAAAGACTTTAATAACTTTAAAACTACACTAGGTATTGACAAATGGTTTTCAACATGTGACAATATAACTCATGAAGTTTTCTTTAGCTTCCAGGTGACGCAGTTTTGACTCAGAACTGAAACTGAAATTCTGATGAAATGTGGACGCCAGAGGAGCGCGCTCAGCGTGCGGCCTGCTTCACGCAGACGTCCTTCCCCTGTCCCCCACACCGCAGGACTTCTTCCTGTGGGGTTTTGTAAGCGATCTGGTGTACGAGAACCCTGGTTGGAGACCCACAGGACTTGAAAGCACGCATTCTCAATGCTTTTTAACATGTCACCATGGACGTCTTCAATCCTACCTGCAGATAAATGGAATTACGATCACACACTATCCGTGCCATTAACGGTGCACAGACTCCTATGTAGGAGTGAGGAAACAAAACGTCATAAGTTTATCTCATCGCACGTTCAAAACCATTTGTTAATATCTATGATTGTTTTAATGGTATTAAAGCCTTAAGTTGTAAAGGTAGTTTATGGAGACCCAGTATTTGTTTGCAGCACTAGATGTCAAGCTGGTCGATTTGATGACGCACTTGTCCACTTCTTCCTCTTCGTTTGGCTATGAAAATTCGCACAAATATCCGTTGCGTAACTGATATGAAGTTATGTTTTCGTTTCACTCAAACATTTGATCACCAAGAGAAAAAACCTTGGTTTTTCCTCACTTTCCCTCATTTCTACATCCACCGCTTTAAATAACGAGTAACTGTGATTGCCTCCTCCGACTTTGTACCGTCAACAAATATGACTGTGCTGCCATGGTACTACGAACAGCTGAAATCAAGGAGAAACGGTAGCCCTTACTTTTCACGACGGCATGCAGCTCTGCAGTATGGTTAAACGACGATAGCATCTTCTCGGGTAAAATATTCCTAGGTAAAACAGTTTCCCATTCCGATCTCCGGGCGCGGACTACTCAGGAGGACGTTGCCATTCGGAAAAACCGATCTCACAATCTATGTGTCTAGAATGTTAGATCACTTAAGCGAGCAAGAGGGTTAGAAAATGTGAAATGTGGAGTGGGGAGTTTGAGGTAAGATATACGAGGGATTGGTGAAGCTCTATGGCAGAATGAACAGCACTTCTCGCCAGGTGAGTACAGGGTTATAAATAGACAATGATACCAGTATAGAAGCAATCCAGAATTAGGTCTACTAACAAAAATGGAAATAGGAATATCAGTAAGCTACTACGAACAGCATAGTGAGCGCATTATTGCAGCCAAGTTCGGAATGAAGCCAACACTTATCACTCCTCCACAAGTTTATATGCCAACTAGCTCCACAGATGACGAAGAAACTGAAAAAAATATATGATGAGATAAAATAAACCATTCAGATAAGAGAAGGAAAAATTTAATTGTGATGGGGGACTGGAATTCATTTGCGGGAAAGGAAATGAAGGGAATGTAGTAGAGGAATATGGAGTGAGGGAAAGGTATAAAAGAGGAAGCCGCCTGGTAGAAATCTGCTCAGAGCAAAATTTACTCACTGCTGACCAGTTTTTGAAGAATTATGATAGAAGGTTGTATACGTGGAAGAGACCTTGAGATACAGGAAGGTTTTGGATTCATTATATAATGGTCAGACAGAGATTTCGCAACAACATATTAAGCTGTAAGATACTTCCAAGGTCAGAGCTGGACTATGACAACAATTTATTGTTTATGAATAAAACAGATGGCATAGCAAAAAGGCAGGAAATTAAGGGGAGCTGGATAAGTTGAAATAATCATAAGTTGAGGCTGTCAGAGGGAGCATTAGGCAACGATTGATTGAAACAGGGGAAATGAATACGGTAGAAGACAAATACGTAGCTTTGAGAGCAGAACGCTAAAAAGACCAGTACAAATCCTGGGATATGACAGGAGATATTGAATTTAATTGATGAAAGGAGAAAATATTAAAACCAACAAATGATGTAGGCGAGATTGAAATAAAATGGCAATGGCCAAGCAGGGAAGGTTAGAGGACAAATGTAAGAATATGGAAGCATCTATAACCCTATATGAGAAGTGGATACGCCTACAAGAAAACTGAAGGAACCTTTAGAGAAAAGAGAAGGTGCTGTATAAATACCGAGAGCTCAGACAGAAAACCAGTACTGAGCAAAGAATGGAAAGCTACAAGGCGCCAAGAACGTATAGAGGGTCTATACATGCATAATGAACTTAAAGGCAATATTATATAAAGGGAACAGGGTGTGGACGAAAATGAGGTGGGCGATTTCATACTACGAGATGGACTGAGAACTGAAAGATGTAAATCGAAATGAGGCCCCTGGAGTAGACGATGTTCCGACAGAACAACAGATGTTCCATCTGATGTGCAAGATGTGTGAGACAGGGGAAATTTCCTCATTGTTGAAGAAGAATATAATAATTCCAATTAGGGGCTGACAGGTGTCAATATTACCGAGCTGTCGGTTTAATAAGTGGTGTTCGCGAACTACTAAAACGAATCGGTTACACAAGAATTGAAAAACTAGTAGAACCTGACTTTGGGGAATATAACTGATATTTTTTTAAATGTCGGGGATACCATATACCGATATTTAAAAAGAACAAAAATATCGGTTATCGATTTATCAAAGAAGTGTATCGATATATCAAAGGAGTGTGTCGATATATCAACAGAAAAAATAACGTCTCACCGGTCTATTAAAATATCGCCTCCATATTGTAAATATGTTGCCGGTTTTAGAGTTGTACATGTAAGTATTGATTTATTACTAAAAGTTCTGTACATCAACGACCCAGCAGCCTGCCTGCTTCCACACGATGCCTTCTTTGTCTTCAAGGTTGCGCAAGCGCATCAGTTTCCGATAGCGCAAGTTTGCAAGCGCGTTGCTATCGGCCTTCGGTAGGAACCTTTGTGCTTTTTGGCAGACGACGGGTAGCCGTTGCCCATATGTATTTGCCTGTGTAGTGTGTTGAGGTTATGCTGTAGAGCCATTTATGAGCAGTAATGCTTACTGACTCCAAAGGAAGCACGCTTAAGTTTGTAGATGATTACAGACAAAAATGTCGTGTGGAATGCCGCTTCGCAAGATTATTTGAATAAAAACTTGCCATGAGTTGCTCTGAGCGTCACGTATTAGATAAAAAGTCCCAATCACAGTACTGTAAGAATAAGATACTGTAAATTTCGAAGTAGGAAAACTGAGAAGAATAAGCCAAAAAACAAAAATGAAAAGTGTGTATAAAAACTGTGGACGAATATTCACGCTACGGCGACTTAAAAGCACAACAACTGAGGAGCCTGATAGTCCTATCTGAACAAAGTAAGTGTTGCGGTATATGTAGCTTCTCAACAAACCACTAAAAATAGAAATGAAGCACACTGATGTAGCAAAAAATACGAAATTTAAAAACACAACTTCCATTCAGGTCGACTTCCCAGCTTCTTTCATTTCCTCAAACAGCTGCGAACTGGCAGTCGAAGAGTCGAAACTGTGTGGTGGAGTTAAACGTTGCAGTTTTTGCCGATTACGTCAGCATTTCCTTATACACGTCTCTGTCCACCGCAACGACCAGTCTTGTTTTTTAGATCTTTGGTCACAATTTTCAGCAGCTGTGTATAAAGAATGCCGATATGAAGAAACAGCATATCAGTTGCGTTATAAATGGTTTTTTAACGCAACTATGTTATTGTTTAATCCCAGAAATCTTATTACTCTCTTTTCAATCGCCACCCCCCCCCCTTATCCCCCCCCCCCTTTCTGTGCCACATATGCTTGCTTCACACCGTCAGAGAGAAAGCCTGGAGTGATGAAAGCTCAAAAACTAGTGAGACAGAGGGAGAGTAAACATACATTTGACTACAATTTTTAAAGAACCATTTCAAATATTTAATGAAAATTGCGAAAAATATCGGGACCCGATATTCCATTTCGACATCGATATATCGTGGAATAAAATATTGCTGATTGTAAGGAGTGTGTCAGAATTCTCCATTACGCTGATTAAATATTGCATTGAGTACCGAAAATAATACAGCCAACTTGAGGCTATTCTTTGCCTTGAGTAAGATTCTGCGATTCTCTGTGGAAATAAATAAGCACTCAGATATCGATAGTAACAATCTGATGGCGAAACATGAGAGCGCGATTCTAAGCATTGTTGTGAGACGAGGTCTGTCTGTGAGAGTGAAATTTCAGTAGTGTTGGTGGAGAGGTCGGAGACGAAAGACGTTTCACGCTGCCCTGACGTCGGTGATGGCAGATCTCACCACACTCAAGGCCTGATTTCATTTATATGGCCAGGAGAGATTTAGATGCCTTAGCTACGCTTGCGGATGTAATTGAAGGTAAAAGTCGCAAGCACAGCGCAAAAGCAATTGCAGGGTTAGGCTCGTGATTGCTAGTCCGCAACAATCCTATGTTTTGCTTGTCAGTTAAAGAGGCCTCCTTATCCTTCAAATAATAATAATCATTCTCTACATCTAATTCGGCAACGGTCTTGCCGCAGTGGATACACCAGTTCCCGTGAGATCGCCGAAGTTAAGCGCTGTCGGGCGTGGCCGGCACTTGTATGGGTCACCCTGGCCGCCATGCGCTGTTGCCATTTTTCAGCCTCGTGATGCCAATTGAGGAGCTACTCGACCCAATAGTAGGGGCTTCGGTCAAGAATACCATCTTACGACCGGGAGAGCGGTGTGCTGACCACACGCCCGTCCTATCCGCATCCTCCGCTGAGGATGACACGGCGGTCGGATGGTCCCGGTAGGCCACTGGTGGCCTGAAGACGGAGTGAGTGCTACATCTAATTCATAAATATGCTGTGGTTACTAAATGTTAATGTTAACATCGAAATTGAAATAATTTGTTAATCTGGCACTCAGCCATTATTGATACTTACAAGGGGACTGTCAGACATTTCGGCATTACTAATACTTGTTAAACTATTATTGGTCATGATGATTTGTGAAGTTTTTAAGTAGATTTAATTTATGAAATCCATTCTTACAAGTTATTTAGTAGTTGACAGAACCAAAGCAAACTCTTTTTTATTACATTCATTCTTAATAACAATGAGCTTTAACCGTTGCTGCTGCAAATTTCTGTAAACCACTCGGAAAAAGGCAGCCATCTAAACAGGTGAGTGCAAAACTCAGGGCCAAATCAGACACTGACACACCACTACATGTTATGTACTCTAATGCAGTAAATTCGTTCCACAAGGGAGATTCTGTACCATTTGCAAATTCATATTCAAATATGCAGTCATATAGCTTATCCAAATGTTAGTTTTAAGTTTGTCATGTAACGATATGTTGAGGGCTTAAATGACAGTGAAACTGACACTCATACTACACGCACACGGTGCTATTCAGGTTACATTCCGATTGCTGATACCTCAAAATGCTTATCGAGTCTATTTTCACAGACGAACATAGCCTTCATTTGTTGCAGGTACGTTACACGATATACATCTATATTTCCGGGAAGAATATCAACATATCGAAATATCGGTATTTTATCAACAGTCGTACTTTGGGGCATTGGGGCATTGTATTACTATTGGAGGGAAGTAGAAGGTGGGGGGGGGGGGGTTAAGAATTGTAGACCGATACTAAGGGATGAACACTGTAAACAGGTTCAAAAGGGTGTAGGTTGCAGTAGTTATCTGCAAACGAGGAAGCCGGCACAGGACAGAGTAGCATAAGGAGCTGCATCAACCAGTCCCCTTACCGAAAACTACAACAACCCGCAGCAACAGTGGGGGCACTGGCCACCGCTCGGTGGTGGAAGAAATACGCAGAGACTTACCGAAGACGCCTCGTTCCGCTCCGCGCCGTAGCAGGCAGTACAGTGGCGGTCGCGAATGCTGCCTTTCCTCCTCACCCTGTCACCTCTGCTCCACGCCCGCAACGATAGGATAACCTCTGCACGTATCTGGCGTCCAAAGTATCACCGCGCAGCGCCTCACGCCACAGGCCCGTGATAATCCTAACGCTCGTGCTTCTGCTCATTCTGAGCTCGTCGCCCCTGCCCGTCAGATTCCATGGCGGCCTCGTACTGGCCCACCGCGAGTGCCCTATCTGTCCCTTCCCTTGAGATACACTAAAACTAAACTCCTCTCGAACGGGCCACGAAGGCCCAACGGTACCGACCGGCCGCCATGTTATCCTCAGCCCACAGGCGAATATGGAGAGGCATGTGGCCAGCACACCATTCTCCCGGCCGTACGTCAGTTCCCGAGACCGGAGCCGCTACTTCTAAATCGAGTACCTCCTCAGTTTGCCTCTCAATGGCTGAGTGCACCCAGCTAGCCCACAGCTCTCGGCAGACCGGATGGTCACCCATCCGAGCGCTAGCCCAGCCCGACAGCGCTTAACTGATCTGACAGGTAACCGCTGTTACCACTGCGGCAAGACCATTGGCCCCTCAGATACACACCCAGATAAAGAAAAGAAAGTTCACATGTTTCTTCAGGTATGCCATATAAGTGATGATCAGATCCGAGGAGCTGCCAAACTGCATCGTGATAATACTTTGCACACACAGTTTCAAATGGTGTGACACAATTTTTTATCAAATTAAGATCGATTGATTTAGAGGGTCAGTCGAGGTGCGTTTGGCTGTCTGAGTGCTCGAAATCCCAGGAACGTGTCGGTGCAGTCGTGCGAAAGGGCGTGTTGCCATTTTGGAAGACTGCAGTGTCCGCACCATGTTCATCGCGAAGGTTCGAAAGAAAGGGCAGCAGTTGGACGACGAGAACGTTCAGTTAAATATCGATGTTCATGTTCTGGTAACCTGAATGAATGGGCTCAGGTGACGTTACGAGAAACACCGCTTGAACATCAGAGAACCCCTGCAGTGAGAAGTACGCCCTCCACACATAGCGGGCTGGAGGGCTCACTCCGCCGTCGGTGCACTCGACACTCCTCCCTCGACAAGAGGCACAGCTGTGACACGTGGGAGCGTATTACCCGCCTCCAGCCACCCACAGGGCAGTTTCTGCGTTGTTTGGCTGCTGCTGCGAGAAACGCGCTTTCTCGAAGTACACGATTCCAAATGCCCATTGCATGCATATCCTTCACTATATTCGCCCAGAAACTTCTCGATATGTCTGTGTATTCATTCACCCTTTTCCACCCTGTTCTGCAGTATTGCTGAGCAGTGTGGGACCAGCATTAGGTGGGACTGACGGATGATACCGAAAAAGTTCAAAGAAGAGCAACTCGTTTTGTATTATCGCGAAATAGGAGAGATAGTGCCACAGACATAATACGTGAATTGGAGTGGCCATAACTAAAACAAAGGCGTTTTTCGTTGCGACTGGATCTTCTCACGAAATTTCATTCACCAGTTTTCTCCTCCGATTGTGAAAACATTCTGTTGGCACCCACCTACATAGGGAGAAATGATCATCACGATAAAATAACAGAAATCACGGCTCGCACAGGAAAATTTAAGTGCTCGTTGTTCCCGCGCAGTTCCAGAGTGGAACAGTAGAGAGACAGCTCCAATGGGGTTCATTGAACCTGCTGCCAGGCACTTTATTGTGAATAGCAGAGTAATCACGTAGATGTAGATGTGGATGTAGATGTTCCTGTAGGGTTTGAAACCAGACTGTCGTTGACGAGCTGTGTCACTCATCTTCGTTCCCTCTCAGTCAGGACGTTTTGACGGCCACAGCTCTTACGTCACATTACGCGGTTGCGATTGCTACGCCATTCTTTGTAGACGTGTGGACAGTCCACTTTGTTACAACTACACTGGCGTCCAAAATTAAAGCAACAAACAGAAATTTTGCAAAGTTCCGTCTTTTTTTGGCACAAAACAGCATAAACCGATGATAGTAAAGTAGAAACAATGTAAGGAAATTAGAACGTAATCAACTGCAGCCTGCATGACGGTAGAAAAAAAATGTTGTTCGTTCTTTCCAATATGGGCTGAGACCACCTATGGTAACAGTACAGGCCTGACAACGACGTTGTCACCAATCTCATGTTGAGACAATAATGACCATTCTCCCTGCAGAGCTGCTCGCAAGTTTCGGAGAGTGGTTGGTGGATACTGGCGTGATGCAACCCATCTCCCTATCACATCCCAGACATGCTCTATTGGGGCTCAAATGGGAAGAGTGGGCAGACCACGCCATGAGTGCGAATTCTTCCATTTCCAAGAAAATATCAACCAGCCATGCTCTGAAAGGTCGAGTATTATCCTCCATCAGTACCAAGTCTCGGCCCAGAGCACCTTGCAGCAACCCCACACGAGATCCCAGCATCTCTTCACAATACCTGGAAACTGTTGAACCTTGCCTACTGATCTGTACGAGTTGATGAGGAGGTGTTCAAGTAGTCAACATAATCCCTGCTCACACAATTAGGAATCGTCCTCGATATTGCTCTCTTTCTGTAATGTTTCGATCCAGAAATGGTGCTCTACGTTCCCTCCAGATGCGAATCCGTCGAGAAACACTCTCCAGATCAAACAACGACTCAGCTGTGAAAAGAACATTGGCTCACTGTTCGACTGTCCAGGTGGCATGTTGACGACTCCGCTCTAGACATTCCCTTCTGTGAAGACGTGTCAGAGGTACACGTACACGGGTCTCTGACAATGAAGGCCACTCTGCAGAAGCGTTCTGTACACCGTTTGCCTCGATACAGCACGTCCAGAGGACGCTACGAGCTCAGATTCCAGTTGCCGTGCGGTACTAAGGCAGTACTGTGGTGCCCTTACAGCCAAATAGCGGTTCTCTCTCGGTCGGCCCTGCTCTGGTCTTCAGGATGCAGTCTCTATGAACTGTCGCCTCATCAGAAACAACAAAACGATTCACATTAAACCATTCGACCACAACAATCTGCGACTGTTCTGCTTCCATTCTTCTTCCTACGCCCCTCCACTGGAGAGAGTCTGGAAGCCTTCTTCATTGTGCCATACAGCACAGTCTATGACTGTGTACACACTCGATTTTGGATTTGAGACAACCCTAACATCATTGCTGGCGCGGCTGTCTGTTGATCGGAATGCCATGTTCCGTGCAGAACACGATTGTATGGAGATCCGTTGACAGTTTGTATGAGGATTGTACCGTGAATTAGACACAGGTAGGGGAAATAGTGATTTGTTGCTTTAATTTTTGACTACAGCGTAGACATCTTCATTCACTGTGGGGTCAGAGGCACTGCCAACTTATCACGACTCCACATCCACCTGACCTATACAGGGTGAGTCACATAGCGTTACCGCTGGATGTATTTCGTAAACCACATCAAATATTGACGAACCGATTCCACAGACCAAACGTGAGGAGAGGGGCTAGTGTAATTGTTTAATACAAACCATACAAAAATGCACGAAGTACGTTTTTTAACACAAATCTACGTTTTTTTAAATGGAACCCCGTTAGTTTTGTTAGCACATTTGAACATATAAACAAATACGTAATCAGTGCCGTTTGTTGCATTGTAAAATGTTAATTACATCCGGAGATACTGTAACCTAAAGTTGACGCTTGAGTACCACTCAACAGCTGCAACATACATCGCGTTTCTACAGAATGATCTGCTAACGTTGCTCGAAAATGTCCCACTGGAAACGCGTCGATTTATGTGGTATCAGCATGATGGTGCACCTGCACATTCCGCAATTAACACTAGGCTGACCCTTGACAGGATGTTCGACGGGCGTTTCGTAGGACGTGGAGGACGCATAAATTGGCCAGCACGTTCTTCTGATCTTACACCTCTAGACTTCTTTCTGTGGGGTACGTTAAAGGAGAATGTGTACCGTGATGTGCCTACAACCCCAGAGGATATGAAACAACGTACTGTGGCAGCCTGCGGCGACATTACACCAGATGTTCTGCGGCGTGTACGACATTCATTACGCCAGAGATTGCAATTGTGTGCAGCAAATGATGGCCACCACATTGAACATCTATTGGCCTGACATGTCGGGACACACTCTATTCCACTCCGTAATTGAAAACGGAAACCACGTGTGTACGTGCACCTCACCCCTCATGGTAATGTACATGTGCGTCAGTGAAAAAGACCAATAAAAAGGTGTTAGCATGTGGACGTAATGTGCTGTTCCAGTCTCTTCTGTACCTAAGGTCCATCACCGTTCCCTTTGGATCCCTACGTAATTCGGTGCTCTCCGATACACACGATCGAACAGCGGAGGAGTGGTACTCAAGCGTCAAATTTAGGTTACAATATCTCCGGATGTAATCAACATTTTACAATGCAACCAACGGCACTGATTACGTATTTGTTTATATGTTCAGATGTGCTAACAAAACTAACGGGGTTCCATTTTAAAAAACGTAGGTTTGTGTTAAAAAACATACTTCGTGCATTTTTGTATGGTTTGTATTAAACAATTACACTAGCCCCCCTCCTCACGCTCGGTCTGTGGAATCGGTTCGTCAGTGTTTGATGTGGTTTACGAAATACACTCCTGGAAATTGAAATAAGAACACCGTGAATTCATTGTCCCAGGAAGGGGAAACTTTATTGACACATTCCTGGGGTCAGATACATCACATGATCACACTGGCAGAACCACAGGCACATAGACACAGGCAACAGAGCATGCACAATGTCGGCACTAGTACAGTGTATATCCACCTTTCGCAGCAATGCAGGCTGCTATTCTCCCATGGAGACGATTGGAGAGATGCTGGATGTAGTCCTGTGGAACGGCTTGCCATGCCATTTCCACCTGGCGCCTCAGTTGGACCAGCGTTCGTGCTGGACGTGCAGACCGCGTGAGACGACGCTTCATCCAGTCCCAAACATGCTCAATGGGGGACAGATCCGGAGATCTTGCTGGCCAGGGTAGTTGACTTACACCTTCTAGAGCACGTTGGGTGGCACGGGATACATGCGGACGTGCATTGTCCTGTTGGAACAGCAAGTTCCCTTGCCGGTCTAGGAATGGTAGAACGATGGGTTCGATGACGGTTTGGATGTACCGTGCACTATTCAGTGTCCCCTCGACGATCACCAGTGGTGTACGGCCAGTGTAGGAGATCGCTCCCCACACCATGATGCCGGGTGTTGGCCCTGTGTGCCTCGGTCGTATGCAGTCCTGATTGCGGCGCTCACCTGCACGGCGCCAAACACGCATACGACCATCATTGGCACCAAGGCAGAAGCGACTCTCATCGCTGAAGACGACACGTCTCCATTCGTCCCTCCATTCACGCCTGTCGCGACACCACTGGAGGCGGGCTGCACGATGTTGGGGCGTGAGCGGAAGACGGCCTAACGGTGTGCGGGACCGTAGCCCAGCTTCATGGAGACGGTTGCGAATGGTCCTCGCCGATACCCCAGGAGCAACAGTGTCCCTAATTTGCTGGGAAGTGGCGGTGCGGTCCCCTACGGCACTGCGTAGGATCCTACGGTCTTGGCGTGCATCCGTGCGTCGCTGCGGTCCGGTCCCAGGTCGACGGGCACGTGCACCTTCCGCCGACCACTGGCGACAACATCGATGTACTGTGGAGACCTCACGCCCCACGTGTTGAGCAATTCGGCGGTACGTCCACCCGGCCTCCCGCATGCCCACTATACGCCCTCGCTTAAAGTCCGTCAACAGCACATACGGTTCACGTCCACGCTGTCGCGGCATGCTACCAGTGTTAAAGACTGCGATGGAGCTCCGTATGCCACGGCAAACTGGCTGACACTGACGGCGGCGGTGCACAAATGCTGCGCAGCTAGCGCCATTCGACGGCCAACACCGCGGTTCCTGGTGTGTCCACTGTGCCGTGCGTGTGATCATTGCTTGTACAGCCCTCTCGCAGTGTCCGGAGCAAGTATGGTGGGTCTGACACACCGGTGTCAATGTGTTCTTTTTTCCATTTCCAGGAGTGTATATCCAGCGGTAACGTTAGGTGACTCACCCTGTATTACTAAGCTGGTTGGACACAAACGCCTGGCACCTACACACCTCGTCACTGCCATTGCTGACGTCGACGCCGGTGGTTGGCATGGCCACCTGCTGTATCAGTGAGGGAAGACCTGGGGACCCGAAAACGCGCTGTAACACCCAAGATTCCATCACGTTACCGTTTCAATCTTCTCTTATATCTCAGAATCCTCATAGACTTTCCTTTGATTGCTGTGGTTGAGGTCTACAGTCTCAATACTGGTCTGATGCAGCTTTCTGCACTAGCCTTGTCTGTCCAGGTCTCATATAACAACTGCCAACTCCATCCATTTGAAGCTGCTTGCTTTTTTCAAGCCTCTTCTTCCTCTACAGTTTTCGCCACCTCTCCTCCCACCCTGCCCCTCACACTTCCTTCCAGTATCACGTTGACTATTCCTCGATGCCTCAGGATGTGTCTTCTCAAGCAATCCTCTGTTTGAGCCAAGTCGTGCCATGAGTTCTTTTTTAACCAGTTTTCTTTACTGCTTCCTCATTTCTTCTTCTTCTTTCGAATGGGTAAGCTAAGGACCACGATATTCATCTTTTCAGCCTGGAGAGGGACTTGATGTTTGCCCAGTAATCCCGCATTTTCTGGCTATGTTTCTCCTTTCTCTCCTTTGTCCAGAGGGCGCCGGTCTTTTTACGGGATGATCTGTCTTGAAGCCTCTTTTCTTTTACTATCCTTCCTAGAAGTGCTCGATTTCTAACGTCCCTTTCAGTTATGTTCAGTTCTTGGATGTCTTTCTTGACTTCTATCAGCCATGGTGTCACAGTCTTTCTGCTCTTTCAGTTGTGGAGAAGTAGGTTAGTTAGTATTGTTTGGTCCATCCTTGTGATATGTCCGTAGAAAGCGAGACGTGTCTTCCTGGCTACATCTGTGATTTTCTCAGTATGACTGTACAGCTCCTGGTTTTATTGTCTTCTACACTCACCATCTGTTTTGACCAGTCCCAGAATTTTTCTCAGAATCTTCCTCCCCTGAACCTCTAGTTTATCTGTCAAGCCTTTCCTGTTCAGATTCAAGCATTCTAAGGCATATAGGGCTCCAGAGCGGATAACTCTTTTGGCAGTGTTTTAGTTTCTAATTGTGAAATAGGCATTTCTTATTATAGATGTTCTTGGTTAATCCATATGCTAATTGTAATTTATTAATCCGAGTTATTCCTTCTGATTGATTAGGTTCCAACCATTGTCCTAGATACTTGAATCTCTCAACTTTCTCAATTTGACCTTGTTCCAGCTGTAGTTCACTGGGAGTATCACTGATGTTGGGGAGATATTTTGTCTTTTCTAGTAACAATTGGAGTCCTAACTTGGCAGCCTGGAGTTTGAGCGCATTGAGCTGCTTTACAGCTACTTCCACTGAGCTTGATACAAGTGCCAGATCTCTGCGAAAGTTAAAGTCTACTACTAGTACCTTCCGTTTGTGTCCCAGATAAATACCGCTTGGTATATTTCGTATTTACATTTCTTTTCCCCACTCTCTGATCACCTTGTCCAGTGCACAGTTGAAGAGAAGAGGTGAAAGTCCGTCTCCCTGTCCAACTCCCGCCTTTATCTCAAAACTTCCTCATTTGTTATACAATCTAGCCATACGATCTTCAGCATTATTTTATACCCTTTTAGTAAAATTGTGTTACTCGTGCTCAGCGAACTACATTGCATGAATCGGTATCGCATGTCTATTGAAATTTAAGTTGAAATTTGAGTTGTGTGCGAATTCTTGGAATGTTTCTGGCTGAAACCGTTCTAGCTGTACCCAAAAGACCTTTGCCCAGTGAATGTGCGTTGCCTCGGACTTATCTTTCGGCCATTTGATTGTTCTTCACCAGATGTCAACTTTTCTAATGGAGCATGACTTGCTGCCTGCTGTATCTACAGACGGAGACATGATATTCTTCCTGGTTTTTCGCACTTTTAAACGTGCAGTCGATTTCAGTCCCATATACAGGGTGGTCCATTGGTAGTGACAGGGCCAAATATCTCACGAAATAGGCATCAAACGAAAAAACTACAAAGAACGAAACTCGTCTAGCCTGAAGGGGGAAACCAGATGGTGCTATGATCAGCCCGCTAGATGGCGCTTGTAATGGTGCTTTGACTACCGCGCCTCCGCCAATACAAAGATGTGATTTACGATCGCGCATGCGGAAGAGCGCTGCGCCAGCGACCGATTTTTATAAATAATTTTGATCTTTTGTTTTTACTTTTGCGTAGGTGTTTGTTTTTAACAACTAATTGATTACTCTCTCTCTTGTCTTCATACGAAAGACGTGTATTTTTCGGCACTGTGTTAAATATGCTTTTAGGTGGAAATTAAAATTATATTACGAAACGAAATTGTTTCAATAGTGATTCGAAATGGTTATCGCCGAATTTGTAAATTGATCCTGACGGTGACAACTTGCAGAAATTTTCAACAGACGGAGAACAGTGAAAGACGGGTCGTCCTACAAGAGAATTAGGAGGACAGCCATGAAGACTATATTGTAATTAGTACTGCGTTTCTAACAAGATTATAAGGTAAAATTCAACTAGTTTCTGATGCTATTTCCGGACAGTCGCTTTTTGTAGTGTTGCCGACCCGGTCTGCCATGCACGGTCAAATTACAGCACGATCTCAATCAGTAATAGGAAGTCCGCCTTATCCGTAACTTACTTCATCAAAATTCAAAACCCAATCCGATTTTATATTTTATATTTTCACGGCATACCCCGAGAAAATAGGAAACACTACACGCTGCTATAGTTCAAGCGGATATCAACTGCAGACAAACTGCGCGAGAATCGGGAATCTCAAAAACGTCGGTGTTGAGAATGCTACATTAACATCGATTGCACCCGTACCATGTTTCTGTGCACCATGAATTGCATGACGACGACTTTGAACGTCGTGTACAGTTCTGCCACTGGGCACAAGAGAAATTACGGGGCGTTGACAGGTTTTTATTCACGCGTTCTATTTAGCGTCATTCACCAACAGCGGTAACGTAAACCGGCATCATATGCACTGTTGGGCAACGGAAAATCCACGATGGCTGCGCAAGTGTAACATCAGCGACCTTGGCCGATTAATGTATGGTGCAGCACTATGGGAGGAAGGATAATTGGCCCCCATTTTATCGATGGCATTCTAAATGGTGCAATTTATGCTGATTTCCCTAGTAATTTTGTACCGATGTTTCACTGCATGACAGAATGGCGATGAACTTCCAACATGATGGATGTCCGGCACATAGCTTGAGATGGACAGGTGGAAAGGAGAGGGATAGAGAAAGGAAAGAGGGGGAGATATAGAGGGAGAGGAGGGGGAGATGGGGATAGAGGAGGATGCAGAGGAAGAGGAATAGGAGGAGGAGAAAGAAGAGACAGGCACAGAGAGATGGAGGATGTGAGAAACTCAGGAGATAAGGGGGTGAAGGAGATGGACAAAGTGGGGAGTGAAGGAGACATGGTCAGTGAGTTGGGGAGGAGGAGATGGAGGAGGAAATTCACAGACAAAAAGAAGAAGAGAAAATGGGCAGATTGAAGAGGAGATAGAGAGAGAATGGAAAGAGAAAGTCATGTATAGAGAGTGGAGGCAGCAGGTGAAAAACCGTCAGAGGGAGTGATGGTCGAGGACAGGGGGAAGACAAAGTGAAGGTGAAGGAGGAGCCAGACAGACAGAGGGGAAGGAGGAGAAGGGTAGAGAAAAGAAAGATGAGATGGAGACAAGAGAGATGTGTAGATGAACATCCAGAAGGGGAGGAGAACAAGGACAGAGAGAGGGCCAGGAAGAGGTATACTGCAAGTGGGGAGTGGAGTAGGTAGACAGAGAAAGGAGGTGTAGGAGATGGCCAGGGGGGTGGAAGGAGAAGATGGACAGAGAAGGGGGAGGAGGAGATGGATTAATACAACATTGGAATCAATACGTAGCCAGGCAGTGCTGGGTAGTTAGTTGGGTCACAAATAATAGTGCCGGCCCCGGTGGTCTCGCGGTTCTTGGCGCTCAGTCCGGAGCCGCGCGACTGCTATGGTCGCAGGTTCGAATCCTGCCTCGGGCATGGATGTGTGTCATGTCCTTAGGTTAGTTAGGTTTAAGTAGTTCTAAGTTCTAGGGGGTGATGGCCACAGATGTTAAGTCCCATAGTGCTCAGAGCCATTTGAACCATTTGAACAAATAATAGTGACAAAATACATGCTTTTCTCAATGATATAGCTAATAATTTATAGTGATAAAGAATAGCATCTGGTATGTATGTATATTTTCAATGTCTTTCTCTCTGCTATTTTACATGCCTCATTTGGGTCTGCAAGGCAATGGAGGATGCCTACAATGATACAAGACACCAGACCACATTGAATGGTGGCTGTAGGGAAGGGGTCTGATGACATGTAGAACAGCTGAGTACACTGTCTGGCTCACTGAAGGCCCAGGTGTCTTTCATTTCACCTCCCATTTCTGTAATAATAGGTACACAAAGGTCTGAAACATTTGAAAATGCTAAACGACCGTCTTGCGACGTTACCACACATATTTATGAACCATGAACAAAGTCATGCGCTGATGTAAATAGAAAGTTTCTAGTTCATGTCTGACATTAGTGATGGTTGAACCATTGTTTTCAAATACAAAACAAGTAGGACAATTTAACACACTGGATGCCCTGCAGTGCGATTTTCTTAATGTAATGTATATATGAGTCAGAAATGACAGCTTTTTAATTTCCTGCCGTTTTTACACTGAAATGTCATAGTGACAGACTCAAATTACAATTCACAACATCTTACTGGCGCTGTGACCTTCCTCCATCTTGGATCCATCTTGTTTCATTGTGACATTATGATGTCATGGTGTTGGCCACCTTGGATAAATGTGGCAATCATGAGGGCTGTCCTGCTATGCCCTAGCTTGTAGGATGACGCTCTAGTCCAAATTTTTGTAATTCCTTGCCATATCTACTTCACCAGAGTGACAGAGATTGTCTGGTAGGTGAGAAAGGGTAGGGTATAGGTGACCTTATAGGTAACAAGCAGCGGATCAGTCATAAATCATTGTCCTGGAACATACATTGCTCCACTACTCACATTGTGCTATATATAAATTCCATTGCATGGAACCTCTCTTTTATTTTATTTGTCAGTGTCCTGGTTCATGCATCATATAACTGTGCTTCACGCAAAACCGTCCTACAATCGTTTCTTTTTTAACTTTGCGTAGACTGTCACTCCCTACCTTTCAAATTTTTGTCTTGATTGTCAGCATTATGAAAACATTGTGGGTTTGCAACCTTGCGCCATGCTATTCATTACCTAGATCTTTAGCATATAGTCAGCATCAGACACGAAATTGCTCAGATAAACCTTTGAAAATGCAGTGGGTCTGTGCAGTAATTCACATGCAACAGACTACTGTAACCTATTCTATTGCAATCCTAATAACGTAGGTGTGATGGCAGACTGTAAATGATTTTTAAGGAACAGTGGAACGATTTTAGCAGGTCATTATTTCATAGAGCAAATTATAAAGGATGTTTCGAATAAAACCAACTTTTCTGTAAAAACCTATTGACTAAATTCAGAAAAAGGACACTGAGAGTCTAATCTGCCACACTTTCGTTGAATGTTTCGTTTACCTCGAGAATAATGAGAGGGACGTTATTCCATGTAGGAGACAACACAGGGAATATTTTTCCCTAGTATATTTCTGAAATTAATGAATCAGTGTTGACATGGAGTACCCTCTGCCATTTAGTGTTCATTGCTCAGGAGGGTTTCTCAACACTTCTACGTCAATATTGATGCCCTGCAGAAGACAAAAGCACATGGCACAGTATACTCTCCATAGTACCACACACTAAGCTCTCTTCCTGTTCCATTTGTGTACAAAGTAAGGAATGACTGACTGCATAATTGCCTCTGTACACATTATAATTAGTCTAATCTTGCATTTTCAATCCCTTACACAGGTGCTTGTAATGTATTCCTCCAGTAACACTAGTCTTGGAAGCCTTTTAGTGTGCCTTCGCAGGACAGTCGGAATCTGACTTCGGGCATCTGCCTCTTTAGGTTTATCAGCATTTCTATTAACTTCTGTCATGGGTCAAACAAATATGGGTGCATTTGTGCTGCCCTTCTTTCTATACATTTAATATGTTTAGTACCTCCTGTTAGTTCTATTTCATATAGGTTTAACACCCTAGAGCAATATTTATTTTAATGTACAAAATAGTATCTTCCCAGTATCCTGCCAGTGCTTGGAATTCTGCCGCCTACTTTACTTCCAAATGAGCCTCTGTGATATTTTATTTCATATCCCACAAACTGTTAAACTCAGATAATAACACAAGTCCACTGGTTATAGTTGTGGCTCACTGATATACAGAAATCATACGCTACTGTGTTTTAGTGTTTTGTGAATCTTATAGTATTATATTTCTGGAGATTAAAAAAAGCATAAATCTTTTGCATTACTTTTAGGTCTTGTTGAAATATGAATATCTGAGCAGCTTTTTTAGCAGATAGCACTTCATTACAGATAACTGCCGTCTAAAAAATCTCTGCCATTACTGATATTGTGTATCAGGTCACTATTATACAACACACGTGCCCTCCCACCTAGCCGTGCAGTCTAATGCGCTGCTTCCCGAGCGGGAAGGCGTGCTGGTCCCCGGCACGAATCCGCCCGGCAGGTTAGTGTCGAGGTCCGGTGAGCCGCCCGGTCTGTGGATGGTTTTTAGGCGGTTTTCCATCTGCCTCGGCAAATGCTGGCTTGTTCCCCTTGTTCCGCCTCAACTACACTGTGCCAGCGATTGCTGCGCAAACACTGTCTCCACGTACGTGTACACCGTCATTACCCTACCACGCAAACATTTGGGGTTACACTCGTCTGGTATGAGACGTTCCTGGGAGGGTTCACTGGGGGCCAAACCGCACAATAACCCTGGGTTCCTTGTGGGGCGGCGGTGGGGTGAGTGGACTGCTGTGGCCTGTTGTGGGGTTGTGAACCACTGAGGGCTACAGTGGGACGAAGATTCTCCTTAATACATACATACACAACACCTACAGTAAGGGTACCAAAACACTTTAACGAAGTACACCTGAAGTTACTGCTACTTCTGCCGATGACTCTCCATCCCAGATGAGATGCTGCTTCCTCTGTACTGATCGAATCACAAATCTCATTTGGTATACCGTATGATCGTTGCAACGAGTGGCAATGAGTCTAGTCTTTCTTGAAAGTCAAGAAATGCCGCATCCATGCGACTGCCTTTATGTATAACTTCCACTTGTCATGAGAAAAGTGCAAGTTTGATTTCACATGACATATGTTTTCAAAATTCGTGTCGGTTGGCATAGAGGAGGCTATTATTCCGAGACACTCAGTCAGTGACTATAAGAAAGCATTTCAAAATTATGTTTGCTGTCCTGGTTTCTTTGCTGGTTGGACCGCCGGTACACAAAGCAGTGGAGGCAAGAAGTGCCCAATGCTGTACCAACTGTACAGTTCACACACAAAATCAGAGTCACTAGCACCGAAACAACCTTGTAGTATCTTTTAAATGAAAACTTATCATCCAGGATTCGTGTTCTGGCTGATGACTAAAACCATGAAGGAATTCGTGATACAGTTTAATCAAGGTACTGAAGTACACTATGTGATTAAAAGTATCCCGACACCTGGCTGAAAATGACTTACAAGTTCGTTTCGCCTTACATCGGTAATACTGGAATTCAATATGGCGTTGTGCCCTCCCCTTAGCGCCCCCCCCCCCCCCACCCAGAGCCTTGATGATAGCTTCTACTCTCGCAGGCATACATTCAATCAGGTGCTGGAAGGTTTCTTGGGGAATGGCAGCCCATTCTTCACAGAGTGCTGCACTGAGGAGAGGTATCGATGTCAGTCGGTGAGGCCTGGCACGAAGTCGGCATTCCAAAACATTCCAAAGGTGTTCTATAGGATTCACGTCAGGACTCTGTGCAGGCCAGTTCATTACAGGGATGTTATTGTCGTGCTACCAGTCCACCACAGCACAGGTCGTGCATTATGAACAGGTGCTCGATCATGGTGGAAGATACAATCGCCACCCCCGAATTACTCTTCAACAGTGGGAAGCAAGAAGGTGCCTAAAACATCAGTGTAGTCCTGTGCTGTGGTAGTGCCACGCAAAACAACAAGTGGTGCAAGTCCCCTCCATGAAAAACACCACCACGCCGTAACACCACCGGGAATTCGCCATACCCACACCCTCCCATCGGAACGCCACATTTTGTACCGTGATTCGTCACTCGACACAACGTTGTTCACAGTTCAATGGTCCAACGTTTACGCTCCTTACACGAAGCGAGGCGTCGTTTGGCATTTACCGGCGTGATGTGTGGCTTATGAGCAGCCGCAAGACCGTGAAATCCAGATTTTCTCACCTCCCGCCTAACTGTCATAGTACTTGTAGTGAATCCTGACGCAGTTTGGAATTCCTGTGTGATGGTTTGGATATATGTCTGCCTATTGCACATTACGACCCTCTTCATCAGTCGGCGGTCTCTGTCAGTCAACAGACGAGGTCGGCCTGTACGCTTTTGTGCTGTACGTCTCCCTTCTCGTTTCCACTATCACGTCGGAAACAGTGGACCTAGGGATGTTTAGGAGTGTGGAAATCTCGCATGCAGATGTATGACACAAGTGACACCCAATCACCTGACCACGTTCGAAGTAGGTGCGTTCCGTGGAGGACCCATTCCGCTCTCTCACGATGTCTGATGACTACTGAGCGGTTCTGGGCGCTGCAGTCTGGAGCCGAGCGACCGCTACGGTCGCAGGTTCGAATCCTGCCTCGGGCATGGATGTGTGTGATGTCCTTACGTTAGTTAGGTTTAATTAGTTCTAAGTTCTAGGCGACTGATGACCTCAGAAGTTAAGTCGCGTAGTGCTCAGAGCCAATAAATATAATGACTACTGAGGTCGCTGATGTGGAGTACCTGGCAGTAGGTGTCAGCACAATGCACCTAATATGAAAAACGTATGCTTTTGGGGTTGTCCGGATACTTTTTATCACGTAGTGTATGAAAGATCCAGCACTCGCAGCAGCGTTTGGTTGCAAAGGGATGCAATAGCTTACCTTTCACAAAAAAAAAGAAAGATTAGAAAAATTTTCCCGTTAACATTCAGTGATAATCAGAGAAACTATAATTTCTGTGGATAAATATATGTGTATTATAACTAATTAACCTAACAATAAGCCACTTGTTAGCCTTTACTGTCAATTACAATTATTCACTTGATATTTTCTCGAAGTGCAGAATTTTATTTCTTGTACTTCTATAATTTTCATTACTACCTCCCCTGTACGATCCTCCATGATTTGTGTCCCATTCCTTGTGCAACTTTGTGAAATATTTGTTCTTTCGTACAATGCTATTTATTTATTTATTTCAGTAGCCACGTTACCGGTTTAGAACATTAAAACTCTTCTTTGGGTGGCTAATTCACGTTACTGTATATTTTACTTTAGCTTTCACTTTTTATTTTCCCAAATAATGAAATTTCCTTGGGGTGATGGCGTCTATAACCAAAACAAGATATCAGACAATGTCTTCTTAACTGCAACTGTGCCTCACTACGATTTTAAAAGGTGTAAACAAACTGTTAAAGATAAGATCTTTTGGTTACATTATTTGGACAATTGTACTTTGTGACAAAAAGAATACGCATGACAATACTATGAAGAAATAAATTTTGTTTTTTGCGCCGTGCTATCTTTCATTTACAGTTTCTGATCAATTCTTCAGCTTTTTTAAAACACACGAAATGGATTTTTGCCACATATTCCATTGCAGACAGCGTCATTATCTCAAACTTCTACAGCTAATGTTTATAAGTATTGTACAGGGTTATGGTGCCTTCTCCTTTTATCATAACTTGTGAATTAGGATGTGATTAATACTTGGTAGTCAGCAGTAATCCCCCACTTGACAGTTGAGACTGCTGAAAGAATTATTTCCTTATCCATTTTAGCAAACTGTGAAGTTGTTTCTGTCCATAAGGTAATTTTATAACATATTATGAGCACCGTTGGTTCTTGTTCATAAGGACTGCTGTAGCATTACCGTCTTGTGTGATGTATTCCATTTTGCTACGTGACGGTCCGTACAAATTCGTAACATTATCCAACAGATGTCCAGCTCCTGCAAGTCTTAGTTGGTCAGACTGGCAGCTGGCGCGAAGAGCGCCATGTTGGCAGCAGCTTCTGTCAGGCCGGAGTTGCTGTGTGACGAGGTGTATGGCGGTCCCTGCAGGCGCTCTGACGCCATGCCACTGGGGCGAGCGAAACGTGCTGGAGGTCGTGGGAAATGTGAAAAATGGGAAAGAGTGGGAAAGGAACGATTTGAGGTTGCTGTTCAGTTCTATTTGATTATAATAAAATGATAATACCATTCCGTACGGTAGCACAGCGGTATGACTCAAATGTTCGAAGTAATGTCACATTGTAATTACTTAATCAAACTGATGCACCAGTGATCATAAGGCCGTTGCAGCATTCCTGAATATGGAAGTTAATAGGAATATAAAAAAAGGGAGGAAGGTTTATCTGTTTAGCAAGAATAATAGAAGGCAGATTTCAGACTACCTAACAGATCAAAACGAAAATTTCCGTTCCGACACTAACAATGTTGAGTGTTTATCGAAAAAGTTCAAGGCAATCGTAAAATGCGTTTTAGACAGGTACGTGCCGAGTAAAACTGTGAGGGACGGGAAAAACCCACCGTGGTTCAACAACAAAGTTAGGAAACTACTGCGAAAGCAAAGAGAGCTTCACTCCAAGTTTAAACGCAACCAAAACCTCTCAGACAAACAGAAGCTAAACGATGTCAAAGTTAGCGTGAGGAGGTCTATGCGTGAAGCGTTCAGTGAATTCGAAAGTAAAACTCTATGTACCGACTTGACAGAAAATCCTAGGAAGTTCTGGTCTTACGTTAAATCAGTAAGTGGCTCGAAACAGCATATCCAGACACTCCGGGATGATGATGGCATTGAAACAGACGATGACACGCGTAAAGCTGAAATACTAAACACCTTTTTCCAAAGCTGTTTCACAGAGGAAGACCACACTGCAGTTCCTTCTCTAAATCCTCGCACAAACGAAAAAATGGCTGACATCGAAATAAGTGTCCAAGGAATAGAAAAGCAACTGGAATCACTCAACAGAGGAAAGTCCACTGCACCTGACGGGATATCAATTCGATTCTACACATAGTACGCAAAAGAACTTGCCCCCCTTCTAACAGCCGTGTACCGCAAGTCTCTAGAGGAATGGAAGGTTCCAAATGATTGGAAAAGAGCACAGGTAGTCCCAGTCTTCAAGAAGGGTCGTCGAGCAGATGCGCAAAACTATAGACCTATATCTCTGACGTCGATCTGTTGTAGAATTCTAGAACATGTTTTTTGCTCGAGTATCATGTCATTTTTGGAAACCCAGAATCTACTCTGTAG
This sequence comes from Schistocerca serialis cubense, assembly GCF_023864345.2. Classification (NCBI taxonomy): domain Eukaryota; kingdom Metazoa; phylum Arthropoda; class Insecta; order Orthoptera; family Acrididae; genus Schistocerca; species Schistocerca serialis. The sequence continues at coordinate 159,214,928 of NC_064648.1, read as the reverse complement.
GAATCAACATGGATTCCGGAAACAGCTATCGTGTGAGACCCAACTCGCTTTATTTGTTCATGAGACCCAGAAAATATTAGATACAGGCTCCCAGGTAGATGCTATTTTCCTTGACTTCCGGAAGGCGTTCGATACAGTTCTGCACTGTCGCCTGATAAACAAAGTAAGAGCCTACGGAATATCAGACCAGCTGTGTGACTCGATTGAAGAGTTTTTAGCAAACAGAACACAGCATGTTGTTATCAATGGAGAGATGTGTACAGACGTTAAAGTGACCTCTGGCGTGCCACAGGGGAGTGTTATGGGACCATTGCTTTTCACAATATATATAAATTACCTACTAGATAGTGTGGGAAGTTCCATGCTGCTTTTCGCGGATGATGCTGTAGTATACAGAGAAGTTGCAGCATTAGAAAATTGTAGCTAAATGCAGGAAGATCTGCAGCGGATAGGCACTTGGTGCAGGGAGTGGCAACTGACCCTTAAAATAGACAAATGTAATGTATTGCGAATACATAGAAAGAAGGATGCTTTATTGTATGATTATATGATAGCGGAACAGAGACTGGTAGCAGTTACTTCTGTAAAATATCTTGGAGTATGCGTGCGGAACGATTTGAAGAGGAATGATCATATAAAATTAATTGTTGGTAAGGCGGGTACCAGGTTGAGATTCATTGGGAGAGTCCTTAGAAAATGTAGTCCATCAACAAAGGAGGTGGCTTACAAAACACTCGTTCGACCTATACTTGAGTATTGCTCATCAGTGTGGGATCCGTACCAGATCGGGGTGACGGAGGAGTTAGAGAAGATCCAAAGAAGAGCGGCGCGTTTCGTCACAGGGTTATTTGGTAACCGTGATAGCGTTACGGAGACGTTTAACAAACTCAAGTGGCAGACTCTGCAAGAGAGGCGCTCTGCATCGCGGTGTAGCTTGCTCGCCAGGTTTCGATAGGGTGCGTTTCTGGATGAGGTATCGAATATATTGCTTCCCCCTACTTATACCTCCCGAGGAGATCACGAATGTAAAATTAGAGAGATTCAAGCGCGCACGGAGCCTTTCAGACAGTCGTTCTTCCCGCGAACCATACGCGACTGGAACAGAAAAGGGAGGTAATGACAGTGGCACGTAAAGTGCCCTCCGCCACACACCGTTGGGTGGCTTGCGGAGTATAAATATAGATGTAGATGTAGATGCACCATCTGTACTGAAAGCAAAGAGGTAAATTCAGTCTGGTGTCAGAGCTAAAGATGTATTCTAACCATACAGCTTGTATGGCAGTTACGTCCATCTAAATCTACGTGATTACTCTGCTATTCACAATACAGTGCCTGGAACAGTGTTCAATGAACCCCCTAGAAGCTGTCTCTCTACCTTTCCACTCTCGAACGGCGCGCGGGAAAAAACGAGCACTTAAATTTTTCTGTGCGAGCCCTGATTTTTCGTATTTTGTCTTAATGATCATTTCTTCCTATGTAGGTGGGTGCCAACAGGATATTTTCGCAATCTAAGGAGAAAATTGGTGATTGAAATTACATGAGAAGATCCCGTCGCAACGAAAAACGCCTTTGTTTTAATGATTGCCACCCCAATTCACATATAATGTCTGTGACACTGTCTCCCCTATTTCGGGATAATACAAAACGAGCTGCCCTTCTTTGTACTTTTCCGATGTCATCCGTCAGTGCCACCTGATGCGGATCCCACACCGCACAGCAGTACTCCAGAAAAGGGCGGAAAAGCGTGGTGTAAGCAGTCTCTTTGATAGACCTCTTGCACCTTCTAAGTGTTCTGCCAATGAATCGCAGTCTTTGGTTTGCTCTACCCACAACATTATCTATGTGATCGTTCCAATTTAGGTTATTTGTAGTCGTAATCCCTAAGTATTTAGTTGAATTCGCAGCCTTAAGATTTGTGAGACTAATCGCGTAATCGAAATTTAGCGGATTTCTTTTAGTACTCATGTGAATAACTTTACACTTTTCTTTATTTGGGGTCAATTATCACTTTTTGTACCATACAGATATCTTACGTAAATCATTTGGCAAATCGTTTTGATCATCTGGTGACTTTACAAGACGGTAAATGACAGCATCATCTACAAACAATCTAAGACGGCTACTCAGAATGTCTCCTATGTCGTTAATATAGATCAGGAAAAACAGAGGGCCTATAACACATCCTTGGGGAACGCCGGATATTACTTCTGTTTTACTCGATGACTTTCCGTCTATTACTACTAACTGTGACCTTTCTGACAGGAGATCACGAATCCAATCGCACAATTGAGGTGATACTCCTTAGGCACGCAGTTTCGTAAGTAACGCTAGTGAGGAACGATGTCGAAAGCCTTCTGGAAATCTTTGGCATCACCTGCCGATAGCACTTATTACTTCATGAGTATAAAGAGATAACTGTGTTCGCAAGAAAGATATTTTCTGAATCCGCACTATGTATCAATAAGTCGTCTTCTTCGAGGTACTTCATAATGTTCGAATACAGTATATGTTCCAAACCCTACTGCAAATCGACGTTAGTGGTGTAGGCCTGTAATTCAGTGGATTACTCCTACTTTCCTTTTTGGGTATTGGTGTGACTTGAGCAATTTTTCAGTCTTAGGTGCGGATCTTTCTGTGAGCGAGTGGTTGTATATAATTACTAAATATGGGGCTATTGTATCAGCATACTCTTAAAGGAACCTCACTGGTATACAATCTGGACCGAAGTCCTTGCCGTTATTAGTAATTTAAGTTGCTTCACTACACCGAGGGTATCTACTTCTATGTTTCTCAGCAGTTGTTCTTGATTGGAATTCAGGAATATTTACTTCGTCTTCTATGGTGGAGTTTCGGAAAACCGTGTTAAGAACTCTGCTTTAGTGGCAGTGTCATCAATGACTTCACCGTTGCTATCGCGCAGTGAAGGTATTGATTGCGTCTTGCCACCGATGTGCTTTATGTATGACCAGAATCTCTTTGGCCCACTGAAGCTTGTACTAGTTTAAGATGTTCCTAACAAGTGCTATCCAGCACACAAATAATATCGGCAGGTATCTACGATGCCATCTGGTAGCATTGTAAGTTGTTTGAATATTTTATATGCTGTGAGAATCTCGAGTTTCAGACAGAGATGTGGTATTTATTCCACTACTGGTCATTAGAATTGCTGCACCAATAAGAAACGCAGATGATAAACGGGTATTCACTGAACAAATATAGTATACTAGAACTGACATGTGATTATATTTTTACGCAATTTGGGTGCATAGATCCTGATAAATCAGTACCCAGAACAACCACCTCTGGCCGTAATAACTGCCTTGATATGCCTGGGCATTGAGTCAAACAGAACTTGGATGGCGTGTACAGGTACAGCGGCCCATGCATCTTCAACACGATACCACAGTTCATCAAGAGTAGTGACTGGCGTATTGTGATGAGCCAGTTGCTCGGCCACCATTGACCAGACGTTTTCAATTCGTCAGAGATCTGGAGAATGTGCTGGCCAGGGCAGCAGTCGAACATTTTCTGTGTCCAGAAAGGCCCGTACAGGACCTGCAACATGCGGTCGTGCATTATCCTGCTGAAATGTAGGGTTTCACAGGGATCGAATGAAGGGTAGTGCCATGGGTCGTAACACGTCTGAAATGTAACGTCCACTGTTCAAAGTGCCGTCAATGCGAACAAGAGGTGACCGAGACGTGTAACCAACGGCACCCCATACCATCACGCCGGGTGATACGCTAGTATGGCGATGATGAATACGCGCTTCCAATGTGTCTTCACGGCGATGTCGCCAAACACGGATGCGACCATCATGATGCTGTAAACAGAACTTCGATTCATCCAAGAAAAATGAGGTTTTGCCATTCGTGCACTGAAGTTTGTTGTTGAGTACACCGTCCCAGGTGCTCCTGTCTGTGATGCAGCGTCAAGGGTAACCGCAGCTACGGTCTCCGAGCTGATAGTCTGTGTTGCTGCAAACGTCGTCGAACTGTTCGTGCAGATGGTTGTTGTCTTGCAGACGTCCCCATCTGTTGACTCAGGGATCGAGACGTGGCTGCACGATCCGTTACAGCCGTGCGGATAAGATGCGTGTCATCTCAACTGCTAATGGTACGAGGTCGTTGGTATCCAGCACGGCGTTCCGTATTACCCTCCTGAACCCACCGATTCCATATTCTGGTAACAGCCAGTGGATCTCGACCAAAGCGAGCAGCAACGTCGCGATACGATAAACCGCAATCGCGATAGGCTACAATTTGACCTTTATCAAAGTCAGAAACGTGATGGTATGCAATTTTCCTCCTTACACGAGGCATCACAACAACGTTTCACCAGGCAACGCTGGTCAACTGCTGTTTGTGTATGAGAAATCGGTTGGAAACTTTCCTCATGTCAGCTCGTTGTAGGTGTCACCACAGACGCCAACCTTGTGTGAATGCTCTGAAAAGCTAATCATTTGTATATCACAGCATTTTCTTCCCGACAGTTAAATTTCGCGTCTGTAGCACGTCATCTTCGTGGTGTAGCAATTTTAATGGCCAGTAGTGTAGAAGTTTTGTAGTTCATGTTTACTTTTCTAACAGCTGCTCGAGAAATGTTTTTCACGTTGTTTCTTCACAAGAGGGGTTACTTACATCAGTTCAGGGATGTCTCGCACTTATCACACTCATGGAGGAGTGACAAAAATAGATATATGTTATGTAGTGATGGGTAGAAATGGATAAAGATACGTTGAATTTTTTGTTTTCTTAACGTCACAAATTAAAGAAAGTGATGTGGTGAAGCATTGTTCTTTTATTGCAGTTCTCTTCATAATAAGGGAAGCGTCATGGTAGCAGCTCTACCAGCTGCCGGTTGTTCTTCTGCCTGGCGAGGTCCAGAGGGGTGCTCCCCGCACTGCTTGTGGCCCACTCATCGGCGCCTGCCACCAGCAGCTCCGCCGCCGCCTCTGCGTGGCCGTTCTCCACCGCCCAGTGCAGCGGCGTCCTCTGCCACTGATCCGCAGCGTTGGGGACAGCACAGGACTCGACCAGCAGCCGCACCACTCGCACGTGACCTGCTGCCGCAGCCAGGTGCAGGGGCATGTCCCGGTGGCTGGTCCTGGCGTCCACCTCTGCCCCGGCCTCCAGCAGGCAGTGCACTGCCCCCACGTGCCCTCTGGCTGCCGGCCAGTGCAGCCCGGTCGACTCCTTCACATCCCTCGCCTCCAGGACGGCCCCTGCAGCTAGCAGCGCCAACACACCTTCCACTGCCCGTCGCTTGCCTGCCTCGATCAGCCTTCTGTCTCTCTCCTCTTGAGGACTCCACCCGTACAGAGCATTGGGATTATTGGTTATCACTGTTAGCATTCAACCACGATTCTTATACATATATCTTAACAATGTGTTTCAACAGACAATGCTCTCATCATCAGGTTGTAAAGTCTATGTCATGAAATTAAACGGATTAAAAAGACAAAATACTATCACAAATAGTTGGGAAGTCCATAGAGTAAAACAGAATTAAAACTATATTGGACTATGGGTCCTCATCTTACATTGAAGTTGTTGACACAAGTCGATGGCCATCCCATAGCTACCAAGTATGCTGTCGCACTATGCCGGCTCGGGAGCTGTTGTGGACTGATGTGCCTAGGTGTTGTGGCTAGAGATGGGGGATGCGCTCTTGAACTAATTCATAGAGTTGAATCTTTCAAAGGAGTGAACAATCAGTGATTCAGAAAAAAAGAACGGTAGCTCCAAACGTTTCCCACGGCAGAGAGAGAGAGAGAGAGAGAGAGAGAGAGACGGAGCATATCAGCAGCGCCTCTGCTGGTCAGAGCACAGTGCACGCCACACAACACAGCCAGCGCCGGCCTCTGCCCTGCTTCTACCTTGGCTGCCTGCATTGTGCAGTGCCCCATTGGATTTTGTGTTTCACATATGCCGTGCCGTCCATGTGCGTCGTCTGCCGCGCGCAGTGTCTGGCGCAGCTTAACTTTGCATCGCACTCTGTCGGCGATCGTTTCAGTCGCACGTCCTGCCCTCTGGGCAGTTGATGCGAGCAACAGGACAGAGAGCCACCTAGCGGATAACATAGGAACTACTTGCAACAACCTGCTCGCAAGGGAGCGGACGATTTGTTTCGGAGCGGGTGAGTTGACCGCTCCCCCCACCCTCGGAACTCGCCCGCTCAACGCTCACCCCACTGTTCTCAACTCTAGCCAGAGCGTCGAGCAAAGCAACTCAGGTGCCACTCTGGTCTCTGCGGTCTCAGCTCACGCAGTAATACAGCTCGCGGCTCGACCCGCTCGACTCAGCGCCTCTGCATCGGAGTTCGTCCCTACTGGATATTGTTCTTCGTAGTAATACAGCTATGTATATTACATTATTATGTTATGTATACATCAATTGTTTTTATTTTATTTTTATTTGTTTAAACTGATTAGATTAGGTTCCTGATGACTCCTCTTACTATAGGATTTTTATTATGAACACTCGAATTTACGCTTTAATTACGAGCGAACCGATAAACGTATCGCAAAATGTGATACACCAATATTTTCCTTGTTTTATTCTGCGTAAGGCTACATGCAGCACTTTCGTTTTACAGTCAAATTTATATATTTTTTTCTTATTCTGGTACGGATTTTGCGATTTTAGGCGTCTTCGGAAGGAAACTTTCACTTTAAAAATATATGGCTTGCGATGAATTTGTATGAGGTTAATGAAATTTTAATACATTATAGCCAAATTTATTGTTAATGTAAATCTCAAGTTACAACATTTTCCGATCACCCAAAAAACCACGATAGTGCAAAATAAATCAATAATCAAAAACTTTGTCATATCGTGGAAATTTCAATAAACAATACAAAATTCTTACTCATTATCTGTGTTACTTAAAAATAGGATCAAATAAGATCAAAATACAGGTGTAGTACTGGAATAAACCAAGTTTAAAGGACAATGTGCCTTCCATTTATTTTCTATTGTAAATGAGTGGTGAGTCATGAAAAAGAGCTAATTCATTTCAGGGAGTGAACAGTTCTGATCCAATCTCTGAAAAGAACAGTTTTGCCCATCTCTAGTTGTGGCATGGTTACAGCCATGTGCTTGACGGTAACGCTATGCTATTGGGTGCCTTATTTCCTTATTGCATTAGTCTGCCATCGTTAGCCTCTGGCAACTCCGTCAGTGACATGCTATAAGTTTAAAGTCGCATACCTACCCTAACATAATTCTAAAAACCCGCTAAAAAATCTCATTTCTTTCCAATTATCTTGTGCATTTAGAATATTGCTTTGTTTCTTTTCATGGACAGCTATCTCGAGCTCCTCTAGTAAATCAAGTTTCCTCCCTTTCTTTTCTACATGCAATATTTCTACGTTATATTCTATGCTTTTAAGGGGATGGCCTGTTTCATATATATGGTTCGCAACAGCTGTTTTGTCATAATTTCCTAACCTGAACGCATCTTTATGTTCTTTATACTGGATAGCGAATGATCTTCCTGTCTGCCCTATATATTTTGCATCACAAGTTCTGCACTGAATCTTAGAAATATTGCATGTAGAAAAGAAAGGGAGAAAACTTGATTTACTAGAGGAACTCGAGATAGCTATCCATGAAGAGAAACAAGGCAATATTCTAAATGCACAAGATAATTTTAAAGAAATGAGATTTTTTAGCGGGTTTTTAGAATTATTTTAGGGTAGGTATGCGACTTTAAACTTGTAGCATGTCACTGACGGAGTTGCCAGAGGCTCACGATGGCAGACTAATGCAATAAGGAAATAAGGCGCCCAATAGCATAGCATTACCGTCAAGCACACGGCTGTAACCACGCCACAACACCTAGGCACGTCAGCCCACAACAGCTCCCGAGCCAGTAACTATGGGACGGCCATCGACTTGTGTCAACAACTTCAATGTAAGATGAGGACCCACAGTCCAATATACTTTTAATTCTGTTTTACTCTATGGACTTCCCAACTATTTGTGATGGTATTTTGTCTTTTTAGTCCGTTTAATTTCATGACATAGACTTTACAACCTGATGATGAGAGCATTGTCTCTTGAAATGCGTTGTTAAAATTCATGTATAAGAATCGCGGTTGAATGCTACCTCGACTCTGTAGTGGATTATATTAAAATGGGATTATTACACTCTGCTGTTAACACACATACGCACACCACACACATCAAATGCAGAAAACTGTCTCAGATGGGAACTCTGAACATATTTGCCTATACGTACGCCCATCAACAAGTTAGCAATCTGGAAATCTTTCTTCTATGATACATAAGTCCGAAAGTCAGTTTATAGGCTACATATGTATAGTAAAATACCCTCATTGTAAAATCTTCATCAACTTCCCATTAAAAAAACCTGAGCCGTGTGTGCCTCGTGTTCCCGTCATTATGTATTTTACACCCTGTTTTTTTTAATGCTCTTCCGCCTCTCTACGTTAATTTAAGCTAGTACTGTCACTGAGTTCCTGCTTTGACCAGCGTTATCAGCGCGTATCGAGACATCCCAGAGCCATGGTAAAAACTGCTATTTTGAAGAGTGCACCGCAGCGCCTAGTGTGAAACTATTTGAGGGTGCTGCGCCAGGTATTCTCGAGAAATCGCAGTTTATTAGAACTTAAGTGATTGGTGATACGTTGTTTGATTTACTCTTGTTAAATTCTACTTGTTTTCTTGGTGAGGTCACCAGCCGTTTTGCTTTGGGGTCGTCCCACCATTCTTCTCCATTTGCCCACCCGCGGGAAGGTGGTTGTTAATACGTTGGGTGGTCCGTTTTTCCCTTGTGGAGTAGGGGCAGGTTAGAGCAACCTGCGGTTCGGGTTGTTCAATAATCTCCCTATCAATCTATCGTACATTAGTAGCTGCCTCTGTCATATTTGTTGGATTTGGTGTTTTAACCAGTTTATTGCTTGGCATGTAACAGCCTAATACCTGAAATATGTTTTGATCTTTGGAAACTTTGATATTATTGCCTATGATCTTGAGAGGTGGTATCTGTGTACTGTAGAGCATCTAAACTATTGTTTGGCCAACCTTGCAGAATTTTATATAAGATTGCATTCCATGGGATTTTATTTAAATGATCATTTTAGTACATAAAGTTGCCACCCTTTCACTGTAAGACTTTTCCTAGAAGTTATTGAAACGCGAATGAAACTCTGGGACACGGTTCACGTATTTCAGCTGCCAGCCAGTGCGGCATTGTCAAAAGCTTTCTCTAAGTCTACAAATGCTAGAAATGTAGGTTTGCCCTTTCTTAATCTAGCTTCTAAGATGAGTCGTAGGGTCAGTATTGCCTCACGTGTTCCAACATTTCTACGGAATCCAAACTGATCTTCCCCAAGATCAGCTTCTACTAGTTTTTCCATTCTTCTGTAAAGAATTCGCTTTAGTATTTTGGAGCTTATATATATCTGCACGAACAGTTCGATGAGCGTTTGCAGCAGCATGGACAATCAGCTCGGAGTGCGGCAACAGACAGCTTCTCCGCGTCTTCACGAGGCGAGATCGCCAAGTGCTAGAAAGCTCAGAGCATCAGCTGAGCAGATGTATTGTCCGTGTCGCTAGTGTAATGCAGAATTGACAGTGTCGCAGAATATATTTGGCAACTACGTGATCGTCTATTTACTTCCCGGTGTGGTTCAGATTTGTACTGCTAAATTCATCTGATATTTCGTTGTCATTTCCGGTATATAATCTGACTGATTGTCACTTAATATTAAACAGTGGGGGGTCAAATTTATTACTTGATTAGAGAGAGGTCATTCCACACAGAACATATAACTAATCTCATATTTAACGCTACTAAGTCTCTCTACTGAAGAAGAATACCGCAGTGAGAGGGCAGTAGTAGCGGCTGTGACTCGCCAGCCAAATGGTTACGTGGCTGCTCTGTGCGGGGAACGTTCTATACCCCCTAAAACCATAAACGTTTTGTCTGCTTCTCTCGTCATCTGTTACCAAGTTAGAGACTTCCAGATCCAAAACCATTACGGACATCTTAACTTAATCATCTTGAATGTCATCGCAGTTTCTATGTAGTAGCACTTTTGTCATAAACGGTATTTTTTACTGATTTATTTACTTATTTTTAAGGTAATAGATATCTCTTCTAAAATACGTAGGTCAGAAGCACCCGATTTTGTGTTGAAATCTCGGAGGAAAAGTTTATCCTCACGACAGAAGACATGGATCTTTTTGCTACATTTAATTTTACTTTTTTCCGTATGCCACAACTACTTTTAACCAGAAGGCACCGCCCCGATTTCTTCTGTTCTGCGTTACATTCGTCGTCACCCCAAGTATCAGGAATCGCACCACGCAGCTTCCAGCGAGTGGAGTACTCAGAGATAGCAGAAGACCAACTTCCCAAACAAGCCTCGGGAACTGATGCATTGGATGACTGAGAAGATACTGCGAAATAAAACGGAAAGGTGTCGCGAACACGAACTTCAAACCGTCGTTCACAGCTGAGATGATTGTGTGTGGACTTGGTCTTCTGGAGGAACCATTAAAAATAAAGAAAAATCGTGCACGAAAATAACAGATCGCCTCGGTGAGAGGTATGGGGGAGGAGTCGTGGCCAGGCCTTCTCGCCCCCACCTGCCTGCCTGGTGCTGACCAGCGCCTCCTGGAAAAACAAAGTCAGCACATCACAAAGGAAGCGGACAGCTGAGACAGCATGGCGGATGGGCCTCTGGGTTCTTGATCCTGCCCTCTTTATCGCCACCTGCCTCACACTGACGCCCTAAAAAATAAAAAAAAATAAAGCTTTCGCACGGAAGATATCGTGTAGAGAAAAGAATGGTGTAGTGGCTAAAAAATAAAATGGAAAAAAGTGGTGAAGGCGGCCAGTTTTAGTCTGCACGTAGTGGGTTCGAATCCTGTCACTTCCATGAATTTTAATTTGTGGTAAAAGTTATTAGTTAAAAATGTTCAAATGATTCCAGCTATGTATGCCAAAGTTCTGTGTTCGTTTCTCACGTCAGGCAATCGATTTCATCAAGCAGAAGCAGCATTTCCCCCACCTCTGGTAACCTGGAGGACAGTCGGTATAGATTGGACCCTGACAGAGGAGGAAATCGTGCCCAGTCGAAACTCTGTCAGCAGTTACCTTTCTTACGTGTTATTTTTTTTATCAGTGAGTCAGTCGCCGTTCAGGGTCACAGGGCACTTGACTCTTATTGTATTTGAGCTTGAGATATGGAAAATATTCGTGCTGCATTCAAATCTCCCTTTTCGTCACGTCTGATCCCTTTGAGATGACCCGGCGGGATCAGGGATTTTCTCTGCCTCATGATGACTGGGTGTTGTGTGATGTCCTTAGGTTAGTTAGGTTTAAGTAGTTCTAAGTTCTAGGGGACTGATGACCATAGCTGTTAAGTCCCATAGTGCTCCGAGCCATTGAAACCTTTGAGATGATACATTTCTGTCTTCAAGACATTCACAAGAGACAGATGTCTGGGCTCGAATCCTGGCGTGTCATTTCAATTGGCGACGTGCGCGCACTAAACTACATGTGACAAATTATTGTTAATGATTCTCTGGGCTTTGTCAACAACAATGATGGGTACTGGTTTAGACTTCCAAGTCAGACACGGAACTTTCTGTCATATCATGTCAGGCTCATCCGCTCCTAGCTCCTCGTGAAAAAGAATTCGATAGTCAACGTGTCTTTGTATATAGCCGACAACGAAGTGTGTAATGTTCGATTCGTAGTCAGCACAGAAATTTTCGTCATGTTATTTAGAATTCAGACATGTAAATATTTCGCTGCTGTTGAAGTAAGCCAACATGTAACGTTTACACGTGACAAGAAGTGAATGTAGTGGGGTGCAGGGTTCGAATCCTGGTAAAGCCAAACATTTTCGTCTTGTCATTTCACTTTATCATCTCGCTACTGGTTAAAAACGACGATTTCTAATGTTTGATTGTGCTTACTTAACTGTCTAAGTCCTGGGTTCGAATCTCCGGTCGACAGAGAACTTTGTCATATGATATATTTCCCCCCTTTCATTGTTTCCTCATGTCTGCAAAGTCTCCAAGAAATTCACAAGAGACACATGTCTGGGTACGAACCCTGGCATGTCATTTCACACATGAGCACTCTTTCTCACTTGTGACTAAAACCATAGCTATGATATTTCATGTTATTGTTAACAGGAATAATAGCTGATGGATTGTATTTGGAGAGTGTACTGCAGAAACAAAATTTTCGTTGTACAATTTCAAGGTGAAAATTAATTATCGTAATAAATTTGCGTTTACAAGTGTAATGGGTCTGTAATCTCTAATTCCATGTGTTCTGGTATTTGCATTATCATACTATTAATTTTCATCTAGACTCGCAGTCACACAGAGCAGTTGTCTCTTGTGTTCTCCTGCAGTGACCATGTGGTATAGAGAAACGATTGTACCGAAAAGGGAGCAGAGGAGCTGTGTTATGTGGATTGCATACAAATCAAGTGAAACACAATTCTGGTCATTCGGGTAGTTTTGAGTATGATAGTACATGTTAGATACATGTAAATTTGCTATCAGGTCCACCAAATCTGACACACACACACACACACACACACACATTTTTTACAGTGACGGAATTGCCAGTTTGGTGTTTTTTATATCTGAACAATTCTGTCTGTGTGTGTGTGTGTGTGTGTGTGTGTGTGTGTGTGTGTGTGTGTGTGTCTGTCTGTCTGTCTGTCTGTCAGAAACTTTCAGTATTTGGCGAGCCTTTATCAAGAAATGGACCGATAATTGGAGTGAATTTTATTTGGTGGGATATGAGGAGAGTGGCCCTTCGCAAAACAGGAGATGGGATTCTTCTTGAGTGTGCTATCTGAAAAGTTAAGCTGCAGACAGAGTAGTAGTATTAGCTGCAACGAGCCTGTTCTGTAGTGGAGGTGAGCAACTGGTTAGCTACAGTGTACTGAGATCAGGCAAAAAGGAATACAAACGTCTCAAAAATGAGATCGACAGGAAGTGCAAAATTGCTAAGCAGGGATGGCTAGAGGACAAATGTAAGGATGTAGAAGCGAGTATCACTAGGGGGTAAGATAGATACTGCCTACAGGAAAATTAAAGAGACCTTTCGAGAAAAGAGAACCACTTGTATGAATATCAAGAGCTCAGATGGAAACCCAGTTCTAAGCAAAGAAGGGAAAGCAGAAAGGTGGAAGGAGTATATAGAGGGTCTATACAAGGGCAATGTACTTGAGGACAATATTATGGAAATGGAAGAGGATGTAGATGAAGATGAAATGGGAGATACAATACTGTGTGAAGAGTTTGACAGAGCACTGAAAGACCTGAGTCGACACAAGGCCCCCGGAGTAGACAACATTCCATTAGAACTACTGATGGCCTTGGGAGAGCCAGTCCTGCCAAAACTCTACCATCTGGTGAGCAAGATGTATGAAACAGGCGAAATACCCTCTGACTTCAAGAAGAATATAATAACGCCAAAGAAAGCAAGTGCTGACAGTTGTGAAAATTACCGAACTATCAGTTTAATAAGTCATAGCTGCAAAATACTAACGCGAATTCTTTACAGACAAATGGAAAAACTAGTAGAAGCTGACCTCGGGGAAGATCAGTTTGGATTCCGTAGAAATGTTGGAACACGTGAGGCAATACTGACCCTACGACTTATCTTAAAAGCTAGATTAAGGAAGGGCAAACCTACGTCTCTAGCATTTGCAGACTTAGAGAAAGCTTTTGACAATGTTGACTGGAATACTCTCTTTCAAATTCGAAAGGTGGCAGGGGTAAAATACAGGGAGCGAAAGGCTATTTACAATTTGTACAGAAACCAGATGGCAGTTATAAGAGTTGAGGGGCATGAAAGGGAAGCAGTGGTTGGGAAGGGAGTGAGACAGGGTTGTAGCCTCTCCCCGATGTTATTCAATCTGTATATTGAGCAAGTAGTGAAGGAAACAAAAGAAAAATTCGGAGTAGGTATTAAAATCCATGGAGAAGAAATAAAAACTTTGAGGTTCGCCGATGACATTGTAATTCTGTCAGAGACAGCAAAGGACTTGGAAGAGCAGTTGAACAGAATGGATAGTGTCTTGAAAGGAGGATATAAGATAAACATCAATAAAAGCAAAATGAGGATAATGGAATGTAGTCGAATTAAGCTGGGTGATGCTGAGGGAATTAGATTAGGAAATAAGACACTTAACGTAGTAAAGGAGTTTTGCTATTTGGGGAGCAAAATAACTGATGATGGTCGAAGTAGAGAGGATATAAAATGTAGACTGGCAATGGCAAGGAAAGCGTTTCTGAAGAAGAGAAATTTGTTAACATCGAGTATAGATTTAAGTGTCAGGAAGTCAGTTTTGAAAGTATTTGTATGGAGTGTAGCCATGTATGGAAGTGAAACATGGATGATAAATAGTTTGGACAAGAAGAGAATAGAAGCTTTTGAAATGTGGTGCTACAGAAGAATGCTGAAGATTAGATGGGTAGATCACATAACTAATGAGGAAGTATTGAATAGGATTGGGGAGAAGTTTGTGGCACAACTTGACTAGAAGAAGGGATCGGTAGGTAGGACATGTTCTGAGGCATCAAGGGATCACCAATTTAGTATTGGAGGGCAGTGTGGAGGGTAAAAATCGTAGAGGGAGACCAAGAGATGAATACACCAAGCAGATTCAGAAGGATGTAGGTTGCGGTAGGTACTGGGAGATGAAGAAACTTGCACGGGATAGAGTAGCATGGAGAGCTGCATCAAACCAGTCTCAGGACTGAAGACCACAACAACAACAACAACAACAACAACTGAGATCAGAGGAGCTGACTTCCAGGAATGAGTGTGACAAAATGTGACAACATAATTCTTTCAGAGGTAGTATAATGGTATTTGTAATTGACGATGAGTGAAGATGTTTTTATGGTGGGATAGAACAGATTTACTGTAGCTTAATTCACGCAGAGTTGTGCACTGTTTTGTATTGCAGGAGGGGGAATACGGTAGGTTTGTTTCAGGACAGAATTGTATTCACTGCAGTTGTGTTGTCTCGTGTGGCAGTTTTACTCATTATGTGTGATGCGCGTTTGTAGCAGAGTACGGCAATTTGTGTGTATCGTGCAGGTGGCTCCATGCAGAGCAGAGAGGCAGGAGGCTGATTCTGGCGACTGAGCGGGGAGGAGTGTGGGTGATGAGGGCGCTGCTCGCCGTGGGGGCTGACGTGGGGGCGAGGGGCGGGGCGTGGGGGTGGACTGCCCTGCACGTCGCAGCATCCAGGGGAGACGTCGAGGCGGCGAGGCTGCTGGTGGATGCGGGGGCGGAAGTGGACGCCAGGAGCACCTGGCAGCAGTGGGTGTGCCTCTGCGCGTGGCCGCAGGGAGGGGCAGGGCCGCTGTGGCGCGACTGCTTCTTGGGGCGAACGCCGACCCCAACGCCAGGGATGCTGGTGGGTGGACGCCGCTGCACTTGGCGGCACGCTATGGCAACGCGGAAGTGGCGGCTGCCCAGCTCGAGGCGGGGGCCGACAGGGGGGGGCCACAACTGGTGACAGTGGGGCCACAGCGCTGGACCTCGCCAGGGAGAACAAGGATGGACGGCTGATGGAGATGCTGTCATGAGGCAGCCAGTCCAACAGACTCTCTGCAAAAGAATTGAAACAACTTCTCCAGTAATAATTTGCACCCCTCTTCAATAAACAATTCAGAAATTCAATCCTACTGTCACTCACTAATTTTACCTCTCCTCGAGGTGCTCAAGAAAAACGTCTCGAGTACACTTCTAGAGTAAACTTTACAAAAGTCACCAGTTCATTGTCAACAAACACAACTGATCTATAATATCTAATCGCTGAAAAGTATTTCACACCAGCCTACAAGGTGCTACATCAGACTATTCTAATTTGCAACATACCGAGACCACTGCCATATCAGTTCTATCACGAGAATTTTCGCTTCTGATATCAGACGCAATTTACTTCTGCATATTCGACAAACATTGTACTCTACTGTACCTCCGGTGTTTAATAACAATGGGATATTAGTAGCAATATTCACACTACATAATGTGCCTATCATGTGGAACTATACAGTCAAAGCACAACCTCACACCTCACAGTTCGCACACAGCCGTAACGCTGCTCTTGCAAAACGCGCCACCACCTACCAGACGACATGGACCTTTACTCTGACTTTAGAGAATAATGCAGTATACTTACCCACTCTCTCTTCCACATTCCCCTTCTGTCAGTATGCACTGCACTTGTAGACCGCTTCGTTAATGAAGACACAAAAGATCCATTATGATTGTAATAAAAAGCAGTCACCAGATGCAGTAAATTAGTTGGAAAGCAACGATGCCACATACAGTATGTAGAGGAAATCCTGTCCCTATCCTATTTTTTCTGTACTTTACGTAAGAGGTTGCAACAACCAAAGTAATTCTTGTTGTATTCGAGACAGAACCCTGAGGCCCAAATTTCAGCACATGAAAGCAATTTCACAATGACGCATACGAATCTCGACACTCATCAGTCATGATGGCACAGCTGAGATGGCAACGCAAGTCGTGGAACTACAGGTAATAAAATTACATTTACTTTGATTCATACATCGAGTAAATAAGTGTAATGAAGACTGTATGTCTATCAAGTCAATTAATATTACGTTACTTATGTCCCTTATTTTTGACTCCACAGTTTCTCTGACTTTAAACAGATTTAAGTTGGAATAATTCGTTTGTATTTTTAAACAAGCAGCTATTCCATATCACTGCAGGTACCAATGGGCAGGGCCAGCACTACACTTTCTGGGCTGTGGGTAAATGTTGCTAGGCCCCTTCGCCAAATTTATGTAAAAGTTCCTTAATTTGGATAATGTCAGAAAGTGTTAATGCAAAAGATCAGCCAATGGTTTTTTTTAAGAAACTGTAACTCTCGCAGTTTGCATAAATTCCCTACTTTACTGAACTGTACTTTCTCTCCACCTTTTTTGGAAACTTAAGCTTCTATAAGCCAGATATACTGTAATGAGTGCATAAATTCTGACCCTGTTGCAATCGTAGCTGATCCAACATCCCACTCTTGCCCCATTGTCGTTCTGTAACTGTTATTAACTCTTGCAAGAACGCTCAGTGGCCACTCTGCTTGGGCGACGCTAATAGGCAAAGTACAGAACAATCCGTAAGGCTGTCATTGTATTTTGCAGTATGTCACCGAAACTACACTTACGAAGAGCATCGTGAAAGTGCAGAAGTGGCTCAGACAGAAAATTGCCTTCACGGATCCTTTTTAGCAAAACTTCTTCTCTCAGACCCTCCTCATTAACGTCTACACTGTAGAAAGGTTCGTCGTTTTGCACAAGCTCTGCTACTGGAGAATTGTGTTCGCTTACGTAGTTCCACAGGAAACGGACTGTGTCCATGTTGTGTGTGGCTGCAGTCAAGTTTCCTACAGTTGTGTAATAATGTGGCAAAAATTTAGTTGAAACCTGTTCTTTGAGCCCTACAGTATCAATACTTACACTTCGCAATTTCACATTTATGCTATTAAATCTCTGTACCATGTCCTTCCAAACTGTCAACAGGAATACTGATTCATCTCTAGTGAGTTGATTCAGTAAAACAATCCTCATTTTACGCTAGTTCAAATGGTTCAAACGGCTCTGAGCACTATGGGACTCAACTGCTGTGCTCATCAGTCCCCTAGAACTTAGAACTACTTGAACCTAACTAACTAAAGGACATTACACACATCCATGCCCGAGGCAGGATTCGAACCTGTGACCGTAGCAGTCGCACGGCTCCGGACTGCGTGCCTAGAACCGCGAGACCACCGCGGCCGGCATTTACGCTAGTGATTTCTCACAGGTGTAATATTGGTAACATGTGTGGGAGCATCAATAACGCTCTCCCTTTTTCCTTTGGACTCTTCTGCTGACCAATGTGTTTTTGACTGTTTTGCTTCCGATCTCATGAAAGAAAGAAGCTAATACCAGAGTTGTGTGGAACCAGTGAAACAATTACAAACGTTTTGCACTAAACTGAAAAATGAACATGACTGACAACAGGTTGGAGCTGTGGTGCTGACTAAATTCAAAGAATGTGCTGCACGAGTCACAGAATGCACACTCGCATTTCGTTACTTAATGCATGCCTGCGAACCTGTGTAAGCTCGTGACGAACTGCTCGCATTACTGTCCTCAACAGTCAGGAGTATTAACGGGATTTGTCGACAGGACTTTCATTACGGCCTCAGCTAGGTATCCAGACTTGTGACTCCTGGGTTTAGTAACAGCAAAAGGAAACGTTCAACATGTTCACCATTCTCGTTCGCATACATCAGTACGAAAGGTAATTGACGAATATGTGAAATGCCTGCAGTACATCCACATCTACATGGTTGTTGTTGGTGTGGTCCTCAGTCCAGAGACTTGTTTGATGCAGCTCTCCATGTTACTCTGTCCTGTGCAAGATTCTTCATCTTCCAGTACTTACTGCAACCTACATCCTTCTGAATCTGCTTAGTATATTCATTTCTTGGTCTCCCTCTACGATTTTTACCCTCCACGCTGCCCTCCAATCGTGTCCTACCAACCGATCCCTTCTTCTAGTCAAGTTGTGCCACAAATTCCTCTTCTCCCCAATTCTATTCAGTACCTCCTCATTAGTTACGTGATCTACCCATCTAATCTTCAGCATTCTTCTGTACCACCACATTTTGAAAGCTTCTATTCTCTTCTAGTCCAAACTATTTATCATCCACGTTTCACTTCCACATATAGCTACACTCCATACAAATACTATAAGAAAAGACTTCCTGACACTCAAATCTATACTCCTTGTTAACAAATTTCTCTTCTTCAGAAACGCTTTCCTCGCCATTGCCAGTCCACATTTTATTTCCTCTCTGCTTCGACCATCGTCAGTTGTTTTGCTCCCCAAATAGCAAAACTCATTTACGACTATAGGTGTCTCATTTCCTAATCTAATTCCCTCAGCATCACCAGATTTAATTTGACTAAATTCCATTATCGTCGTTTTGTTTTTGTTGATGTTCATCTTATAATCTCCTTTCAAGACACTGTCCATTCCGTTCAACTGCTCATCCAGGTACCTACATGGATCCTCTGAAAACACTTAAAATGCCTGGTAAAGGGTTCATTCGACTCTCGAACAGTGCCCGGAAAAAACGAACACTACATCTTTCTGTATGTTTTCTGTTTTTCCTTTTTTCTCCCTATGTAGGTCTACGTGAACAAAATATTTTCCCACTCGGAGGAGAAAGTTGGTGATAGAAATTTCGTGAGAAGATTCTGCCGCAAGGAAAACTGCTTTTGTTTTAATGATTTCGACACCAAATCCTGTACCCTGTCAGTGACTCTCTCACTCATATTTCGCGATAATACAAAACGTGCTGCTTTTCTTTGGACTTTCTCAATGTTCGTTAATTGTATCTGGTGAAGGCCCCACAACGCGCAACATTACTCTAAAGGAGGACGGACAGGTGTAGTGCAGGCAGTTTCTACAGTAGATCTGTTGCATTTTCTGAGTGTTCAGACAATGAAACACAGTCTTTGGTTAGCCTTGCCCACAACATTTTTTGTGTGTTCTTTCCAGTGTAAGTTGTGCGTAACTGTAGTTCCTAATGTCGAGCCGAAATACGATGATCCCTGGGGTTTTGGCCTGTCTAGGTATTTAGTTGAATTTACAGCCTTTA
This sequence comes from Schistocerca serialis cubense, assembly GCF_023864345.2. NCBI lineage: Eukaryota > Metazoa > Arthropoda > Insecta > Orthoptera > Acrididae > Schistocerca > Schistocerca serialis. Next base: position 159,195,226 of record NC_064648.1, on the reverse strand, counting down.
CATTAAACTAATTCGTCGTGTAACCGAAGTTTAACGGATTCCTTTTAGCAGTAATGTGAATGACCTCACACTTTTCATTATTTATGGTTGATTGCCAAATTTCACACCATTTACGAGGGCTGTTCAATAAGTAATACAACACTTTTTTTTTCTCGGCCAATTCTGGTTGAAAAAACCGGAAATTTCTTGTGGTATATTTTCAAACATTCCCGCTTCGTCTCGTATAGTTTCATTGACTTCCGACGGAGTACGGAGCTGTTAAAATGGCGTCTGTAACGGATTTGCGTTGCAAACAACGGGCAGTGATCGAGTTTCTTTTGGCGGAAAACCAGGGCATCTCAGATATTCATAGGCGCTTGCAGAATGTCTACGGTGATCTGGCAGTGGACAAAAGCACGGTGAGTCGTTGGGCAAAGCGTGTGTCATCATCGCTGCAAGGTCAACCAAGACTGTCTGATCTCCCGCGTGCGGGCCGGCCGTGCACAGCTGTGACTCCTGCAATGGCGGAGCGTGCGAACACACTCGTTCGAGATGATCGACGGATCACCATCAAACAACTCAGTGCTCAACTTGACATCTCTGTTGATAGTGCTGTCACAATTGTTCACCAGTTGGGATATTCAAAGGTTTGTTCCCGCTGGGTTCCTCGTTGTCTAACCGAACACCATAAAGAGCAAAGGAGAACCATCTGTGCGGAATTGCTTGCTCGTCATGTGGCTGAGGGTGACAATTTCTTGTCAAAGATTGCTACAGGCGATGAAACATGGGTTCATCACTTCGAACCTGAAACAAAACGGCAATCAATGGAGTGGCGCCACACCCACTCCCCTGCCAAGAAAAAGTTTAAAGCCATACCCTCAGCCGGTAAAGTCATGGTTACAGTCTTCTGGGACGCTGAAGGGGTTATTCTGTTCGATGTCCTTCCCCATGGTCAAACGATCAACTCTGAAGTGTATTGTGCTACTCTTCAGAAATTGAAGAAACGACTTCAGCGTGTTCGTAGGCACAAAAATCTGAACGAACTTCTCCTTCTTCATGACAACGCAAGACCTCACACAAGTCTTCGCACCCGAGAGGAGCTCACAAAACTTCAGTGGACTGTTCTTCCTCATGCACCCTACAGCCCCGATCTCGCACCGTCGGATTTCCATATGTTTGGCCCAATGAAGGACGCAATCCGTGGGAGGCACTACGCGGATGATGAAGAAGTTATTGATGCAGTACGACGTTGGCTCCGACATCGACCAGTGGAATGGTACCGTGCAATCATACAGGCCCTCATTTCAAGGTGGCGTAAGGCCGTAGCATTGAATGGAGATTACGTTGAAAAATAGTGTTGTGTAGCTAAAAGATTGGGGAATAACCTGGTGTATTTCAATGCTGAATAAAACAACCCCTGTTTCAGAAAAGTAATGTGTTGCGTTACTTATTGAACTGCCCTCGTAGATATCTTTTTTAAATCGTTTTGCAATTGGTTTTGATCTTCTGATGACTTTACTAGTTGATAAACGACAGCATCATCTGCAAACAACCTAAGATGGCTGCTCAGATTGTGTCCCAATTCGTTTCTATAGAAAAGGAACGGCAGAGATCCTATAACACTACCCTGGGACCTCTCTGACAGGAAATCACGAATGCAGCCACATAACTGAGACGATATTCCATAAGTACGCAATTTCACTTTAAGCGTTTTTTGTGGCACAGTGTCAAATTCCTTCTGGAAATCTAGAGATACGGAATCAGTTTTAAATTCCTTGTCAATAGCACTCAACATTTTGTGTGGGTACAGAACTAATTGTGTTTCACAAGAACGATGTAGAATCTGCTATTATAGAGCAATATTTGGCCTCTTTGATATCACATACACTATACTTTTTTTGAAGGGATATGAAGTGATGGAAGTGAATGGGGTAACCAAATTAATACAACCTGTAACTGAAGAAGGTAAGATTAAATACTACGTTTATGCTGAAGAACTGTGTGATATTCTGCATGATGCTCTTGTAATGCACGATGCTCATGTAATGACCTTCCACAGTGAACGTGATTGAATGATGAAATGCTTGAAACAAAGTTCTGTAATATAACATACAGAGATGTCCAAATATATCTTAGTTTGTGGGAGCCTTGTTGAGAAAAGCAAAATGGTCAGAAAAAGGAGTAGTAGTGAAGCCAGTGCTGTTTAAGGAACTAAGTTCCGAACTTTGGCGAACAAGCCTACTGGTGTGATGTGACAAGTTCGTCGTGGGGCTCGTATTCCTTTTGGTCTCTGCGCCGACAGTGGGTAACGTCACAAAGCAGGTAGACGAACGCCACTAAAACATTACCCTTGTCATGTGTGTTTCAAAGTGGTACCATAAGGCTTGTGTCCCTCAGGTGGTTGTAGATTTGCATTATGGTTGGTTGGTTGGTGGGAGAGGTCCAAACAGCGATGTGGTTGGTCCTGTCGTATTAGGGACCGATGGGGAATGAAGTCAGCTTTGGCTTTTCAGAGGAACCATCACAGCACTTGCCTGAAGCGAGTTAGGGAAATCACTGAAAACCCAAATCAGGATGGCCGAACGCTGGCATGAACCGTCGTCCTCCCGTATGCGCGTCCAGTGTGCTAATCACCATGTCACCTCACTTAGTCACATATGTAATAGCTCTCCGAAATAGGATATTTTCCCAGATAGACTGAAGTATGCCATTGTTAAACCACTGCATAAAAAAGGCGATACGTCTGTGATGTCAACAACTACCGCACAATCTGATTTGCTTGTCCAAAATTCTTGAAAAAGTAATGTATTGTAGAGTAGCTTCACACTTTTGTAAAAATAAATTTTTAACAAAATGTCAGTTTGGTTTCCAGAAGGGTTTTTCAACGGAAAAGGCCATATATACTTTCAGTAATGAAATATTAAATGCTCTGAGTAACCAGAAGGCACCCGTTGGGATTTTTTGTGATCTATCAAAGGCTTTTGATTGTGTAAATCATGGAATACTTCTAGATAAGCTCAAGCACTGTGGTATGAATGGAAAAGTGCTCAAATGGTTTAAATCATACCTAACTGGAAGAGTGCAGAATGTTGAAATAAACAGTTCACATAATATACAAAAAACTGGTGATTTCTCAAACTGGGGAACAATCAAGAATGAGGTGCCGCGAGGTTCGGTTTTGGGTCCTCTGCTGTGCTTAATACATGTTAATGACTTGCCATTTTATATTCACGAAGATGCAATGCTGTTACTTTTTGCCGAAGATACAAGTATAGCTATCACACCCGACAGACAAGAATTAACTGGTGAAATTGTAAATGATGTTTTTCAGAAAATCATTAAGTGGTTCTCTGCAAATGGGCTCTCATTAAACTTGGACAAAACACAGTATATTCAGTTCCACACAGTAAATGGAATGACACCATTAATAAATATAGACTTCGATCAGAAATTGGTAGCTAAGGTAGAATCTTTCTAGGTGCATGCATTGATGAGGGGTTGAACTGGAAAAAACACACTGAGTATCTGCTGAAACGTTTGAGTTCAGCTACTTATGCTATTAGGGTCATTGCAAATTTTGGCGATATACATCTGAGTAAATTAGCTTACCACGCCTATTTTCATTCTCTGCTTTCGTATGGCATCATATTCTGGGGTAACTCATCATTGAGTAAAAGAGTGTTCATCGCACAAAAGCCTGTAATCAGAATAATTGCTGGAGCTCATCCAAGATCCTCCTGCAGACACTTATTTAAAGAGCTAGAAATCTTCACTGTAGCCTCACAATATATATATATATATATTCACTTATGAAATTTGTTATTAACAATCCGAACGAATTCAAAAGTAACAGCAGTGTACATGGCTACAACACTAGGAGAAAGGATGATCTTCACTACTCACGGTTAAATCTAACTTTGGCTCAGAAGGGGGTAAATTATGCTGCCACAAATTTCTTTGGTCACTTACCTAATCGCATCAAAAGTCTGACAGATAGCCACATAGCATTTAAAAGGAAATTAAATGAATTTCTTAATGGCAACTCCTTCTACTCATTAGATGAATTTTTTGGTATAGTAAGTGTGTAATTTCCCAACCCCCACAAAAAATTTAAAAATATTGAGTGTCATGTAATATTTTGACTAATGTAATATCTTGTATAGACACCTTTTATTAACCTGACATGTTCCACATCATTACAAAGTGTCGTATTCATAATCTATGGAACAAGTACTAATCTAATCTAATCTAATGTAATCTTGCTTTTGCATTATGGAACAGACGTTTCTGTCTGAGATTTTTTCAACGTACCTGCAACTCTCGACAACCCTGATGGTGCTGGATTGCATGTTGATGATTTATTGATGAAAAGCAAAGGAACTGCGAGAGCATGTCACTGGAGGAACTGTAGCTGTGCTGGCTGATTAGGAAAAAATGTATTTACTCGACTCTCAGTATTTCAATTGTGTGTGACGCCGCCACAGTCTGAGATTTATGGAAAACATTGTTAACTCGCAATATGCGTTATTACAAAGGAGTGGCTGTATGGAATCAGCATCAGGGAAAGCGAACAGTACAGTTCAATTCCCTGTGAAGTTTCTAGGGAAGTGTGGTGCATTGGTAAAAGAAATCACATACAAAACGCTAGTGCGACCAGATCTAGAGTACTGTTCCAGTGTTTGGAATCCTTATTAAATAGATATGGCAGCATAAGCCAAGAAAAAATCAGTAGACATGCTCCTAGAATCATAGCAGGCTAGTAAAGTCCATACAAAAGTGCTACTGAGGTATGTGAGGAGGTTAACCGTACTCGGAAAATCTGGGGACCTGGTGCTTGACAAAACTTGTGCAGTAGTTCTGCTGCCTCCAATGTTTATCTCATGTATACTCCATAAGAAGAAGATAAAAAGAGATGAGAGTACATGCTAAGCTGTACCATTAGATTATTTTCCCTCACTCCATATACAAAGGCAATAGCACATGAATGTCTAATATTCGTATCAACTAGCCTTGGCCATGCAATTCACATTGGGGCCTGCACAGTTTCTTCATCGTAGCCTTCTCATGGACAGGATGGTGCAAATGTCTTAAAGAAGAAATTCATACACAAGTGGATAATTTTACAAGCCAATGCTAAACATATGTCGACTGGGTACATCATATGTTAATAGAGTGCGTAATGTCTCCATTCGAAATGAGTGTATATAAAAGGTGTTTCTGATTTACACTGAGTGAAGATACTCGTGAAACAATCTACAACATGATCAGTACATTCCGTTCTTTCTACAGGAATCTTATTTTAAGATGTAATCCGAGTTGGTAAATACACTTACCGACTTCTTCGACACTGTTTCTGAATGAGGGGCCGTCACTGCTGTGCAGTTAAATAAATATTCATAGCACCCTTCAAAGAAACTAAACTTTACTGCTTCATTCTCGAAACCTCAAGCACTATTTACAACAATTTTCGTCAGTGACAATACCTATTACATAGAAATGATCCCATTGCTGATAATTCTGTCCAACATATACTGTAATGGACTACTGTAATGACAAATCGTGCTGCGGCTCGTATGGTATGTTATATCAAAGTTAGTTTTCAGTTTGAAAACCCTATGGTCCATACATAATTTCCAATACTTATTCACTAAACTGTTCTGCTTATGAGACTTAATAATTTCTTGGCAGTCAGTCGCTTTTCTGGTGACTGTTGCATGGAGGTCACTATATTTTGTAATATCCTCGTTTTGTTGTGATTGGAGCAAGCATCAAAGACAGTAATGTGATGTTTTAATTTCCTGTAACAGTTATTCATTGTCACATCTTAATTAATCCATGCTATCTGACTAGCTCTTTCTTCATGGCCTTTCAGTGTATCTTAGAATTGCAGTGAACCCTACTAATTACCAACAAGGCAGCACAAATCTGTGCTCCATAAACTATTTGTTACAGTTGCTAAATTGGTTGAGCACTGAAAAGATCATTACTTTTCGTCCAATAAATTTCCCCTTTTTCCCATAGTTTACCAGTTGTGAAGAGTGACGATTTGCTCCCTTTGATTTTGTGCAGCAGAACGAATATACAGTTTTTGAAAGAAAGGAATTCATATCTAAAATTACTGATTACCATTTAGTATAAAAATAACAGGTTTTGCACACAGGTTTGTTTATCCATTCTAAAGAAATGCAGGTTGTTATGATATAACCATAATCACACTGTGCCAAGGACGGCACAATTCTGGTTCGGTAATTAGGTTGGCACCACTGTGGGTCGACGTGTCGCTCGGCAGAGATGGTGTCCACTGCCTCTGGCTGAGAAGCTAATATCTCTCAGTCTGAGCCACAGTGGGAGTCTGCTGCGAGCCAGTCTCCTGGCTTGTCGATTGCGGAGTGCCACATCAACAGAGGCTGCCCAGCAGTCCGTTTGGCAGTGTACACAGTTTGTGGCTTGCTGGGGTTGAGTGTGCAGTTGTGGCTGTGATTTCCAACATTTTGGACTCGGGACGTTAAGGTGTGATCTGCATTTAAATATGGTGGCAGAATTAGCAAAACTTCAGCTTATAGTACTTGATGGAGGACTATTTTTCGCGGCACATGCAAATCTATTTACTTGCACATCACGGTGTAACATGCCTTGTCCAAAATGTCAGAAATCACAACCATCAAGCCACATTTTCCGAGATTGCAAGTGTGTACTGGGCCCAACAGGCTGCGTGTAGCTTTGCAGCTGTCAGCTGTTACCTCTCGCACTCTGCAGTCGACAAACCGGGAACGTAACTTAAAGCCATATCCCATCGTGGCTCAGAGCCACGAGATATCAGCTATTCCACCAGAGTGAGCATACAACATCTCTGCCCAATGACTATTCCATCCAGAGTTCTGGCAACCCAATTACCAAAACCAATTGCAAACCTCAACCGAGGATGATTTGAATCTGTAGCAGTCCTCCTCTGATGTTCTTCAGATGGGACTGCCAGTCTCTTCCAGCACTGCTGCCTCATGATTTAGTTGTCAGGATCCAGCGGCGACGGCTGCACAGAAACAGAGCTCCACTGCTAGTGTATCGGCCAGTCGCTGACCTCATTAGTTTCCCTTTTGTTCTTGAGGTCTAGAGTTACACGAGTGTGGCACTCGGTGGCTGGCAGAATCACTCAGAGGTCGGCGACAGGCCCCGGCTGTTCGGTCCCCCCTCTCGGATCCTTTACCACACCTGGCACTTCTCCACCGGATTCATGCGGGAGCCGAGTGGACACTCGAAGTCCTCGGCAAACTCGGGCCGGTTGCTGATCGAGCCCAGTGCTCTGAACCGGCCTGGGGAATGAACTCCTGTCGTGATAAGCTGGCGCATCGCCTCAGTGCGGTACCTAGAACAGAATCGAGAGGAAACCGTCACATATTTTCCTTTCTTGTTGTTTACTTACCCCAAATTGGGTAAGTATCACTCTTCACATGATAATTTAAAACTCAGCTAAAATATGATAGCAATTTATTAAATAAGAGGAATTTAACCTTAATTTTGATTGCAAAAAAATTTAAAAATGAAATTTATGTCTACAAAAATATTTTAATGAGATAATCACACTGCATAGCAACACAACTCGTTCACTTGTCAGCAAGTACATAGATGGTATATGCACATAACACATACCAGCATCACACAGCCATAAAGTCACACATAAGCTTACATATTTATAGATACAAAAATACATAGCACACAAACACACATACACGCTGGTAAAAATACATACCATCATGCAAACTCATAGTCCAAAAATACATGTACACTAGAAGTCTTTAGACTGGGGACTTTGTTTACTTCCGTGCTGTGCTCAGGCGTGGCTCGTTTGAGCACGAATGCTTGGAGTGGGCAGTGTGCAGTCGAATGAGGCACTGAGGGGAATGCAGGGCAGGCGCCACCCGGCCTGGTGCACTTGAGTGTAATGTTACAGCTGTGTGTGTACAACCTGGTATTGCTTCTGACATATTCCCACCACCTGATAGAATTAGACTCATATCAATTTAGTTTTGTTGTACAGATATATTCCTGCATGATAGCATCTGATTCTTTAGATGACAAAGAAAATAGTGAAATAGTTGAGGACAACAGAAGTCAGCTGTGGTGAAAAACTACAAAGTCAGTTCGTTGCCTCACTGAGGTATGCATTCATTATTTTTTCATATGGTTTGTGTGTAAACCAAAAGTCGTCTCTGTGTGATGCATTGTGTTAAGGGTAACCTTAGCTATTACAGTAGCTTTAGTTATGATAGTAACTATTTTAGTCCTTCCATAATTGGGCTAAACATTGTCTAGTAGTAGTGCGGTATATCATACTGAATGGGAATAAATAGAAACGAGCCTTCCTGTGGCGGCAGTCAGCCAATGGGTACGTGTAGCGGACGACAGTCACTGCTGCCTGCGAGCGCGAGCAGTCAATCTGTGCAACACTGCAGCTCGCGCAGGACACGCTGTGGTGTATAGTACATAAAATGTTGTTGTTTACGAAATTAAAATATTGATTTTTTTTTCTTTGGAGTTGGGTAGAAGTACCTATCTGTCAACAATCTCGAGAAAATTGGTCGTACATAGCGCACTCATTCGCGATCCAACTGCGCCAGCGATAAAGCCAGAGTGAAATGTGCACTACGTTTCTCATATTTCATTAGCAGTTTGAGATATCGAAATGAGATTTTTGGCAAATGATAGCAGACAAAAAGAACAGTATTTTACCATATCGTTATTACGCAAAATTTCATTATCTATCGTAGTGAAAGAATGTCATTAATAAGGGTCATCAATTGCTTGTGAAATGAGGAATGTTGTGGGGTTTGGAACAACATATGTGAAGACATTACACTTTTTATCGAGGATGCGCTTTTCCATGAGCTATTGACTTTTCTTTTCCTTAGTTCCTCAGTAAACTTCTGTTTCAGAATTCTCTAGCAATTTTGTTTCCAGAATATTTTAGTGAGGTGAGACAGTGTAAGCTCTGCTGTGCTTTGGCAAAAGAAGCAAATTTTGGCATGGCAACCAGAGAAACATGTAGGCTTTACTCTTGATGCTTCTCTGAAAGTTATAAATGGTTAACAAGCCAGGCGAAAATGGATCGCTGCATTTTCGGCGGAATTCTTTTTAGATACTAACGAAAGCAGAGTTGACAGTTGCACTTTCTGAATGGTCACCATGCATGTGTGGGCATGGAGGGGCCCCACTTAATATTTACACGAAATGTGAGTGCAGGCTTCAGTTTAGGATGGCGCACCCCTTCCAGCGCTGGGCATTTCCCCTGCAGCACCTGCTCACAACCCCCACCACTGTCCACTGCCCTCCCCATACCTCATCCAGTGGCCACAGAAATTTGCACGCACTATAGTTGCTTTTTGCTGCTGTGCGACTCAGGTTAGTGAGACACGGTGGAGCAGGGTCAGGTTTGCTTTTCGGGAGAGATAAATGTAGAAACCATTACTGTGGCTCAGCCACCTTTAATATCAATGTAGTTTTCGGTTTTGAAGTGGAAATGGTAAAGACAGTGCGATATAGAAAAATGTGAGAGAATAAAATTAACTATTCAGGCAATTCTTTAGAAGTTATTACGTGAATTGGAACCATGAGAACCTATGATACGAAAAAATTCAGCTCCAAGAATCAACCCCTAGACGTGAAAAGAAGATAACTAAAAAAGTTTATTGTAAATCTTATTCCTCTCGAAGCTTATTAAAAGACTTTATTATGAAGTGACTGACAATCAGCAAATAAGGGAGGGGTAGATTGCACCCCTTCTGCAGAGTGCACGGTTAGGGCACTGAAATACGGCATGCCTGAATGAATGCGAGGAAAGTCGAATGCAGTTGCTCCCAGCACGTAAAGCGACTACTTTCACGTATGCAGGCCTTTCACAGAACTGAACAGCTGAAAGAAGCACAATTGTCTGACGCGAACTTGTGATGCACACTCCACAAACGTACATTCAAACTGTGCAAAAATTACAAAACACAGATATATCAGCAGAAAATCATACATACATACTGTAAAACATATAAGCCACACAAACATATATGTATTGTGTTGATCTTCAGACTAAAGACTCGTTTGATGCAACTCCCCATATTATTCCATGTTGAAGCCTCTGCAGCTCTGGACAAAAAAATGGCTCTGAGCACTATGGGACTCAACTGCTGAGGTCATTAGTCCCCTAGAACTTAGAACTAGTTAAACCTAACTAACCTAAGGACATCACAAACATCCATGCCCGAGGCAGGATTCGAACCTGCGACCGTAGCGGTCATGTGGTTCCAGACTGCAGCGCCTTTAACCGCACGGCCACTTCGGCCGGCAGCTCTGGACAACTAGCGCAGCCTACATTCACATCTGTCGGTTCACTGTAGTCGATTCTTTGTCTTGCTTTACAATATTTACCACCACCCTACTGCAGTATATTCGGATATTCCTAAGTACCTCTAGGTTCTCAGAAGGTGACAGAGAGAAAATTACAAAACGTAAGGAAAAATGAAACATATATTACTAGACAGAACATCTCTCCAAGTTGTGATACAGAATATGCACTGTGGCATAGTTTTACTAGGGGTCAGGCACGTGGGAACATGTACCATACACATATTATACGCTTCGCACTGTCACACTGAATCGATTTTCTCCTGCCGACAGGCAGCCCAAAAGAAGATCTCTCCAATGCAGGCTGCTGTAGTGCCCTCCCAGGCAATTTGAATCAGCAACTTCAATTAATTGCAGCCACATACTGAAGTTTGTTGCATCATAAATGACACCCACGTAGAGTGTATGTAATGGGAGATAAAAACTCCATGCACTGATGAGTATCCATTTTCTGTACATCTCGTAGTTTTCCCTCAGTTGTTTTCTGAAACCTCGGAAGCACTTACGAATAACCCTGTATTGTACATCTTCTTGGCGCAAACCACTGTGAAGTCCATGGCAGAGGATACATCCCAACTGTACCACAGATCAGGATTTCTTCCCATTCCGTTCACATAAGGAGTGTGGGATGAGTGACTGTTTAAACGCCTCTGAGCTCACTGTAACTAGCCTAATCTTGTGTTCAGTGTCCACACAAGAGCAATTTGAGGGGGGTTAGTGCATGTTCCTAGGTTCATCACACACAGATTGTTCTCTACTTATTGCTATTGTGGCTAATTGATATTTTTTGTCACAGGATACTATGCTGTGTTTTTTTTATTTTGTGAAGTGTACAATTCTACATTTCTGAACGTTTAAAGCAAGTAGCCAGGCTTTTCAGCCTGCTGGAATCTTATAAAAATAGAAACGAATATTTATTCCAAAATAAAAGGTCCTTGTAGCCACCTTTCATTAGTCCGGTAGCCCACTTTCACTAGCAGTTCTCTTTCTTTTCCTTGTTTCTCTTTTTTTGATAACTGATTGAATGACTGTCGTTGTGTGTCACGTTGCCAGACGGTGGTGTAGTCTGCTGCAGAAAGTCTGCGATAGTCATGCAGATTCAGCAGCTGTTGTACAGAATAGCCAACTCTTGTAGTGGTCAAGTAGGCAAAGAGGTTTGCGCTACTTGTGAGAAATCTACCTGCGTTAGGTTGGTGGCGGAAATGGCGGAGCGTGTAAGAGGCTGGAGGAGAAAAAGGGAGGCAGTCTGCCGCCGGTACGGGAAGCGTCCACAGCTGTGCTCCAGTTGGAGACGGATGAGTTAGACTGAGCGCGTGGCGCGTTGTTACTTGGCGAGAGGAGAGCTGTTAGCTTTTGGTCTCGCTTTTCAACTCTGAAAGATTGCTTTGCCTTGTCACAGCAAGGAATGCAAACCCTTGGCAGATTTTTCTTTTAATAAATTTCTATAGCAGATTTGGATCCGCCGGAAGAGCATCTATAAGACGTGAGCCCTCGCTTCTGTATGAATGTCTGTTTGCCTTCAGCTGTGCCTGTATATGCTTTTGCCGGCCAAAGTGGCCAAGCGGTTCTAGGCGCTACAGTCTGGAACCGCGTGCCTCGGCCATGGATGTGTGTGATGTCCTTAAGTTAGTTAGGTTTAAGTAGTTCTAAGTTCTAGCGGACTGATGACCTCAGAAGTTAAGTCTCATAGTGCTCAGAGCCATTTGAACCAATTTTTTTGTATGCACTTTTATTTTTCTAAATATTAATACGTAGCTTTGCCTTCTCGCAAATTTTCCTTGCTTTAAGTATCTTTCGTCCGTGGGGAGCCAGCCACGTGGTTGAACATTAGAGTTTCTTCTGTTGCTGTCATCACTAACTGTTCGATCTCATGTGTGTTTTAAAGAATTTTAACTGTTCATGATTGCGTAATGTGATATTGTTGCAACTTGGCCACCATACCTAGAAATTGCGTCTCCACAAACCACGTGGGCACGCGGGTGTACTGCGAAACGTGTACTGCTTCACGAGCCATTGCTATCAATTAACAGGCAACCGCAGTTGTATGAATGATTCACACCAATGATTGTAGGTGTAGATTATAACGGTGAATGTATCGATGCTTTTCTTTAATTTTTTAGGAATTAATGTTATCAGGAATTGTGTACATGCCTCACATCCATGTATGAGGAATAAATGATTTTTCCGCAATTTTCTCTTGCATTCCGAGGTTACGTTTTTGCACCTAAGCCAATCACCTCGTAGCTTTCCCGTTAGCACATCCAATGGCTTTCCTTATGCACAGGTCCAGTGATTAGTTTCCTCTTTTACTTTAAAACAAATAGTTTAGATCAAGTCTTATTGCCGGCCATGGTGGCCGAGCGGTTCTAGGCGCTTCAGTCGAGAACCACGTGACTGCTACGGTCGCAGGTTCGAATCCTGCCTCGGGCATGGATGTGTGTGATGTCCTTAGGTTGGTTAGGTTTAACTAGTTGTAAGTTCTAGGGGACTGATGACCTCAGATGTTAAGTCCCATAGTGCTCAGAACCATTTGAACCATTTTTAAGTCTTATTTTCAGGTGTGTTGCTGGGAGCTGATCTTATGCACAGTGTTCATGCACTTTCCGTTGTACTATTATTTACATCGCATACCCTATCAGCAATGTCACAACGTATGCACTTTTATGAGTTTTTGGTCTGTGATCAAATTTATTTATTTTCCGACGCGGCCAAACCTTTGATTAATTGCATGATTGGAGTCAGTAGCGAACGTAATCTTCTCACGTTAATTTCACAATCAATAAGCATTTCCATTTGCATCTGGTTCATTTAAATATTCGGACACCGATCCGAGTCCTACGTTTTGTTGACTCAAAGGCGCTCTATGCCACTTACACAGAACGCAACAAGTGCACGGCAGTCTGACACGGTTTATTCACAGGTGCCGCACGACGACTGTCAGCAGCGACCATTTGCCTACGCTTCAGTTTAATAGTAAGAAGTAACCAAGTGAGTTACACGGAGTCGGTGCCGACCCAATAATAACGTAATAGCACGTAGATACAGGTTGGTTACACAGTTTCCGGTCAAAATGGTTCAAATGGCTCTGAGCACTATGGGACTCAACATATGAGGTCATCAGTCTGCTAGAACTACTTAAACCTAACCAACCTAAGGACATCACAACATCCACGCCCGAGGCAGCATTCGAACCTGCGACCGCAGCAGTCGCGTGGTTCCAGACTGAAGCGCCTAAAACCGCTCGAGTTTCCGGTTACACTGCATTATAGATGGTGTCACCGTCTACGAAATTTTGAGTTTACTATTAATAATGTTTGATTACATCAACAAAAGCAAAACGAGCATAATGGAATGTAGTCGAATTAAGTCGGGTGATGTTGAGGGTATTAGATTAGGAAATGAGACACTTAAAGTAGTAAAGGAGTTTTTCTACTTGGGGAGCAAAATAACTGATGATGGTCGAAGTAGAGAGGATATAAAATGTAGACTGGCAATGGGAAGGAAAGCGTTTCTGAAGAAGAGAAATTTGTTAACATCGAGTATTGATTTAAGTGTTAGGAAGTCGTTTCTGAAAGTATTTGTATGGAGTGTAGCCATGTATGGAAGTGAAACATGGACGATAAATAGTTTAGACAAGAAGAGAAAAGATGCTTTCGAAATGTGGTGCTGCAGAAGAATGCTGAAGATTAGATGGGTAGATCACATAACTATTGAGGAGGTATCGAATTGGGGAGAAGAGGAGCTTGTGGCACAACTTGACTAGAAAAAGGGATCGGTTGGTAGGACATGTTCTGAGGCATCAAGGGATCACAAATTTAGTATTGGAGGGCAGCGTGGAGGGTAAAAATCGTAGAGGGAGACCAAGAGATGAATACACCAAGCAGATTCAGAAGGATGTAGGTTGCAGTAGGTACTGGGAGATGGAGAAGCTTGCACAGGACAGAGCAGCATGGAGAGCTGCATCAAACCAGTCAAAGGACTGAAGACCACAACAACAACAACAATGTTTGATTTGTTATTAGCACAAGACTAGTGAGGATCGCCATACAGCGGTCTGAGGCGCTACAGTCGAGGACTGTGCGGCTGGTCCCGGCGGAGGTTCGAGTCCTCCCTCGGGCATGGGTGTGTGTGTTTGTCCTTAGGATAATTTAGGGTAAGTAGTGTGTAAGGTTAGGGGCTGATGACCTTAGCAGTTAAGTCCCATAACATTTCACACACATTTGAATATTTTTTGATCGCAATACACCTGCCCTGTGGGATGCCTTGGGTTATTTCCACTGCATTGTAGATGTGTGAAATTTTGAGGTTACTGTCAGTAGTGTCTGCCAAGTTATAAATACACGGTACGAACAGCGAGGTTCGCGGCACACCTCCCCTAGAGAATACCCCGATTTACTCCTACACCTGTCCACGACTCTCCACCCGTGACCACGTGTTTGCAGGAGCCAGAAAGTTCAACCGTTTCAGAGCCTCCACATCTCCCCTCCACTGCCAGTGCTGGCTCACTGACGTGGACACAGAGTGAAAAAAATGGCTGTGAGCACTATGGGACATAACTTGTGAGGTCATCAGTCCCCTAGAACTTAGAACTACTTAAACCTAACGAACCTAAGGACATCACACACATCCATGCCCGAGGCATGCGGTTGCGCGGTGCCAGACTGTAGCGCCTAGAACCGGCCGGCCACAGAGTGCACACAGAGAGCGGCGCTACTGACTTGAAGCACCAGGTCTGCGCGGCGGACAGCCAGAACATCTGCCGCGGGGAGAGGCCGGCCAGCGCGGGCAGCCGCGGCTCTGATTGGCCGGCGCGGCGCTGCAGGGCGAGGTAGGCGCCGTACGCCTCCTTCAGGCCGCCGTTGTCCGCCGTGTTCTCCCCCTGCGTGTTGATCCCGTTCAGCTGCAACACGGCACGCCGCCGTCACCCACACTTGTTCCTACTCGTATTCCCCTGCCGGTTACCCACACACTTGACTGTACGAACAGCGTCAAGTAAAGGATCATATGCGTTGTATGGTTTCAGTCTACATACGTGCTGACTGTTGCTCTGTTGAATGCTACAGTATCATAGGATGTACTGTAGCCATGACACATGAAACTTCTACCGTAAAATGCCTCAGATGAGGTGCACCTTCACCAGAATGGACATCAGTCAAATGGCGGCACTGAAATGTTTCTAATCTGATGAGTTTCACAAGTATGGTGCTTAATCAAATGGTGCATTTGAATGCTGCAGGAAAAATACATCTTCACTGAAAACGTGATTAGTCAAATGGTGCAGACAAATATCTCAGATGATAACCGCCATCACTGAAATGATTCATCAAATGGAACAGTCAATGAGACACAAAGAGGTGCATCCTCATGTGAAGACATCTTATTTTGCGATAGATATATATATTTATCTTGTTTTTCCGTCTGTTCATATATCTTTGATGTTGTAACGCATTTTTTTTTTGTCCTGCAATATAGAGATAAAAGTTGTTTTCTAGATGTAATATGTAACTGGAAATTATTTCCTTTTTGTAAGTAGATAAATAGGTTTAGAGTTTATTGATTGTGGAAAGCTATAATTTTTGTTTGTTTACCGTTTACAGCAATAAGTTTGGTAGAAAATAGTTGTGTAAAGATATATGTACTTTGATGTTGTATAAACTGTGGGCGAGAGTATTGAGAGAGAGAGCAATATCGATAGTCGATCCAACAAAGGGGTTTGTGTTGTTGGGTAGCTAGAGAGAAGGACACATGTTTTACTGTGGGAGTTGTGACTTTTACGAACTGGTGAAGATTGAGTTTAGTGGCAAGCGATGTACGTTTTGAATGACTGTTTTATACCAGGTCGTGATATGATAAAAGTGAGTGTAGAAACTGGGCGAAGTAAATACTGAGACTGTGCCGTGAGACGAAGTAACTATGACAATGCAACCGAGAATGGACGGTATTGTAGCTTTGTGTCTGTGAATTGAACTGCACTTGTATTTTGACTGTGTTTTCGTACACTCAAGTACTGTGAAGTTACATATTTATTCGCGTTTCGGTGAACTGTCGGACGCCTATAATCAGTAACAGTCGTTATGAACTTACGCGGACTGCCTATTGTGTGTGAGTACACTCCCGCCCAGGACCGTTTTTCGCGATCGCGACACTCATAATACGAATTGACTTTCTATAGAATTCGCCGTCGGCAAGTTTTATAAACTGTGTGTGGCATAAGTAAACTTAAATTGTGTGTGCCAGAAACATTAATACTGTCCACATACGGACATCTGTAACAACAGTTACATCGACCAGCCTGTGGCCTGCAAAACGCCACTGTAATCAGATTTGCAGCTTAATGAATACCACCGCCCGCACGATTACGAGGAAAAAATCATCAGCTGGAATCACACGACCGTGGGAGCAGATCTCAGCGTTTCACCAGGACCAGCCAGCTGCCGTCGATGTCGCGACCATCGCCACAACACACAAGATAAGATTTAAAAGCAGCGCTCTCCTCTCAAAGACTCAAAATTATTGCAAACAATTTTAATTTCCTTTTGGCTGACATACACGTAACATTTGTCTTCTTTAGAATAAAAGTGTTCCCCACGAAGTGGTGTGTTCTGTGCAGATATTGTTGACTTTCATTAGCAGTAGCCATTTCCCTTTTAATTATTTCCATTTTACTTTTTTTACATTTTAAATCCGCCGCCGCTGCATGTGTATTTTTTTATAACTTTTGGAGGGTGTGTGTCTAAATTCGTGTGCCGTAGCATTTACCTGAAGTATTGTAATGCTTTGCTACTTGGACAACGGCGCCCGCCATTAATTTCTTAAACGTCGACCAATGACAGTGAAGCTCGCTTGCTATTGGTGCTAACAGTCTATAGTGGGTAATTCAAAGGTGGGTAGCTGTCAAAACACACGGGTTGTGATTACTTTGAATGAGAGTCGTGTAAAATTGTGGGTTCATCACTCAACTTTGGTATTCTTTTGTTTATTGATGTTAGAAACAAATTTTTTGTCAATGTCCTTACTAAATCTTATTTAATATGGTTATTCTATGCTAAACTGGGATAAATGCACTGTCAGATATTGTGTTGGGAAGTAAAATTTGGAGAAACGTCTATTTAGATACGGCTTGATTTGGACTGCATTAGTTAACACGGTACTTTTCGGGTATTTTGGCGATACTTAGTGACAGGGTAGAACCACAGTCGTCACACTCACCACATGGATGCTGATAAAATGGGGTCTACCAATGAGCAGACGAGATGCATCTGCATCAGGAAAATTAATGATGTGTGGTGGATGAGATGCCGTTTGCTCTAAATGACGGTTGTTCAAATGCGGTTGTCCGATGTGCCAGTGACATTCATGTTCACTGCAGTGATTTATTACATGTGCTAGTCAAACGTGGCAAATAAGATGTGCCAGCACCTCAATATTAATTACCAAATGAGTCACTTAAATATGCCAAATAAGTTACACATTCATGTTGATTAGTCAGATTTAACAGTTCAGGTGGAATATGGCTTCGCTAAAATGATTACCCAAATGAGAAAGTCATTTGCATCTGATAAAAGCTTCCCCACTCCAATGGGGCCAGTGACAAGTGGCGTATAAGGTGCATCTTCGTTGGGGCGATAGTCAGGTGTGAGAGATGGGATGCATCTACATCTGTATGGAGATCACTAAATGAGCGCAGCTAAATGTGTCAGGTGAGGTGTTTAAATCGGGAAGTTGATTGTATCACTTCATTGACTGTTTAAATGGGGAAGTTGATTGTATCACTTCATTGAAATGATAAGTCAAATAAGGGAGATGCAACACCATCAGAGTGATGACTAGCCAAATGGGGAAGTCGTCTTTCTCAGGTTAGCTGTACATTCATCAGAATAATGATTAGTCAAATGTGCTTCAATCTTCATCTAAATGGTGATTAGTGAAACAGAGGAAGCTAACACTTTTACGTAATACATCAAAAAAGTTTTGCATCACCCCAGTTCCCAGAACTCCTGAAGATAGACATTGACTGTGGATATTGTATCACAAACACAGTCTTTTTGACTGTTTAGAGATGTCACTAAACTCGCCCAAAGATGTAAACAATCATGCACGAGCAGCGCCTATTAGACAGAGGGGGTCCGACAGGTGATCAATTCCAGTTATTCAACCAGGAAGGAGGTACAAGGTTTGTTTTGTCTCCAGTTCAACCACGCCTAGACGGTCAATACCGCTCTTCGATCGCGTCCGCATTGTTTCTTTGTGCCAGGCTTTCAACAAGTGAAATGTCCAGATGTCTCAGAGTGAATCAAAGCGATGTTAGTCAGAAATGCAGGAAGTACAGAGAGACAGGAGCAGTGGATGACATGCCTCGCTCAGGCCGCCCAAGGGCTACTACAGCAGTGGATGACCGCTGTCGACAGATTATGAATCGGAGGAATCCCGACAGTAACGCCACCATGTTGAATAACGCTTTTCGTGGAGCCACAGGATGTCGTGTTATGACTCAAGCTGTGTGCAATAGGCTGCATGGTGCGCAACTTCAGTCCTGACGTCCATGGCGAGGTCCATCTTTGCATCCAAACACCTTGCAGTGCGGTACAGATGGGTCCAACAATATGCCGAATGGACCACTCAGGACTGGCACCACGTTCTCTTCGCCGATGAGTGTATCATATGCCTTCAACCAGACAACCGTCAGAGATGTGTTTGGAAGCAACCCAGTCAGGCTGAATGCCTTAGATACACTGTTAAGCAAGTGCAGCAAGGTGGAGGTTCCCTGCTGTTTTGGGATGGCATTCTGAGGTGACTACGTACGCTGCTGCTGGCTATGGAAGGCGCCATAACGGCTGTACGATAAGTGAATGACCTATAAATGGTTCAAATGGCTCTGAGCACTATGGGACTTAACAGCTGTGGTCATCAGTCCCCTAGAACTTAGAACTACTTAAATCTAACTAACCTAAGGACAGCACACACATCCAAGCCCGAGGCAGGATTCGAACCTGCGACCGTAGCAGTCGCGCGGTTCCGGACTGCGCGCCTAGAACTGCGAGACCACCGCGGCCGGCGAATGACCTATAGTGTAACTGTATCAGCAGCTTATTGGCGAGGCATTCGTCTTCATGGACGACAATTCGCGCCCCCATCGTGCACTTCTTGTGAATGACTTCCTTCAGGCTAACTAAATCGCTCGACTAGAGTGGCCAGCATGTTCTCCAGACATGAACCCTATCGCACATGCCTGGGATAGATGAAAAAGGGTTGTTTATGTATGACTTGACCCACCAACCACTCTGACGGATCTAGGCCGAATCGCCGTTGAGGAGTGGGTCAATCTGTACCAACAGTGTCCTGACGAACTTGTGGATAGTGTGCCATGACGAATACAGGCATGCATCAATGCAAGAGGACGTGCTACTGGGTAGAGGTACCGGTGTGTACCGCAATCTGGACCACCACCTTTGAAGGTCTCGCTGTATGGCAGTACAACATGCAACGTGTGCTTTTCATGAGCAATAAAAAGGGCAGAAATGATGTTTATGTTGATCTGTATTCCAATTTTCTGTACATGTTCCGGAACTCTCGGAACCGAGGTGATACGAACCTTTTTTTGATATGTGTAGATTTTTTAAAAATGAGGACAGCGAGTAGTACTTTTAGAGAAGAGGACAAAGAAGCAGCTATACTCACGTGCAAGCCAGTCTGCTCATCGGTGTAGTTGCCGTACTGCGAGATGATGCACTCTGCCTTCTCAAGGAACCTGTCGTGGGTCACAGGGTCCCACCAGTCAACAAGGTTGCCGTCCTTGTCAAACTGACGACCCTGAAGAGTGTTCAAACAAAAAGTTGTGTAACAATTGCATATGACATAAATTTTTTTCTAGGTTTTTAACCATCTACATGGTGGGCTTCCATATGAGTTTGAATATTTCTGATTTTACCTTCGTGGCCTCTCTTTTATTTATACATAGGATGCCTATTCTAGGAACGTGTGGTTGCGGAATTTTAAAAGTAAACCACACCTAAGTGGACAAAGCGTCTCCTCAAGCAAATGCCACTGGATTTGGATGACGATCGCCATTGCTCTCCTCCTTCTTAATCAGACCTAAGCAAAATGCACTGCTCTTCTTTGAATATTCCCCATTTCCTCTATTTTTCCTGTCTGGTATGGTCTCAGAATGAGAAGCACCAATCATACGTTGGTTGTCTTAGCCACCTTTGTGGATGGGGTATATTTTCTGTGTACATCTTCCAATGTATCTCAGTGTCACCCACCGTGGTCTAGGAGTAGCATCTTTAATCGGTAAGCAAAATGTGCTGGGTCCTGGGTTCGATCCCTGGATAAATTTTGAATTGAAATCATTGGCAATGGCAGTAGACGTTTTCTGGCATAAGGAGTCACGCTCGTTCTGCCATTAACTTAGTCAGAGAGGATGGAGGAGCGAACAGTGTTTCAAGGCAATGTATTGTCCTTCGAGTTGCAAACTGCCCCTAAAAGATGGAAGAATCAGCGATGATCGACGGTATGAAGATGCAGAAGACAACGGAAAGCACTGCATTAAAGATACTTTATGAGTTTTCCACAGCACATGTAGCCTGTAATTGAAAAGTGTCAGGCAGACTGGCAGATTAAACCTGTGTGCCGGAATTGGACTCGAACTTGGGACCTTTGCGATGGCAGGAGAAGATTTCTGGCATAAGAAGTCTCCCAGAAGTGCTTCTGTGAAGTATGGAAGGTAGGAGACGAGGTACTGGCAGAAGTGAAGCTGTGAGGACGGGGCTCGAGTCATGCTTGAGTAGCTCAGACGGTAGAACACTTGCCCACAAAGGGCAAAGGTCCCGAGTTCGAGGCCCAGTCCAGCACACAGTTTTAATATGACAGGAAGTTTCATATCAGCGCACACTCCGCTGCAGAGTGAAAATCTCATTCCAGTGTCAGGATAGTTTCTCCTTTGGCTAAAGAGATCGGAACAGTCTCCCATTCGAACCTAAGGGAAGCAGCTGTCCAAGGGGAGATAGCCATGAAAAAAATATTGACTAACCAACGAAATGATAACATTGTGTCGGAGCATGGAATATCAGGCAATGTCAGACAATGAGTTTCGATTTGCCAGGTTCATGACACGAGTGATATCAAGTACCACTCGTGCACGTTTAGGATGAGGCATCAATATTCGCATCTGCTTCTGTAGATAACCGAACTCCGTGTGCAGGTGTGAGAAGCACACATGCTTACGAAGTTCAGGTATTGGTGCCTTGTCTTACGCATGCACAAGTGGTGCTTGGAGTCATTCGAGTGAAGGCCTGAAGATGACGTGATCGGAACGTCGCCTCTCGTTGCCTAATCAAACATTATCACAATAGCGGCTCTTGGTACAATATTATTACACTTCATCGACCACCTGTTCTCTCTCGCTCCTGACTCTAAGATGGAGTCACGTTTACTAACCTATATGTAACCTGAGTCAGTGAAGTGAAACGGAAAGATGATATGTGATCACACGAGTGGAAGGTAATTTCAGCAACAGTAGAAAATAGTATAACTGGAGTAGGATTCGTTCTGAATAGGAGAGAGCAAGTTACTTCGAACAATTCAGAGATCGGATTATTCTCATCCGAATCAACAGCAAACCTACGCAACAGGTGTTCAGGTATAAATCCAAACGCCGCAAGTAGAAGACAAAGATACAGAGAAAGTATATGAGGGTATTTACTGGTTAACTATTTAAAAGGAAATTATATTCTAATACAGGTGGAATATTGAAACAATTGAAGATACAGTTACAGAACAATAGAGACTCTACATCTACATCTACATCTACATAGTCAGTCTGCAAACCACCTTACAGTGCGAGACTCGAGACAGAAAAGGAAAATGGTGCTAAATGTTCTAAATTCTGAGGAAAATAGGAGCAAGCCGTAGGAAAACACTGAGAACAGGAATACCAAGAACGACATGCCCAGATTAGAAGGCTGTAAGAAAGAGATGCAGTATTGTTCCCGTACTGGTCAGTGAAAACCGATCAAGCAATGACGGAAATAAAATATGGGTTCACTTGCACGGATAAAATTTAGGGCGAAAGATGTCAATGATAAGGTTCGCTTATGATGTTGCTATCCTCAGTGATAGCAAGGAAGAAATGACTGGACGCACTGCGTAGATGAACAGTCTACTAAGCACAGAACGTGAGATTAAACTTAAGGAGGAGCTGAAATGACATCGGCGAAAAACAGCAAAATTCGGAACCGTGCCGTAAACGAAGTGAATGAACTCTGCTACCTTGGAAGCAAAATGATGCATAATGAATGAAGCAGGGAGGACATACAGAATAGACAGGGAAAGAGGGCAATCTTGGTCAAAGATAGTATTAGGAAATTGCCAGGGCTGACGCAGGGTCTAGCAAATAGGCAGCGCACATGACCTACATTCTCCAAGTGTGTCATGCAATGCTGGCGGGTTTCACACCAAACTCTCATCCCCCCCCCCCCTCCTCTCCACTCTGACATCACAGTCCAGTATTGTGGAAGTAGGCCACATGGTAAGTACGTAATCCAAGATGGTAGCCCCAGGTCAATTGACCTAAGCATAAAACATCGTTTCCCCCCACCCCTCTAACATCACAGCTCACTGGCGCAGCCTGCGTAGTTGCCAGCCCTACATTCCCCATGCAGCACCACTTCTCCATAGTTTAAAATGGCGGAAAATTAAAAACCATCCATGAACGGCACTTGCGTTCTTTAAAATGAGTTGAAATCAAAAATACCAATTTAGAATAGTGGGAGACGAAAAAATACTGTAGAGTAGCCTGCATGGTTGTTGTGATGTTGAATGCCAGAGATGGCTGTGTCTCGGTTAGAAGGAGGACAATGAAGGACCTGCACCTGACCTGTCTGTGTACCAGACACAATGGACCCACACCGGGAGTTACAGTCTGGAGTGCGACTTCGTATGTCAGCAGGAGCACTCTGTGTTATCTGACACACCCTGACTGCAAAACTGCACGAAAATCGGGTGACTCGACCTGCTTTGCTGCCATACATGAACAGCATTCCAGAGGTGTTTTCCAACACGATAAAGCTCGCCCACATACTACTGTTGTAAACCAACATGCAGTGCAGATAGTCGACATGTTGCTGTGGCCTGTTAGACCACCAGATGTGTGTCTAATCGAGCACATATGGGACCATCGGGCGACAGCTGCAGGGTCATCCACAACCAGCATTAACAGCCCCTGTATTGACCGATCAGGTGCAACAGGCATGCAGCTCCAGTCTCATACTGACACCTGGCACCTGAACAACATAATGCATACACATCGGCATGCTTCCATTCATCATTCTGGCGGTTACACCAGATAATTAACATCAGTTCACCATGTCCAGTCTCAAAGTAACTAATGCTCACAACTGTTACAGCATGTATTTAAAGCAAACCTGATTTTCATCCTCGCAATGGCGATACTAGAGCAGCTCTTGTGTGACTGCCTACCAACTTCCGTTGATGTCGCACGACTCCTTCTTGGTGTTACAATTTTTTTGCCGTCAGTGTACGTATATGAAAAGTAGGTACCTCGTCGTCGAAGCCGTGCGTGATCTCGTGGCCGATGACGAAGCCGATGGCGCCGTAGTTCATGTACTTGGGACGGTCAGCGCTGAAGAAGGCGCCCTGGAGGATGCCCGCTGGGAACTCTGTGCAAATCACACACAGACACACACACTGGTAGCAGTTACTTCTGTAAAATATCTGGGAGTATTATGCGTGTGGAACGATTTGAAGTGGAATGATCATATAAAATTAATTGTTGGTAAGGCGGGTACCAGGTTGAGATTCATTGGGAGAGTCCTTAGAAAATGTAGTCCATCAACAAATGAGGTGGCTTACAAAACACTCGTTCGACCTATACTTCAGCATTGCTCATCAGTGTGGGATCCGTACGATATCGGGTTGACGGAGGAGATAGAGAAGATCCAAAGAAGAGCGGCGCGTTTCGTCACAGGGTTATTTGGTAACCGTGATAGCGTTACGGAGATGTTTAACAAACTCGAGTGGCAGATTCTGCAAGAGAGGCGCTCTGCATCGCGGTGTAGCTTGCTCGCCAAGTTTCGAGAGGGTGCGTTTCTGGATGAGGTATCGAATATATTAGAGCGCGCACGGAGGCTTTCAGACAGTCGTTCTTCCCGCGAACCATACGCGACTGGAACAGAAAAGGGAGGTAATGACAGTGGCACGTGAAGTGCCCTCCGCCACACACCGTTGGGTGGCTTGCGGAGTATAAATGTAGATGTAGATGTAGATTTAGACACCCAATACCACACATACCACTGCTGTGCGCAGAGTCTCCGCCACCAGTAATGGTAGCTGCTCACTAACGTTCAACTCTCAAGACCGGTTCTCCCGTCCTAGCAACAAAGCTATATGGTACATAAGGAACACTAAACGTGTGATGAGGTGGCACTTTGCGAAATTTTTTTGGGTAACATGTCCAAAAACACGTCCAAACCAGTGAATGTGAAGTCACAGACGCCTCTGGTTGGATAGTGGAATGCATTACAAGGAGTATGGAGTGTTACTGAAAGATACCAAACTTTGTCGAAACTGTAGTCATCATAATCATCATCATCGTCATCACCCTTCATCTGAATCCCACTGCTGGAAATAGCTCTCCTACAGACTTCTCCACACATTCCAGCCTCCAGGTACAGACATCCCTATCCCACCAGCATGTCCTGTGACGTCACCTGCCACCTCTCACAGGTCCTGGTCCCAGCAAGTAGCAGATGATTCTCTCACTCCATCTGGCATACATTCCCCTAGCCACAAATCTCACCCACCTACATCTCGATCCTACTATTAATGTTATCATATCGCGCCTCCCACTCCCTGACCACGTATGTTTGTCTCCCTAGTGATTTCTGATGCATATCTCTTCATTGTTACCTGAGCAACAATCAGTTTTTGAATGATTTTGGCGCTGAAGGTCTGTGTCCCACAGCTGCAAGTCACATATGCTAGCACACACTGTATCATAGAAATGCTATATGAGAGTAATGGGAGGTACTGTTTTGAAAACTCTATTTAATTCATCAAATATCACCAGGAAGAGGACATACAACCTAACAACCATCTAATAGGAGTTGATGAGTCCTCTTATTTAGGGACGAGAATAGCCAGGGGCGCTATCGCTAAACTCAACAGGATTTTCCAAACAGTACTTCCCATTGCTGTCGAATAGCACATCAACAATCAGCCTCTGCAAAGGGGTGTGACTTACGGCAGTGGCGGACAGACTTTTAACATGGAAACCGTTCAAATATTTATTGTCGCTCAGTGTTCAGAGGAGAATTGGAAACCAGGAATTACTGGGGTGGAAACAGAGGCAGATTTCTTTATTTATATATTTGCTATTTCCTTTCAGTCTGTTATCTAGATACAAGAGTAGATCAAATATTGCACATGAACTAGCATGAATATAGCATTCAATATTTTAACATCTTTTCAAATTTGCGTTATGGTGTTTAAGAAGGGTGGAAAATCTGCATAAAATATCTACATTGAAAAAAAAAATCTATAATTTTTAAAAGAAAGTAAAAACCTATTCACTACACTTCAGCCAGCTGGTACACATATATATCTTCATTCTGAATCCGGAATGCACATGACACTGTTCCAGTGTACTATGAAATGTCGTTGGATCACGTATTTTGTGATTTATAACTGTGGTCTGTACCGCTATACAACGCTACACTACAGAGCACTACACTACATTATACTGTGGTACCTGGTACCTGAACCGAGCTGGGTTTCTCTCTTGTCCGGACGGTTAGTCCTCGGCACACTGAACCGCAGGTCAGGATTCACAGGAGTCAGGCTGTAGCGGTGTACAAATTGGGAGACGACTGTCAGGAAATCCTTCCTGATCCTCTCCAAGGATCATCTTCTCACTGTTTCCAGAAGACTGTTAGGTGCAAGGAAGCACACCCTGCAGTCATTCATCCTGTTGGGCCCACTCATATGCCAGTAACCGACGGAAAACATTTCGAAATTTCGCATGATGCTTTATGCTTCTAAAAATAGCTGCGATTTGTGTACTGTTTGCGTAGCGTGAGGGATAAGCTACTGACCTGTCATGCCAAAGGTTATAGGTTAGAATCCTGTCAGTACTTGTAGTTCTTTTATTCTTACATCTTTATCGAAAAGACTTTGAGCATTATTTTTGTTCAATTAATTGGTCGAAACGTAATTTTTTCTGTTCCTCTCTCACGCCATATTAACCATCGTATGAAATACATCATTTGCTCTCATTTTTCTTTCTATCAGTCTCTTTTGTCTTGGAATTCTTGTTTATGTGATTTTCATTATTGTTATGTCTTAACTTTGATTTAATTTCTTCCATTTTCCAGTCTTACATTTTCCTCAATGTTTTACATTCACTATTTTTATTTCTTATATTGCTCGAATTCCATTTAACTTACATTCCTCGTTTTAGTTTAAATCATCATCAGCATTATTTTATCCATAGTGCAATAAGAATTAATGTTTTAAATATTTCTATAACGACTGCCGTTCAAAAATCTTGTAACGACAAATCCATTCTTAATGGCATTGCACTGTCAATATAAATATATTATTTCACCCTTTTTTTACCGACAGATAGGCATTTTGAACTGTTTAAAAGTAAATAAAAATAATTAAATTCAGATGCACAAAAATTGGAAAAAAATTGCTGGTCAGGCAATTAACTGAGTAAAAATAGCGATTAGAGACATTTATATAGAATTTTAAAACAGCTTTTTTTGTGAGTAGTCAGTACTTTAGCCATTACGCTCCGCAGCCAGTATGTAAATTGTTACTATTTTTGAAGTAATAGAGCACCATACGAAATTCTGAAATTTATTTCGTCGATTACATGCAAACTAGATCGCACCTGGGATAGTAGATGCAAGCTGCGATATCTAGCACCTTGACCGTACAGGTGTTTTAAAAAAGGACGAGCCCACGGTTTGGGATCTCTACTTGTTAGTCTGACAGGGCGCGGTCTGCGGAGAACGGAGACAGACAGACGGGTCAGGGGACACGCTGGGGCTGGGGAGACACGATGTGGGGGCCACAATGATGGAGGAGGGGGCAGACGAGGCCAGGGGAATGAGGGTGGCTCACTGGGCGAGCAAGTCCTCGGGTGGACTCTCAGAGGTGGCGGCGGTCCGACATGGCAGGCTGATCGGAGGTGGTCAGGTGACGTCACAACACGGGTGTGTGTGTCGATAGTGAGCGGGCTGTGAGGAGAAGTCTGCAGGGCGCAGCGGATGCGAAACGGCTGCTGACGATGGCGGGAAAATACTCGCAGTGCTCAGAGTAGGCTGAAAAGTTGTAAGCGGATCAGTACCGTGATTAAAAAAGAAAGTCGTTAAACTGTGGGCAGTTGTTTAATTGATTCTACACCACTAGACCAATAACCTATTGATGTATTTCTGTAATTTTTATCGTCTCTAGCAGAGCACTTAAACTAAGAGGACTCAGATTTCACTTTCAGTGTTAATGTTCGACATTTATATTCACTGAAAGTTGTCCAAACTGGCACGTCCTCAGTTACAATACACAAGTAAAATTTTATTATTATTTTTGTTATTGCTGCTATTATATTATTAACAACAACTCAGGAATTACTTTCCACTTATTTGTCTATTGACTGAAGTTCTTATCACATTAATTGCCCATTACATGCATTCCTCAAAAGTAAATCTCAACAGTATTCCCCAGTCTTTCGGTAACACAGCTCCTAGTTTCATATAAAGTTTTTTAGCTTTCACTGTAATTTTCAGCAAATATTTGGAGCAATTGCGGTAGCCATTCCTCTGTCGATCATTTGTCTTTGATATAAAACACTGTTGGTCGAAAAAATTTCTCCTGACGCTACATCTCAACTAAATTATCCCACTTAGTATAGAAGCATAATTTCAGGAATTTTCCACAAAATAAATGGCTAGTAGGAGACTTGAGAAATGAAAAGTTGAGTTCATCATCTATGTTACTTATTTGCAGTGTTAATGGAAAGGAAACAACAAAAAATCAGTTTGGAAGCCATTCGTTAGTTAAATAGAGAACTGACTCATGTCCCATCAGCATTGTGAGATTATGGAAAGCTGAGTCCCATCAGCATTGTGAGATTATGGAAAGCTGAGTCGATCATTTCTTCCACACACCATCTGTGATATTAATCTATGTGGAATAATAAACAATCGAGTTCAGAGCCACAATTAATTAAATAGAAATTTGAAATAATATATTTTTAATGTTTGTATTAAATTACATGTGAAGCAAATTCTTTTGCAATATTCGCTTATACTGTTACCGACAAATACATTCAAAGACACACACACACACACACACACACACACATATATATATATATATATATATATATATATATATATATATATATGGGGTGAGTCACTAACTGCTGTCACCAAGAATAATTCCGAAAGTATGATAGGAGCTGAAAAGCTTGTGGGACAAAAGCTACATGGGACAACAGGGGCCATAATATGACGTTGGCTTTTTGTTGTTAGGTGGGGTCGCTTCAGAGGAATGAAGGTCAACTTTCTTTTTTTAAATGGGATGCTATAGTTTGGTACTTATTATCTGATAGTGCCTATCAAGACGAATCCAATGATGTGTAATATTAATGTTTTTCAAGGTCAACGAAGGTCACAAAAGCGGCATGAACGTCCATTTACAGAAGGTGTTAGAAGTGATGACCATTAGTATGAATGGAGTGCTGCAATCTTCTTATCAAGGATTGAGTGATATTCCTTATCACTTTGGCACTTATCGAAGCACATGCTCTGACAATTCTCTCTCGCATATCCTCAGCTCCAGTTGGAGCATCTTTATAAACAATGTGTTTTACGAATCCCCGCAAGAAAAAATCCAGAGGCATCAAGTCTGGCGAACGAGCCGGCCACGACACATCTCCTCTGCATCCAAACCAACGATGTCGGAATTGTCTCTCCAACTCTTTTCTAACCATCAGCGAAAAATGTGCCGGACACCCATCGTGTAGATACCACATCCTGTTCGTTGTTCCTAAAGGTATTTCTTCCAATAACAGACCTGATGTTTCTTGCAGGAATGTGATCTACTTACTACCATTAACATATCCTTCGATGAAATAGGGGCCTATAATTCTGTCCTCCAGAATCCCACACCATACATTCACCGAGCACGGTTTTTGGTGTGCAACTTGCCGCAGCCAAAACAGATTTTCAGTTGGCCAATAATGTATATTATGCAAATTAACATTTCTGTGGTTCGTGAATGTAGCCTCGTCAGTAAACAAAATCAAATTAATAAATGTGTCTTCCTTCTGAATTTGAAGTTGACCCAATCGGCAGAATTCAATGCGACGCATACAATCTGTACCAGTTAATTCTTGGTGGAGACTGACATGGTAAGGATGATATTTACGGCGATGCAGAACACGACCAACACTACTCTGGCTTATACAGGATTCCCTTCAGATCTGACGCGAACTAACACAAGGATCTCTAACCGCAGTGGCAAAAGTACCAATTTCCATTTCCTTGTTAGTAAGTTTCCTTTGCCGGTCATGTTTCCGATGCATTAAAGATCCAGTTGTTCTCAATTTATCATACACACATTTAAATGTACGACGTGTAGGGTGAGTACGTTAAGAATATCTTTCAACGTGTTAAGTCCCCAGACCTCACTGAATTTCGTTGGTATTCTCTGTGAATGAGAAGCATATCGACTTGTTATTGGAAGGAATACATCGCCACATTCGCTTGATTCGACGATACTAGCCTTACTGTTCCTAATAGTGTTACATTGCGAAATCGTCGAATGGTGTTTACATGTCAATGGCACGTATTCGGCGAATATTTACTATTTGCACGACATACGAGAGAGAATTGTCAGAGCATGTGCTTCGATAAGTACCGAAGTGACAAGGAATATCACTCAATCCTTGATAAGAAGATTGCAGCTCTTCATTCATACCAATGGTCATCACTTCTAACACCTTCTGTAAATGGACGTTCATGCCACATTTTTGACCTTCGCTGACCTTCAAAGACCTTACCGTTACATTATCATTGGATTCGTCTCGATAGCCGCTATCAGAAAATGAGTACCAAACTATAGCATCTCATTTAAAGCGTCCCTACCCAGCAACAAAAAACCAACGTCATATTATGGCCCCTGTTGTTCCATGCAACGTTTGTCGCACAAACGTTTCAGCTCCTATCATACTTTCGGAGTTATTTTTGGTGGCAACAGTTAATGACTCATTTATATATAGGGTGGGTCAGGAGGAAAGGTAAGTGTTTTGACAGGCACTGATAATGAAGAAAAACTTCGTGTGGACATATGCCCTATTTTGAATGGTTTCCAAGGTAGAACACTTTTAACATACATTTTTATTTATTTTCTGTATTATTCATTGTCAATGTTTACAACGTACCACAGTAATACAGAGTAAGTTGAGACGAACGTTTTGATGCAGGACGCTTGTGGTCTATCAAGTCGGAAAATTATCTCAAACTGGCCTGCAAAAAGCGCCTAGCTACGGACTTTCAATATTCTCACGATCTCTCCGCGCAAACTGTTAGTCCTAGACCAAAAATGAACAGGACTTTTTTTGCAGCAACTTTAATTTAGTTTAATTGTGTACTGAGACACGTTTTCGTCGGACTGTGCGGTTTTCGAGTTATTAAAGAAAAACGTACAAATGTGATATTAAACGTGTTCTATCTCGGAAACCATTCGCAATAGGGGATGTGTCCATATGACGTGTTTTGTTCAGAACCACTAATACTATCGCGTCGCAAAGTGTGTACCTGTCCTCCTGACTCACCCTGCATATATAAAGTTAAGGAAGGCCAATGGTCTCTGCACTACAGCTGCATACCAATCGCAAACTCTTATGAGAATCAGAGTAAAGGGGATGATGGGCAAGTGACACTACGTCAGTGGTGTGTGGACAGGATGAGAATTTGGGTCTGGCAGGAGGTGTACCAGGGTAGCCCATGCAGTGGCTCTGTGGTCAGAGCATCTGCCTAGTAAACAGAAGACACGTTCGATTCCCAATCTGGCACAAATGTTCAACTTTGCCCATTGATATAAATCAATGCCCACTCGCAGCCATTGTCTGCAATTCCTTTGTGTCTTAGTTCGCGGTGGCTGCTAGATCAAAATGATGTATGTGAAACACACAGACACACAGACACACACACACACAGACACACACACACACACACACACACACACACACACACACACACACACACACACGTTGGTAGTCTTTCGTCCTCACTTCCTAGTTGCTTTTGCTTAGTTTGGTTGGAAAGAAATGACAGATTGAATACCCTGAGCCTCTTTCGTCAGCCGTGCACTTCGGTAGTGAGTTAAAGACAATAGCGCTTTATCTGAGGACAGTGAATTGTGTGATGCACACCACAGCTGCCCTTTGGATAACCTAACACTTGCACACAATGGTCAGCACTTTTGATACTCCATCGTATAGTGTACTCACGTATGGAGTTCTCGAGGGTGTCGTAGAAGGCATTGACGGTGGCCACATTGCTGTGGCTGGTCCACTCAGTCTTGTTGACGGGCTCCCGCAGCCGGCTGAAGGAGTAGTCGACGGCGAACCTGGACAGGTTGAGCACGCTCTCCAGGTAGAGGGCCGGGCTGATGTCCAGCTACAAAAGAACATTCGTGGGAAAAACACGTGGCGAGCCACCAACAGAGCACTAGCTAATAAGGATGGAGGTATGCGTAGTGATCGAGGGAAGGTTACGGGACTGCCTACTCACTGGCAACCCTGTGGGAAGAAGTTTTTCAGTGGTGTACAGTAGCTTTCTGACACGGCTTCAGATTTCTAGAGTATATAGGGAAACCACAATGGCCAGACACTAGTTCTCTGGCATCACTATAGCAGTCCCTGCGTATGTGCCGTGAACACGGCTGCTGTTGAAACTGGCAAATTTCTCTGGTGGAGGAAGTTAAGGTACTGATAAAAGATAGACTGGGGCTTCATAAGAGTGCTGAATCCAAAATCGTTCTAGTGCATCCAGAGTAACCATGGTCCAGCCACAGGCTCAGAAATGAGTTTTCCCAGTTGACAAGTCTCTGGACTGAACAGTTTGAACTGCACTTCTTCAGAGATTGGTGCTGTGTAACCATGTGGGAAACTGAGGAGGGTAATGTCCTGATAAAAGGGAGGCTAGGACTTCCTAAGAGTGCTGAGTCCAAAATTCTTCTTATGGTAACCATTGTGTCCAGACAGAATCTTTGTAATGTGTTTTCTCAATTGACAAGTCTTCCAACTGAAAAGTTTGAACTACACTTCCTCCAAGATTGGTGCTGTGTAACCATGTGAGGAGATATTGGATAAACACTCAGGACCTGAGGGTTGTGTTGTTGTTGTGGTCTTCAGTCCTGAGACTGGTTTCATGCAGCTCTCCATGCTACTCTATCCTGTGCAAGCTCCTTCATCTCCCAGTACCTACTGCAACCTACATCCTTCTGAATCTGCTTAGTGTATTCATCTCCTGGTCTCCCTCTACGATTTTTACCCTCCACGCTGTCCTCCAATGCTAAATTTGTGATCCCTTGATGCATCAGGACATGTCCTACCAAGCGATCCCTTCTTCTAGTCAATTTGTGCCACAAACGTCTCTTCTCCCCAATCCTATTCAATACCTCCTCATTAGTTATGTGATCTACGCACCTAATCTTCAACATTCTTCTGTAGCACCACATTTCGAAAGCTTCTATTCTCTTCTTGTCTAAACTATTTATCGTCCACGTTTCATTTCCATACATGGCTACATTCCATACAAATACTTTCAGAAACAACTTCCTGACATTTAAATGTATACTCGATGTTAACAAATTTTTCTTCTTCAGAAATGCTTTCCTTGCCATTGCCAGTCTACATTTTATATCCTCTCTACTTCGACCATCATCAGTTATTTTGCTCCCCAAATAGCAAAACTCCTAATTACCTTAAGTGTCTCATTTCCTAATCTAATTCCCTCAGCATCACCCGACTTAATTCGACTACATTTCATTATCCTCGTTTTGCTTTTATTGATGTTCACCTTATATCCTCCTTTCAAGACACTGTCCATTCCATTCAACTGCTCTTCCAAGTCCTTTGCTGTCTCTGACAGAATTACAATGTCATCGGCGAACCTCAAAGTTTTTATTTCTTCTCCCTGGATTTAAATACCTACTCCAAATTTCTCTTTTGTTTCCATTACTGCTTGCTCAATATACAGATTGAATAACATCGGGGAGAGGCTACAACCCTGTCTTACTCCATTTCCAACCACTGCTTCCCTTTCATGCCCCTCGACTCTTATAACCTGAGGGTTATGAGGCTGTAATAGTGGGTGGCAACCATACTGTTGTCCAGCTTATGTCAGGACACACACCTGTAGCAGGCTTGTTAGTCTTTCTCTGTCCATTGCCATGATTTATAATACTGTTACCTCAGTAGGAAAGTTCAAAAACTACATTTAGGAGAAAGCTTCAATCCATGACTTTCTCAATACAGGATTTCCAAATGTGATCTTTAAAACCAGGTATCAATAGCATAGCATGAAACCTCGAGCCGTGGCGTTAGAGCAACAAAATGGTAAAGTTTCAACAATACGCGGTCGGTGGCAGAGGATGTGTCGTCAGAGCTGATCTTATGAAATATGTGGGAAAACTCCAGCGACTGGCACAGCCAACATGGTTTTGGCAGGCACGCTGGCAGATTGCATACAAAGCAACTGATATACCAGCTGGATACTGAGGCATGATGTCCGTCAGAGGCTCTCCAGCACCTGAACGCCAAGCCTTGCTGTAACTGTATACATGCCTGTTCCATGTGTGGATCGATATTAAGATGGAAAAGAGTTGAAAAAAAGTTTGAATGTGATTCTAAATGTCAGCTTAGGTTCACCTTCATAAAACTACTTGTGTTTCCACTCTTTTGGTTATGTTCCAACTAAGTTTTGATTTGGATGCGTTTGCCTCAGAGGACACTGTTTGTTTACAAACCGGATTTCTCTCCAATGGCGGTTTGAATGATGAAATGCGGATTGTGCTGACATTAACCACATGGTTATAACTTGTAATATTTTTGCTTGCTTGGCCTATGCTGGGACATGCCAAATCTAAAAGAAGATTTTGGTTTATTAGGAGACTTCATTTCAGCCAAGTAATGCGGTATATGGAAACTATAATGTTGTACAGCGTTGGATAAACTGACCTGGATGGAACTTACTTCATTGTGATCACCCACATGAAACAAACACGTTTCTTGTCTCCTTCTAGCTGTCCAGAACACATCCTTATAATGAAGAGTTGTCTTAGAGAATAGGGACTCCAGAATAGTCTCAGATAAGTGGGTTGTATCAGACTAAGAACGAACGTGCACAGTGAAAACGTACACAGTGAAAGTATGTTAGAAACATTTCGGATGTTATTCTTCTTTAATTATCTGTGATTTTTTCGCAGATTGATATGTGATCATTTTACACAAAAATGTTGGTGATTCTTGTGACAGTTAAAATGTATATTATCATCCATAATGAATATTCAAGTACTCACTGTCAACGTCTAAGCACGTATTAAACTTGTAGCAATCCTCACTCCTGTGAAGGAGGGTGCTTTCAATTGAGTTCTGACTGTGCTATGCAATTCTGCGTAAGGTAGACGTCGATAGAAGACGCGCAGTGACTGGGAAGAACTTGTACAATGTATGCCTGAAGCATACATTTCCACCTGCAACGCTCACATGAAATGTTTGGCTGTGTTGAATCAGGTCACATTTTCGACAGAAATAAAATGTAGACATATTGCGTGCTGTAGTATTGAAACCTTATTTTAAGTAAACAAATGATTTTGATCTCCTGTTGGGAAGTGATCAGCTCCAAATGAATTTATAAAACCTGTGAGAGATCTGGTTAATAACCATATTTTAACCCAAACCAGAATACACAATAGATACAAACAACTGCAATACTCAATACTTGCAAATACTCAGACGATGTACACCTATGCACAGACATTTTTCTGAAATTATAAAAACGTTTCCTTCTCATTTTTTTAGTAAACAGCTCATTAAGTATTGTCCATCATATAAATATATGATCAAAAAAATCCATTTTCTATCATGATCAAAAAATACACTTTTATAGGAGCTACATTTTTCTAAATTTTGGTGAGATTTTTTATTAGTAATAATTATTTTTATCATTATTCTTATTTCTATAATTTATTCTAGATAATAATTTGAAAATATTTGTAAATGAAATAACTATATACAAATTTTTGTGGACTCAAATATCGATATTTTGTAAGATCGCTGTGCTGCAAACTGTTATATCTCTGGTCGTCTTGACCTAAAATGTTTTGGGACGAATTACTTGCATTCTGAAGTCTGTTGTTTTCTGATGCAATCATCTGATGCAACCAAGTTCAAGCATGTACTTGGTGGGAGATTGGTGAGGTTGTTGTTGGTGAACAGTTGTAATTTCATCATTGTCCAATGAGTACAATTTAGCCACACAGTTTTCTTATCTCAAAGACAAAAAAACTGGATCATACTACCTACATGTAAAATATTATTCTTTCAGCGAGTCATGACTTTTCTAGCAAGCCACGTTTTCTATGAGGAGCCACAAGAAGCTGTAGAGAAAAATACACTTTAGTACTGTATGGCTTTTTTTATAAATTTATTAGTTGCACGATACAAGCGTTTCAGTTCCTAAAAAAAGTGAACTTCATTGATATTTTTCAATTTAAAATATTTTAAAGAGTTTCCTCAATAACAGACGGCAGGTAATCTCAGTTTGGGTGTTTTTTCTGGTGTATTTTAAAAGCCAAGGATTCGGTTATTGCTGTGTATTTATGTTTTGCAGATCAAGATGGAAAAATAATATGTGAATTAGCATGAAAACAGACGCAATGAAATTAAACCTGAATTGTAAGAATTATATACAGACTAATACTCAGATATAACAATCAGAACTCGTGGACCATAACAGGATGACCGATAATCAACCTCCAAATTGGAGTTCGATTATATGGACACATCAAGATAAATAG
Source organism: Schistocerca serialis cubense (assembly GCF_023864345.2). Classification (NCBI taxonomy): domain Eukaryota; kingdom Metazoa; phylum Arthropoda; class Insecta; order Orthoptera; family Acrididae; genus Schistocerca; species Schistocerca serialis. Next base: position 159,158,746 of record NC_064648.1, on the reverse strand, counting down.
AAAAAAAAAACAATTTTTAAAATTCAGTGTTTTATTCAATTTGTGTTGTGTGAAAGTGTAGGAACAGTTACTATCCCTGAGCCAAAGATAGACTCTAAAGAAGAAATGGGTGGGGTGAAGACATAACACATACAGGATATTTCGACGTAACAAAAAGGAAGATGAAGGAACTGAATCAGTGGAACGGAGGGATGTTGGAGTGAGTGGTTCAAGTTACAAAAAAATTGTCTGTTGACACTCAGAAAGGATACGAGCGCAGAAAAATAATTGATTATGTTGTCATCCGAAGTCGGTATCCTCATCTACATCTACATGGATACTCTGAAAATCACACTTCAGTGCCTGGCAGAGGGTTCATCGAGTAACCTTCACAATAACTCTCTATTATTCCAGTCTCGAACAGCGCACGGAAAAAACCAGCACCTACATCTCTCCGCACGAGTTCGGAATTACATTATTTTATTATGATGATCGTTTGCGCCTATGTAGGTCGGCGTCAACAAAAGATTTTCGCGTCTGGAGGAGAAAGTTGGTGATTGCAATTTTGTGAGAAGATTCGGCCGCAACGAGAATGTCTTTGTTTTAATGATGTCTACCACGAACCCTGTACCATGTCCGTGACACTCTCAGCCCTATTCCTCGATAATACAAAACGTGCTGCCGTTCTTTGAACTTGCTCGATGTATTCCGTTAATCCTATGTGGTAAGGATCCCAGACCGCGCAGCAGTATTGTAAAAGAAGACGGACAAGCGTAGTGTAGGCAGTCTCTTCTGTAGATCCGTTGCATTTTCTAAGTGTTCTCCCAATAAATCGCAGTCTTTGATTCGTCTTCCGCACAACATTTTCGATGTGTTCTTTCCAGTTTAAGTTGTTCTTGATTGTATTTAGTTGCATTTACGAGCTTTAGAAGTAATTGATTCCTTTTAGCACGGACTCCTTTTAGCACTCATGTGGATGACATCCCACTTCTCATTGTTAAGGGTCAACTGCCAGTTTTCGCACCATGCAGATATCATTTCTAAATCGTTTTGCAATTTGATTTGATCTTCCGATGACTTTACTAGACGACTGACGATAGCGTCCTCTGCAAACAACGTAAGTGGGCTGCTCAGATTGTCTCCCAAATCGTTTTTTTTTTTCGGTCATCAGTCTACTGACTGGTTTGATGCGGCCCGCCACGAATTCCTTTCCTGTGCTAACCTCTTCATCTCAGAGTAGCACTTGCAACCTACGTCCTCAATTATTTGCTTGACGTATTCCAATCTCTGTCTTCCTCTACAGTTTTTGCCCTCTACAGCTCCCTCTAGTACCATGGAAGTCATTCCCTCATGTCTTAGCAGATGTCCTATCATCCTGTCCCTCCTCCTTATCAGTGTTTTCCACATATTCCTTTCCTCTCCGATTCTGCGTAGTGCCTCCTCATTTCTTACCTTATCAGTCCACCTAATTTTCAACATTCGTCTATAGCACCACATCTCAAATGCGGTTAGGTTAGGTTAGGTTAGTCGATTCTCTTCTGTTCCGGTTTTCTCACAGTCCATGTTTCACTACCATACAATGCTGCACTCCAGACGTACATCCTCAGAAATTTCTTCCTCAAATTAAGGCCGGTATTTGATATTAGTAGACTTCTCTTGGCCAGAAATGCCTTTTTTGCCATAGCGAGTCTGCTTTTGATGTCCTCCTTGCTCCGTCCGTCATTGGTTATTTTACTGCCTAGGTAGCAGAATTCCTTAACTTCATTGACTTCGTGACCATCAATCCTGATGTTAAGTTTCTCGCTGTTCTCATTTCTACTACTTCTTATTACCTTCGTCTTTCTCCGATTTACTCTCAAACCATACTGTGTACTCATTAGACCATTCCATTCAGCAGATCATTTAATTCTTCTTCACTTTCACTCAGGATATCAATGTCATCAGCGAATCGTATCATTGATATCCTTTCACCTTGTATTTTAATTCCACTTCTGAACCTTTCTTTTATTTCCATCATTGCTTCCTCGATGTACAGACTGAGGAGTAGGGGCGAAAGGCTACAGCCTTGTCTTACACCCTTCTTAATACGAGCACTTCGTGCTTGATCGTCCACTCTTATTATTCCCTCTTGGTTGTTGTACATATTGTATATGACCCGTCTCCCCCTATAGCTTACCCCTACTTTTTTCAGAATCTCGAACAGCTTGCACCATTTTATATTGTCGAACGCTTTTTCCAGGTCGACAAATCCTATGAAAGTGTCTTGATTTTTCTTTAGCCTTGCTTCCATTATTAGCCATAACGTCAGAATTGCCTCTCTCGTCCCTTTACTTTTCCTAAAGCCAAACTGATCGTCACCTAGCGCATTCTCAATTTTCTTTTCCATTATTCTGTATATTATTCTTGTAAGCAGCTTCGATGCATGAGCTGTTAAGTTGATTGTGCGATAATTCTCGCACTTGTCAGCTCTTGCCGTCTTCGGAATTGTGTGGATGATGCTTTTCCGAAAGTCAGATGGTATGTCGCCAGACTCATATATTCTACACACCAACGTGCATAGTCGTTTTGTTGCCTAGTTCCCCCAATGATTTTAGAAATTCTGATGGAATGTTATCTATCCCTTCTGTCTTATTTGACCGTAAGTCCTCCAAAGCTCTTTTAAATTCCGATTCTAATACTGGATCCCCTATCTCTTGTAAATCGATTCCTGTTTCTTCTTCTATCACATCAGACAAATCTTCACCCTCATAGAGGCTTTCAATGTATTCTTTCCACCTATCCGCTCTCTCCTCTGCATTTAACAGTGGAATTCCCGTTGCACTCTTAATGTTACCACCGTTGCTTTTAATGTCACCAAAGGTTGTTTTGACTTTCCTGTATGCTGAGTCTGTCCTTCCGACAATCATATCTTTTTCGATGTCTTCACTTTTTTCCTGCAGCCATTTCGTCTTAGCTTCCCTGCACTTCCTATTTATTTCATTCCTCAGCGACTTGTATTTCTGTATTCCTGATTTTCCCGGAACATGTTTGTACTTCCTCCTTTCATCAATCAACTGAAGTATTTCTTCTGTTACCCATGGTTTCTTCGCAGCTACCTTCTTTGTACCTATGTTTTCCTTCCCAACTTCTGTGATGGCCCTTTTTAGAGATGTCCATTCCTCTTCAACTGTACTGCCTACTGCGCTATTCCTTATTGCTGTATCTATAGCGTTAGAGAACTTCAAACGTATCTCGTCATTCCTTAGTACTTCCGTATCCCACTTCTTTGCGTATTGGTTCTTCCTGACTAACGTCTTGAACTTAAGCCTACTCTTCATCACTACTATATTGTGATCTGAGTCTATATCTGCTCCTGGGTACGCCTTACAATCCAGTATCTGATTTCGGAATCTCTGTCTGACCATGATGTAATCTAATTGAAATCGTCCCGTATCTCCCGGCCTATTCCAAGTATACCTCCTCCTCTTCTGATTCTTGAACAGGGTATTCGCTATTACTAGCTGAAACTTGTTACAGAACTCAGTCTTTCTACTCTTTCATTCCTTGTCCCAAGCCCATATTCTCCTGTAACCTTTTCTTCTACTCCTTCCCCTACAACTGCATTGCAGTCGCCCATGACTATTAGATTTTCGTCCCCCTTTACATACTGCATTACCCTTTCAATATCCTCATACACTTTCTCTATCTGTTCATCTTCAGCTTGCGACGTCTGCATGTATACCTGAACTATCGTTGTCGGTGTTGGTCTGCTGTCGATTCTGATTAGAGCCGCCCGGTTACTGAACTGTTCACAGTAACACACCCTCTGCCCTAACTTCCTATTCATAACGAATTCTACACCTGTTATACCATTTTATGCTGCTGTTGATATTACCCGATACTCATGTGACCAGAAATCCTTGTCTTCCTTCCACTTCACTTCGTTTATATAGATAAGGAACAGCAAAGGGCCTGTAGCATTACCTTGGGGAACGCCAGAAATCAGTTCTGTTTTACTCGACGATTTTCCATAAATTTCTACAAACTGTCTGACAATAAACAACGAATCCAATCACGTAATTGAGACGATTTTCCAAAAGCAAGGAATTTCACTGCAAGCTGCTTACACATAAGCACCGTGTCAAAAGCCTTCTGGCAATCTAGAAATACGGAATGAACTTCGAATCTGTTGTCAATACCGCTCAACACTTCGTGTGAGTAAAGAGCTAGTTGTATTTTACGAGAACGATGTTTTCTAAATCCGTGTTGACAATATGTCAATAGACCGTTCGCTTCTAGGTAATTCATAAAGTTCGACGACAATACATATTCCAAAATCCTGCTGCATATTGGCGTCAATTGTATGGGCCTGTAATTTAGTGGATTACTCCTATTGCCTTTCTTGAATATTGCCGTGACCTGTTGCAACTTTGTCTTTGGGTACGGACCTTTCGTCGAGCGAACGGTTGCATATGATTGTTAAGCAACGAGCCATCGCATCAGCTTACACTGAATGGAACCTAATTGGTATACAATCTGAACCGGAAGGCTTGCCTTTTATTGATTTAAGTTGTTTCACTACTCCGAGGATATCTACCTCTAAGTTACTCATGTTGGCAACTGTTCTTGATTCGAATTCTGGAATACTTACGTCGTCTTCTACGGTGCAGGAATTTCGGAAGGCTGTGTTTAGTAACTCTGCTTTGGAAGCACTGTCATCGATAGTATCGCCATTGCTATCGCGCAGAGAACCGCTGATTATTAATTTCAGTGTCGATAAGTTCTGAGGTCGGTCATCTTCGGTTTGTGATGGTGTTAGTGTTTACACTGTATGTGTGGGTGTTATCATTATAGAGTTTCTCTGAAAACCGAGGTTTTAAACTCGCGTGCACAGCGCTTACTTGTTGGAGTTATGCCTTTAAAATGGCAGGGAGTGCTCCTGTCGAAATATCGGCGGTTGTCAACAACGACACGCGGCTGTGTTCTCGTAAGTTATTTGAACACTGTATACACAGGGAAAGACTAAGGTGTGGGACTTCTCCCTCTGAGTAACTGGTTCACGAATTTTTGGCCAAAAAAAAAAAAATACAATAACGCCCCAGTGTCACCTCCACATACGTCAGATTAAGCCCCGTGCGATACTTTTCTGTTCACAAAAGTAGAGGCAACCTTGAAAGGTTATCGTTTTGCAAGACAGGATTAAAAACGCATCGCTGAGAAAGCTAAAAGCTATCCCACAATTCGAGTTCCAGAAGTGTTTCAGGGATTGGAAGGAAACGCTCTTGCAAAGATGTATAACAAGTACTGTAATTCGAACTTTTTTCAGAAAACAAAAATTTCCATTATTTTTTGAATATACTACATATACACTGAAGAGCAAAGAAACTGTTACACCTGCCTAATATCGTGCAGGCCCTCCGTGAGCACGCAGAAGTGTCGCAACACGACGTGGCATGGGCTAGACCAACGTCTGAAGTAGTGCTGGAGGGAACTGACACCATGAATCCGGTAGGGCTGTCCATAAATCCTTAAGAGTACGAGGGGGTGGAGATCTCTTCTGAACAGCACGTTGCAAGGCACGCCAGATATGCTCAGTAATGTTCATGTCTGTGGACTTTGGTGGCCAGCGGAAGTGTTTAAACTCATAAGAGTGTTCCTGGAGCCACTCTGTAGCAATTCTGGACGTGTGGGGTATCACATTGTCCTGCTGGAATTGCCCAAGTCCGTCGAAATGCGCAACGGACATGAATGGACGCAGCTGATCAGACGGGATTCTTACGGACGTATCATCTGTCAGAGTCGTATCTAGACGTATCAAGGGCCCCCTATTACTCCAACTGCACACCACACCATTACAGAGCCTCCACCAACTTGAACAGTCGTCTGCTGACATACAGGTACCTTGGATTCGTGAGGTTCTCTCCATTCCCGTACACGTCCATCCTCTCGATACAATTCGAAACGAGACTCGTCCGACCAGGCAACATGTTTCAGTCATCGTCAGTCCAATGTCGGTGTTGACGAGCCCAGGCGAGGCGTAAAGCTTTGTGTCGTGCAGTCATCGAAGGCACGCGAGTGGACCTTCGACTCCGAAACCACATATCGTTGATGTTTCCTTGAATGGTTCGAACGCTGACACTTGTTGATGGCCCAGCAATGACGTCTGCAGCAATTTGCGGCTCTTCTGACACGTTGAACGGTTCTCTTCAGTCGTCGTAGGTCCCGTTCTTGCAGATCTTTTTCCGGCCGCGGCGATGTCGGAGATTTGATGTTTTACCGATTCCTGATATTCACGGTTCACTCGTGAAATGGTCGTACTGGAAAATGCCCGCTACCTCTGAGGTGCTGTGTCCCATCGCTCGTGCGCCGACTATGACACCACGTTCAAACTCTCTTAAATCTTGCTAACCTGCCATTGTAGCAGCAGAAACGGATCCAACAACTGTGCCAGATACTTGATGTCTATAGGCGTTGCCGACCGCAGCGGCTTATTCTGCCTGTTTACATATATCTGTGTTTGAATACCCATGTCTGTACTAGTTTCTATGGCGCTTCAGTGTACGAGGTGCATTCAAGTTCTAAGGCCTCCGATTTTTTTTCTAATTAACTACTCACCCGAAATCGATGAAACTGGCGTTACTTCTCGACGTAATCGCCCTGCAGACGTACACATTTTTCACAACGCTGACGCCATGATTCCATGGCAGCGGCGGAGGCTTCTTTAGGAGTCTGTTTTGACCACTGGAAAATCGCCGAGGCAATAGCAGCACGGCTGGTGAATGTGCAGCCACGGAGAGTGTCTTTCATTGTTGGAAAAAGCCAAAAGTCACTAGGAGCCAGGTCAGGTGAGTAGGGAGCATGAGGAATCACTTCAAAGTTGTTATCACGAAGAAACTGTTGCGTAACGTTAGCTCGATGTGCGGGTGCGTTGTCTCGGTGAAACAGCACACGCGCAGCCCTCCCCGAACGTTTTTGTTGCAGTGCAGGAAGGAATTTGTTCTTCAAAACATTTTCGTAGGATGCACCTGTTACCGTAGTGCCCTTTGGAACGCAATGGGTAAGGATTACGCCCTCGCTTTCCCAGAACATGGACACCATCATTTTTTCAGCACTGGCAGTTACCCGAAATTTTTTTGGTGGCGGTGAATCTGTGTGCTTCCATTGAGCTGACTGGCGCTTTGTTTCTGGATTGAAAAATGGCATCCACGTCTCATCCATTGTCACAACCGACGAAAAGAAAGTCCCATTCGTGCTGTCGTTGCGCGTCAACATTGCTCGGCAACGTGCCACACGGGCAGCCGTGTGGTCGTCCGTCAGCATTCGTGGCACCCACCTGGATGACACTTTTCGCATTTTCATTTCGTCGTGCAGGACTGTGTGCACAGAACCCACAGAAATGCCAACTCTGGAGGCGATCTGTTCGACAGTCATTCGGCGATCCCCCAAAACAATTCTCTCCACTTTCTCGATCGTGTCATCAGACCGGCTTGTGCGAGCCCGAGGTTGTTTCGGTTTGTTGTCACACGATGTTCTGCCTTCATTAAACTGTCGCACCCACGAACGCACTTTCAACACATCCATAACTCCATCACCACATGTCTCCTTCAACTGTCGATGAATTTCAATTGGTTTCACACCACGCAAATTCAGAAAATGAATGATTGCACGCTGTTCAAGTAAGGAAAACGTCGCCATTTTAAGTATTTAAAACAGTTCTCATTCTCGCCGCTGGCGGTAAAAATTCCATCTGCCGTACGGTGCTGCCATCTCTGGGACGTATTGACAATGAACGCGGCCTCATTTTAAAACAATGCGCGTGTTTCTATCTCTTTCCAGTCCGGAGAAAAAAAATCGGAGGACTTAGAACTTGAATGCACCTCGTATAACCATGAAAGGTGAAATTGAATTCCAGTTGTTCGACACTTTACCTTCGTGTTTAGAACATCTTGGGTTGTGCAGATGGGCGGAAAGGTTACAGAAGACAGAGCACAATGATGTGTCAGTTTGACAGGTGTTCCACTGAGAGGCAATGTACATGTCCACAGATGCATTTGGCACGGTTTACCTTTTCGTAGAACTTGTCGAGCTTGGCGTCGTCCAGCAACTCGTCAGGGTACGCGATGTGGGCGACCATGGACTTGGCTTTCTCGAGTGCCTTCTTCCTGCACATCACATCACAACACATCAAGTCACTTACTGTCCGGATCAGTAAGGTGTTTGTACATGTAAATGACAACAGAAATGAACAACTATAGCATCTCACAAAGAAAGTGAGAGAATGGACTTATATCTACATATCTTCAAGCACATACATAGACTTGTTGTAAAATGTAAACATTCACTGCCGGAAACGTCACAATTAATGAAATATACCGAGCTATTATGCCATTGCATTGTATTGTATGTTAACCGGGGACCTAGAAACGACGGAGAGGCTCCGTCCCCGCCGCAGCCGCAGTGGTCCACAACCCCACGACGACACCGAGCGAGGTGGCGCAGTGGGTAGCACACTGCACTCGCATTCTGGAGGACGACGGTTCAATCCCGAGTCCGGCCTTCCTCATTTAGGTTTTCCGTGAT